>NC_065587.1:91632913-91940569 GCF_024542745.1 Macaca thibetana thibetana | reverse complement strand
GACCATGGGCAACTGGCAGTGATCTCCTGGGCTCACTTGCTGCCTGGGAGTTGGGGAGGCTGCTGTTGACTGTTCCCAGAGGAAGCGGCCCCGACTCAGAGACATCTCTGGACATCAAGAGGGCCAGTCTGTGTTTGAGCAGGAGTCATCCCACTGTTACGGAGTGAGAGCTGCCCTGAGGAGGGCAAAGGCTGGAGTCTCTGGGTAAGAATTGCTTCCTCAAATATGAGAGACTGGACTCTAGAAGTAGGAGGATCAACAAAGAGGATGTGGGCCCTAGCCTCAGCCCCTTCCTCAGGGTATGGCCATTGGTGGGTTCAGCTGGAGCCTCACTTCACCTGTTTTCCACAGAGATGCTGAGGCAAATTCATCCAGGCACTGTGACAGCTGATCATTCCAACCCTGGCCCTCCAGGTGTTGGCCACCACGTTCCATCTGCACCACTACCTTGAAGGCTGAAAGCCAGGCCTATTGTAATCACTGTCCTGGGGTTTCAGCAGGCTGCCTGTGGCAGGAGTTCTTTCCAGAAATGATGGCCACACTAGCAACCTCAGACTGGGCAGCAATCAGCCCAGAGAGAAACCCTGTAAATGCAGGTGCGTAATAAAGAAAACACACACGCAGCCAAACGCCCACCCAGGAAGCTTAGGCAGTGGGAGGTGGAGTTTCATTGTGTAAACTAAGCCCAGGGAAGATACTGCACTTTAGAAAAAAAAGCATCTGTGATTTTACCCACAGGAACAAAGGGCATCAGGGTGGGGGCCACAGGATGTCTCCAGGAAACTGATCCAAGTGTGAGGTGTGCACTAACTGGGGTCAAAGACTCAGAAAAGCAGAATTCATGTCCTGGCTTTCTCACTCGCAGGCTTGGTGCACTTGATGAATCATTTAGCATCTTAAAAGGCAGGAGTGGACTACCAGCCCTACGTCCCACCGGCCCTTCCTCCCACTGGATCTTCCTTTCACCAGTTCTTATTCCAACTTATCCTTCCACCTGCCCTGCCTCCTGCACGCTCTGCCTCCCACCTGTGCTTCCTCCTACCCATCCTACCTCCCACCTGCTCTGTCTCCTACCTCCCAACCCCCTTCCTCCCACCCACTCTTCCTACTACCTGGCTCATAGGTAGGGATGTGACAAGAAAGAGGTGATGCCTGTGAGGCTCCTTCTAGAGCTGACATGTCATGCAGGCTGCAGCAGTGTTTGGCTGTTGAGCAGCCACTGTTTGCCTTCCCACGGCTCCTGACCCACTCTGGAGCAGCTGGGTGGCCCAGTTGGCCAGTTCTCTCACCCTGAGTCTAGGTTTCCTGCCCAAGACTTTCCTGTACCACAGCCTACAAGAGCAATAAGCCAACAGAGTGTGGATGCATGCTTGGCTTGGCTTCCCATCCTTGGGGCAGACATCTACAGCCTTGTCAGCGCTCACTGGATGACACTTCTCTTTCCCTATCTCGCTTTCTTTCCCAAATGCCTCACTTGTGCCTCCCAGATTACCTCCTGGATAGATTCCTTGCAATCAAGTCCCTGTCTTGAGGTCTGCTTTTTGAGGAAACCAAATAAAAATCTTATTATAATACAGAAATTCAAACTAGCCTAAGGGCAAGTAGGCAAGTGCACAACCACTGCTCTTGAGGGCTGCAGCCAGTAGCATGGGCCTCCCATGCGAGCTGGCCCGGCACAAAAAAACCTCAGACCCAGCCAGAACTACTGCATCAAAATCTGCACATTAGCAAGTTCCTCAGGCGTGGGTGTGCTTTAGAGTTTGGGGCATGCTGCTCCCCACCAAACAGCAGAGCAGGAGAAGCTTGGGGTTTGGCCTCCCTCCTTCTGGATTCAGGCCTCCTCAGGTGTGGCCTTGGGCAAATGAACTCAGTTCTTGGCATTGCAGGGGCCTAATAGTACCAGCTCCTGCATGGTTACTGTTAGAAATAAAGAAAAATAGGCCGGGCGCGGTGGCTCAAGCCTGTAATCCCAGCACTTTGGGAGGCCGAGACGGGCGGATCACGAGGTCAGGAGATCGAGACCATCCTGGCTAACACGGTGAAACCCCGTCTCTACTAAAAAATACAAAAAACTAGCCGGGCGAGGTGGCGGGCGCCTGTAGTCCCAGCTACTCGGGAGGCTGAGGCAGGAGAATGGTCTAAACCCGGGAGGCGGAGCTTGCAGTGAGCTGAGATCCGGCCACTGCACCCCAGCCTGGGTGACAGAGCAAGACTCTGTCTCAAAAAAAAAAAGAAAAAAAAAAAAAAAAAAATAAAGAAAAATAGGCTAGGCGCGGTGGGTCACTCCTGTAAGCACTTTAGGAGGCTGAGGTGGGCGGATCACGTGAGGTCAGGAGATTGAGACCAGCCTGGCTAACATGATGGAACCCTGTCTTTACCTAAAACGTACAAAAATAGCTGGGTATGATGGTGTGCACTTGTAATCCCAGCTACTCAGGAGGCTGAGGAAGGAGAATCACTTGAATCTGGGTGGCAGAGGTTGCAGTGAGCTGAGATTTCACCACTGCCCTCCAGCCTGGGTAACAGGCTGTCTCAAAAGAAAATGAAAAAATAAATAAATTGAATACTGTCTTTCTGTGCTTTGTAAGCAGGAAAACCCTGCACACTTCTTTTTTGCCCGGTATGTGCTTAGAGTTGAAGTTTCACCATGAAGGCATCCACGGCTCTGGTCAGCCAGTTGTGCTGTTGCCCCAGTCAGGGCAAGAAAGAAACCCAAATCTTCCAGCTGCTTTCAGGGCAGCATCACCCTCTGATGTCAGCTGTATCATCAACCTGAAGGGTGTGCTGAACACAGACAGCTGCACCCCACCCCATAGTGCCTGACTCAGAGGGTCAGGAGTGGTGCTGAGAATTCATGTGTTTAACAGCTTCCTAGGGGATCTCCATGCTGCTGGTTAGCAGCCCCACTTTGAAGCTTTGCCTCCTTGGCAGAGTCCTGTGCTGTGCACACCTCACAGATGTGGATGCTCACAGGCAGGGACACTGTTTGGTGTGGACATCGCAGGCATGGGTGCTCACAGCTGTGGACACCCACAGGTGAAGATGTTCTTAAGTTTAGACTTTGCAGTTGTGGACACTCACAAGGACAGGCCATTAGCAACGAGACTTCTCCAGTTCAAGGGCAAATGCTTATATCTTGGCCTCACAAGCTTGCTGCCCATTTCTTCTTGGTACTTGGAAATCTAGAGGAAATTTATAAAGTTCAACTGGCTCTTCAGTTTAGTCCTTAGCTGCCTTTTTAGATCCGAAATTGGGAACCTGGGCTAAGAGCACTGTCCTTGTGGAGGCGTGTTTACACGTGGCCAAAGCCCACAGGGAACCCGAATGATAGGACATATGTAGACAGGCACCAGAGCTGAGGAAAGGAAGGGTCAGCTTGGCAGGAGGGGGCTTCTCACTCTAGCGTGGGAAGTTGAGGCTGTGCAAGCTCTCTGGGGACGCCACGGTTCTATGACAGCCCTGATAGGCCTCAGACCTCTAACCTGGATACCTGGCTCAGCAGTCACCTGTGGGGCCACTTTCTCAGCTCCTGCTCTGTCACCCACACGGGCTGGCCAGCACCTTGTCCACTCAATGCACTTGCCAGACACCCAGTGGCAGGCCATGGGGTCCCTTGGACCTCCTGAGAGCATGTGCCCTGTTTCAGCCAGAGAAAGCCTGAATAAATGAGGCTGTGGATGGGCACTGTGGGAGCGTTAGGGGCAGGGACTGAAGACTGGGCAGCATGGGCCTCAGGATCTGTCATTCCCATCACAGCTTTTGAACCCATCTAAGTTGTCTTGTACACTGCACACATCGGAAAAATTAACTCTAGTGTTAGGGGCTGAATTAGGTCCTCCCAATTTCATATGTTGGAGCCCCAATACCTCAGAGTGTGACTGTATTTGGAGACAGGTCCTTTAAAGAGGTGATTACATTAAAATGGGATCATGCAGAAAGGTATTAATCCAATACAACAGGTGTTCTCACTTGAGGCCAGGAGTTCGAGACCAGCCTGGCCAACATGGTGAAACCCCGTCTCTACTAAAAATGCAAAAATTAGCCAGGCATGGTGGTAGGCGCCTGTAGTCTCAGCTGCTCAGGAGGCTGAGGCAGGAGAATCACTTGAACCCGGGAGGCAGAGGTTGCGGTGAGTCAAGATTATGCCACTGCACTCCAGCCTGGGTGACAACCAGACTCTGTCTCAAAAAAAAAAAAAAAAAAAAAGGAGAAAGAGAAGATTAGGACACAGAGGGGAGAAAATATGCAGACACAGGGAGAAGACAGACAAGTTCAAACCAAGGACAGAGGCTTAAGGAGAAACCAACCCTGCCAGCACCTTGACCTCAGAATTTCAGGCTCCAGCACAGTGAGAGAAGAACTTCTGTTGTTTAAGCCACCCAGTACATAGTATTTTGTTATGGCGACCGGAGTCGACTAATGCACCTGTCTTTAGGCCCTCAGAAGCAGGAAACTCATTTAAAACTCTTGTATTTCTCACAGGAAATAGCTCAGTACTGGTTTATGATTTGGCCTCAATAAGCATGTGTGGCTGACAATTGGGGTGACAGGGATTCATTCTTAGCATGTCTGATTAATGTCCTTGTATCAATGTAATACAAATAAGGCAAAGGCAGGCTAGCATAAACTAAGAGGTTTAATCTGTGTCCTGGCTGTGTCCCAGCTATGTCCAGACCTGCTGCCTTCTGTTCACGAGGCTGCCTAAATAAGCTTATATCTGTGGGCCTAGAATGTCTCATAAAATGAAGGTAATGTAGGCAGTTTTTAAATAAAGCTGTTGTGAAAATTTGCATGAGATCATTTAAATAAAGAAATTAGCACAGTGCCTGGCATAGAATAGAGATGCAATTCAAGTTGGCTGTTATATAGATTTTTAAAAATAATAATTACAATAATAATGGAAAAAGAACATTCATTTAAAACATTTGCCTTGGCACACTGCAGAATTAAATTTGGGCTTAGAAAGAAAAATCTAGTTACAAAGAGGCTTTAAAATTTGTTTGGAACATTTGCCTGCAGAAGACGTGTGTTGGCAACAACCTACCTCTATCTTTTTCTCCTCAGTCCTACAAAGAGATTTTTGCTTCTTGTTCAAAAATGAGAAATGTGTAAAACAATCACTGAAAATTAGAAGACATTAAAAAGCCACTTGAAGCTTCCTGAACCTAAAGTTGCAATATTTTTATATATTTTTTGCCTGTCTTTCAAAAAATTATAGTACAAATACTATTTATTTTTATCAACTTTACCCATGCACATTGTGTAAAAAGTCGAGTCTCTCTGCAAGATGTGCCTTTACCCCTGCCGGGGCAGCTCTCCCTTTTCTTGCCTATACCCCATTTTTTTGCTCCCCAGTAGCAGTAACCCTCTTATCTTCAACTCATTCTTCATATAAAGTTCATCTTCATATCTCAAAATCACACATTTATATTTCTACATCTTGATTTTTCAGTCTTAGACACTGTTTATTAACTTCCATTCTAAAAATGGGGATTAACTCTGCTGCCTTATCAGAACAGCAGTAGTGACAGGTGGGAGCTGACACGCAACTCAGCAGACACAACCAGCTTTAACCCTGAGCCAGGCTGGCTTCTCTCTGTCTCAGGATGCGGGATAGAGAAGACAGCATGCCCCGCATCTCCATCCATCTGGAGCCCAGCAGCCCTCACATTCATGTGGGATGTGCACGGCCATCACAGAGGACAGCCACGGTGAGTGGGGTCGCCTGGAGACAGAGAGGCCACAGACTGGTTTCCCCTCAATCTTTTACATTTTTCTGGTTACACAGGCCCAAGGCCAGTAGGCCAGTTCACAGCCTCCCCACTTCAGGACAGCCCTAGAGATCAGGGGTTCCAGAGCAAACCAAGTGGACAGCCCCTTCCTCATGGATCTACCACTGTCATCTCCAAGGAAACCACTGTGTGAAGACAGACTCTTAGGTCTTTTCTCAGGCAGACCTTGATCAGCCCAGACCCAGGCCTTGATCAGCCCAGATATTAGCCTTTTATGTATACACACACACTTATTCTCCTTGTCGCCAGCATACACACACACACATGCATGCACACCCACACATACACACACAGGCATGCATGGCTGCACTTTCATCCTCTCTTCTTTTCAGCACAATCACACTGCAGGTTTTGTGAAGTCCCCTTATTCAGCATTTTTATTTTTTGGTGATGTCACCCTCATTGACAGCTGAGCCTGGCAGTGCACTATGATTGCTCTTCCTGCTTACATGACCTTTTGTTTTTCCTGGGGTTCATAATTGTGTTTTTGTACTTTTCAAATACAAATCACTAATTTATTCTCAAACTCTCCTCCAGTTACTTAAGACATCCACACCGGATACTCTTCATTTCTTTTTCTTGAAGAAGTCTCTCCTGGAGCTCCCGACTCCTCCAGTCTGGACTGAGGTCTAGATCTGGTGCATCACTGCCATCCTGGCATGTTCACCTGGAGTTCCTCCAGAGAGTCTCCTCTCCTCTCCTGTGCTGGATTTTCTGCTTCTTGGATTCTGTCTCACCACATTCTTTGATTCATTCTCTTAATTTGATGGAGTACAAACTCCAGTAGCTTCTTCAGAGAGAGAAGTGAAGGAACATTTCTGAGATCTCACATATTTGGAAATGTCTACAGTCTACTTTCCTACTTAATTGATTGGCTGGTGCTATGATCTGAATGTTGTTTGTCCCCCCAAAATTCTTATGTTGGAACCAAATCCCCAATGCAATAGTATTAACAGGTGCAGTCTTTGGGGGGTGATGAGGTCATGAGGGCTCAACCCTCATAAATGGGATTAGCACCCCAGGGAGCTTATCCGTCCCTTCTACCATGTGCATACACAGGGAAGGGTTGGCTGTCTATGAAGCAGAGACTCAGCACTCATCAGACACTGAATCTGCTGACACCTTGATCTTGGACTTTCCAGCCTCCAGAACTCTTAGAAATAAATTTCTGTTGTTTATAAATTACCCAATCTAAGGCATTATGTTATAGTAGCCTGAATGGAGTAAGACAGCCAGGTATAGAATTCTAGGTTGCAAATTACTTACTTTCACAATTGAGAAAGTTTTTGTTTGTTTGTTTTAAGATGGAGTCCCACTCTATTACCCAGGCTGGAGTGCAGTAGTGCGATCTCGGCTCACTGCACTCCAGCCTGTGCAGTGGGCTGGGGAGCCTCTGCCTCCCCAGTTCAAGCTAGTCTCATGCCTCAGCCTTCTGAGTAACTGGGATTACAGGAACCTGCCACCACGCCCAGCTAAGAGAAAGTTTTGATTTATGTCTTGTAGCTTCCAGTGTGGCTGTGGAGAAGTCAGATGGCATGCGACCCTTGGTCTTTGGTATAAGCTTTTATGGTTTTGCTCTAGAATGCATAGAGATTTTTGATCTTAGTCTATTTTCTTCCAATGTGCTGGGCTCTGGAAGGGCTCCCTCACCCTGGAAATTTTTGTCCTGCAGTCATCTTTAGCCAGATTAGCAGGATATATTCCACAATGGTATGGCTTATGGTGCAGCTGGTTGGTTCCCCTGGTCTTGGCAGACAGAGTTTTCCCCTTCCCAGCTATGACTGCCTTGGAGCCTAGAGGAAGTTGAGTCACTTCCTGATACAAATCACAAACTGTGAAAAATGTTATGCTTGCAACTGAATTTTCCACATATCTGAAGTAATGATGGCTTAACAGGAGCTTTCAAAATACCCAGGCTTCATTGACACTAAACTGTAGAACTTATAAAGTAATATCCAACCCACTGTCAGCTACTGAAAGATGAATGGGCCATTCAGGCTTCCGCTCTGGACTCGCCCAGGTTAATTCCCTCTTGCTCAGCCTAAGTGGCTTAGGAGTGAGCAGGGGGTTATTGGAAATAGGAGGCTGACTATAAAAAAATCCTAGCAATATTGCATTCTGGGTTTATCAGTCATCAGGCACCGAGTTTTCTCACCAACAGCATTTGCATAAGTTCAGGCCAGCCTCTAATCAATGATACAGTCCTTTCTCCTCTAAAGAAAGCCTTTTGAGTGTTTAATGGCATAATGATGGCTGCTGTTGATAAAGCTCCCTCTGGGAGGTATGGCATCGGGCTTTATAAATGCTGCTTTTATGCCTCTGCACTGCGATGCCAGGCAGGGGTGATTATCCTCTCATGACTATGAATGAGCTGTGATTGGAACACTGTAGCACACTGGCCCGGGGCAGCAGAGACCAGATTCACATCTAGGTATTTTTGCTTCAATTCCCCAGCTACTGGGCCACACTTCTCTTGATCCTTAGGTGGAAACATATATATGCTGAATATGAAACATATATATATTCAGGAGAAAAGGGACAACAGCCTGTGAGGTGACCCTGTGGGGTGAGCATGAAGGCAGGGCCCTTCTGGGATGGGACCTGTGTTCCTTTCCAGACAAACCACACAGGATAAAAACCGCTTCTTAGGTAGCACAGGATTATTGAAGGCCCTGAGCCTGGAGCAGAGCCTGGGATCTGACATTAGCTGTGCCTCCTTGGGAAAGAGCTCTGCACCTAACATTTTTCATTTGTAGACTGGAAATGAAAATGCTGGCCTATTTGTGGTCACAGTGCTCTGTGAGGGCTCAGATGAGTAAGGTGTCTGCTAAGCAGCTGTAGAAACCTGGAAGCCCTGAGTGATTTTTTTCACCTGCAACTCCCAACTTCTTCAGTATCCTGGATGTGGAGCTGAGGAATCGCTGCCCAAACAGACAGGTCTGAGCGCTTAAGTAGCTCAGTGGGTTTCTGCTCACATAGCACTTTTACTGTGGGAGAGAAAAGTGGCCAGCTTCTCTTTGGCCTGGCACTGGGACACTTGCCTTGAGGTGGGGGTGCATCTCTTGGAACCCGGTGTGGAAGCGGAGCCTCTTCCTCCTGGGTGGGCGTGGGGCCCCTTGGGCTCCAGCCAGGATGGAAGGCAGGATCTGGAGGAAGTGGGAGGGGCTGGGCTCATCTGCTCCCCAGGGAGTCATCTGTCTCTCTGTCTATTGTGTGTGTGCTCCCAGGGTCAGACACGCCTTCCAGGGTCTTATCAATGATGAGTGACACTGCAGGGCTGGCCGCTGCTGGGGAAGGTGAGCTATTGGAAAGAACAGGTGGGAAGATGGGAATAAGCCTTCCGGGGCTGAACTGCCAAATTACGTTTCCCGAGCTGTTCTTGTTATTAAGGGCAAATGCAAAACGACGTGCATGAGAACGTGTGCTCCTGGGTGTTTTTATACATCATCCTTCCTTTTTCTAACCCTAGATAGGATGGTCAGATCCACCATGCATGCATGGAACACTTAAAATGCTCACCACTTCCTAACATCATAAATGACAGCCTCTATTTTAAGATGCAGAAACTGAGTTTTAGAGGGATTAGAGAAATTGGGCACAGTTAAATAGTTACTAAGTGGCAGGACTTGAGTTGGAACCTAGGGTCTTTGTTGTTTAGTGTTGTGCTGGGGCACCTGGCCTCCTCCTGCTAAGAGCAGCCTGCTTATACATCACCTGTGATGCTTATATACGCCGTACTGGGTTGAAGAGCACCTCCCCACTCCCCACAAAAATCTGTGTGCACACAGAGCCTCGGAACGACATCCTCTTTGTGTGTTGCAGATATAATTCTTTACATTGAGATGAGGTCATGCTGGAGTAGTATGGGCACTTAATCCATTATGACTCGTGTCCTTATAAGAAGAAGAGAAGAATCACAGAGACAGAGTCACACAGGGAAGAACGTCAAGGTGGAGTCTGAGATTGGAGAGATGCAGTCACAGCCATGGAAGTCCTGGAGCCACCAGGAGCTGGAAGAGGCGGGAAGGATCCTGCCCTGGAGACTTTTAGGAGACCGTGGCCCTTCTGAAACCTTGACTTTGGACTTCTGGCCTCCAGACCTGGGAGAGAACACGTTTCTGTTGCTTTAAGCCACCCGAATATGGGGTGATTTGTTACCATAGCCCAGGAAGTGAACACACAGGCTGAGCATTGTTTGGATTCAGCCTGTGAGCCACCAGGCTTGCTGGACTCCCTTAGACACAGAATTCCCTTCCTCACAGCTGAAGCCCTGCAACAGCTGCTCTGGCCCAGCCTGGAGTTTGTGTTAGGAGTTGTGGGGAATCCCTCCTGCCTTGCCTGCTTGGCTGCAGAGTTGTAGATGAGTCCCACCTAAGTGCTCCTGCCTCTCCTCCATGGAGGGAAGGGAACCTGCTTGTCTAGGACTATCATAGGCACAGAGTCCATCCCAGGGTGCTCCTGCATGCACCAGTGAAGTGAGCAAGCCTTGCAGATGCAGGGCCCTGGAGACCCACACCAAGCAGCTCTCCCCGCAGGGCGACCCCAGGCCACACCCTCCGGGAGAGAGGGACAGGAGAGCTGCATCTGGAGGCTGTGCCTGCGACATCTGGTGGAGTCTCACACAACCCATCCCAGGCTGGGCTTGACGCAGGTCACCAGCAGCCATGATTTAAAGTCTGAGGGCAACCAGCTGCAAAGAAGGGGTTACCACTGGCCTGGAAAGCCAGCTGGAGACCCCAGTTTAGTTCTGAGCAAACATTCCCTAGCACAGTCCAATCTGGCTCCTCCAATATATCTTCATGATTGTGGTTTTGGGGAGAAAAGCAGAGAAATTTAGTGCCTTCTCATCGCAGACCAGCCAGCACTGGGCATGTTCTCAGGGATCACTGGGTATGGGAGTTGGCCGCCCGCTCCTCCTTTGTAAAGATACCACTTTTCCTCTTCATACGCTGTTCTTTGGAAGCTACTCACTAAGTCTGGCTCCCCTAAAGCAGGAGATGGGAATTAAGCTCCCCCTCCTGGAGGGGGAAATGTCCACATGTGTTATTTTGTGCCCCCTGTTTTAAATTGTGCCATCCCCCACTCCCATCTTGGTTCCTAGCATTATTCTTGGTTGCTCTAGCATTATTTCTCAGAATATGAATCTTCTGAAAGAAATTGTTTCCCTCCCTCCCTCCCTCCCTTCTTCCTTCCTTCCTTCCTTCCTTCCTTCCTTCCTTCCTTCCTTCCTTCCTTCCTTCCTTCCTCCCTCCCTTCCTCCCTCCTTCCCTCCCTTACTCCCTCCTTCCCTCCCTCCCTTCCTTCGTCTCCTTTATCCTTCCATCTCTGCCTCCCTCCTGCCTTCCAGCCACCTCCATGCTGGGGCCAGGTCAGTGAGTACATCAAAGCCCTTGCCTTTGTGCATTCTTCATCCTGGTGACCTGCTCTATGATCCTCGCTTCTATTTTAGCTTTCTGTGCTTGCCCACATGAAATTAAAGTTACTTTCTTGCTGTTTGGTTGTTTGCAGACACTCTCCTTCTTGGGGTTCTGCAGCACCCCAGAGGTAGACCCCAAAGCCACTGAAGACTATGCAAAGAGAAAGCTGCTTCAGGAGGCAGCCTGGGTACAGGAAAGATGCCCTGCTGAGGCTGGACAGCCTCCACATGGCATGGGAGGGGGTGGCTCACTGCTTTATCCAGAGTGGCCTTCTTTCCCTTTATTGTGGAATAATGAAGCCACGGAGTCTCAAAGCTGAAAGGACTGTTAAGCTCTTCCAGCATCCAGGGTATGTGGGGCAGTGGTGTTCAGGCCCATCCAGGGGGTGCTGGAGCCCGCTCCAACCTAAGAGCCAATTGTTAAACTGTCAGGATTCTCTGTAGCCAGTTTTTACATGCAGCCCTTATGAAAAGGTGAATTATGTACACTTACAATGAAATAAATCATATTAAAACAAAGGGAATAGTTACACAAAACTCATCACTTTCTATGTTATGATTATTCATGATCTATGCCATTAAGGTTAATTTCATCTGCTGTGTCTATGTGGTGGGGATACTCTGTAATGGTGGCTTCTGCATATCCCTTCCCCAGTTCACATTTGTATGACATCATACTGGCAGCCTGAGTGGGCACGCTCTCTCTACGGGAGAATTTCTGTGTTTTCCGGAGAGTCTGTCATTCAACATTTACCAATACCACTGCATCCATCTCCAAACTATGCATCAGAATTTCTGTGACTGGGCCTGGACTTTTGTACTTTCTCAGGGGATATTGATGTAGCCAGCCAGGCAAAGTCTTCGGAGTGGGTTTGGAAAATGCTGACCACCCACTCATGCAGAGCTGGGGAGATGTTGGTCAAAAGGTACAAACCTTCAGTTACATGTTCTGGGGACCTAATGCACAGCGTGGTGACTGTGTTAATAATACTGTATTGTTGACTTGAAATTTGATAAGACAGCAGATCTTAAGTGTCTTCACTGCCTCATCCCCCCAACATGATGGTAATCATGGGTGGTGATAGATGTGTTAATTAATTTGATCGTGGTAATCAGTATACTTGTATATATCTACATTAAATCATCACATCGCACCTTGAATAGATGCAATTTTTGTCAATCAAATCTTTTAAAATAAAAAAAAGGGTTCCAGCGCTGCATGAGTCGATGGGCCGGCCAGTGTCTTCCTATGGTTGCTGAGCAGTAGTGAGTTCCATGTCACTGGAGCTATCCAAACCCTCACTGGTCATCAGTTAGCAGGAATCCCAGCTGTTTGTCCTGTCTTTTCAGTTTGTTGCAAACAATATGGTACTGATTCTGTCAGCCAACTTATTACCTTTTATTCCTCGTTATAGGCCAACTGCCTCATCTAAACACCCATTCAAGTGTTTTAAGGGATGAAACCTTTAAATGGCCACCTTTCTTGAGACATTCAGAATCAGACAGAATTAGGACATTTTCAGACATGTATTTATTGTGCAAAGCAATGCTTTTCTGCCAAAAGAAGTCTCTATTTTTGCAGAGAACAAGATTTAGTGAGAATCAACCATCAAAATTCTTCCCAGCTGACTACCAATTCAGGATGAAATCTTAAATGAACAATTCCTTAATAAGATCTTTATCATCCCAGATTATGTGTTCCATTGCTCTTGCTTTTTTAAAAAACTTTTTTAGCGTTTACTTTTTTTTGTTTGAGACAGGGTCTCACCCTGTTGCCCAGGCTGGAGTACAGTGGCACAATCTCTGCTCACCGCTACCTCCATCTCCAGGGCTCAGGTGATCTTCCATCTTAGCCTCTCGAGTAGCTGGGACCACAGGCACTCGCCACCACACCTGGCTAATTTGTGTGTGTGTGTGTGTGTGTGTGTGTGTGTGTGTGTGTATATATATATATATATATATATATTTTTTTTTTTTTTTTTGTAGGGATGAGGTTTTGCTATGTTGCCCAGGCTGGTCCTGAACTCTTGGGCTCAAGTGATCCACCTGCCTTGGCCTCCCAACGTACTAGGATTACAGGTGTGAGCCACCGCCCCCATCCTTGCTCCTGCTTTAATTCCTTTGAACACACCTTCCTGGTCTTGGCAGGACATCGCAGTTGACTCTTTGCCTCCTCATGGGTTCATCTTCACTAGGGCCTCTCATCTCATTCCCTGGTTGGGGTCATACACCCCATGATCTTGTTCTCTACAGCCACCTCCACCAATCATGCCCACACGGACCCACTCTCTGCTGGCTCCTTTTCCCCAGAGCTCTAGTGCTTTATGTCCCATCCTTAGAAATGCCCGTACGAAGGGCGTGATTCCAAAACCCAAAGAAACTGCAGAATCTTTCCCTGTCAGGGCCAAGAGGATAGAACCTTTGGAACTTTACCATGTTGACTGGAAAGTCCTTGAGTTACTAGGACATGAGGTGTGGGTACAGCCACCATGGAGAGGGTAAGCCAGTGCTTGCTGTGTGGCTAGTTCCTGAGGCTGGAAGCCTGATAGAGCCAGGGCTAGGGGTTTTAGGCCAAGCCGGGAATTTGGCAGAGGCCAGAAGCAAGCTCCTAATAGTGGAAGTTTAGGCACAGTCATTTGCTCAGGGCTCATTTTAAGACAGAACAGACTTTGGCTTCATCAAAGTCAACTGCAAGGTTTTGGGACAAGTTCAGAGTAACAGCCTACAGGGCTTTGATAAGATTTCAAAGCAAACCTATTAGGCACACAGAAAGCAAGTAGCAGAGGCTGTCCTGGTTGGGTGGTGAGAAGGTCCTCTCTAAAGGTGGTGGGAGCACAGATAGATGGAACTCTTCCGGATCCCAAGTGGGGAGTATCTATGGTCATACACAATACAGATCATCATATAGGTTGACCCAATAAATCTCCTTCTAAGAATCTATTATAAGAAATAACAGGCCAGATGTGGTGGCTCACACCTGTAATCCCAGCACTTGGGAGTCGGAGGTGGGAGATGAAAACTCAACAAATGGAAATGACTTTCAAGGAAACAGAGCACACACAATGCAATTTTAGCACATGCATAAATACTACAAGTAATAACTTAGTATATGGTGAGTGTAGCCTTTCAAATACATGGGAAATTTTGTTATGTTCAAAAATGATACTTGGATTCAATTGTGATACTCGGATATACTTTTGGGAAAAAAAATAGATCCCTCTTTTCTGTCATTAATGTTCCTGGAAGTTCTTTATAAGAAATAAATAAATATAAAAACTAAAACTGTAGTTTATATGTGTATGACATTTGTGAGACTTTTTTTTCCTTAAAAACCTTTGTCTTCCATTTCCTCTCTGAATACAACATAATTTACTATGGAATATGTATTCCTACTGCAATGCTTTCTTCCCAAGTAAGTATCTTTTCTTTTAGAAAATCTCGTTTTTTATTTAGTCTCTGTTTATTATTTAGGTGGACACATTTTTAAGAAACTCACAAAACTTATTAAGGAAAAGTGAAGGTTCTGATTACATAAAAACATTTTAAAAATTATCTGTGATAAAGGTACTATAAACAAAATTAAAAGACATTTAAAAAAACTAGGAGGAAAAATATACAAAGATTTAGTGCAGACTGTAGAAAGAAGTTCTAGAATCACTTTAGAAGACTCGTTACACAGGGCCAAGGATGTGAGGAGGTTATTCGCAGCAGTGGAGACGCTCCAGCCAATGTAGACATCACCAGTATTCAGGGAAATCCAAACTAAAACAGCCGTGAGATAATCCTTTTCACTTATTAGGCTGGCAAACATTAAAGTGTGTAATGATTTCAAATGTTAGCAGGTGTGAGAAAACAGCTGTTCCAATTTCAGGAGAACACATCAGTACAGCTATTTAGAGAACAATCTGGTGTATTTATCAAAATAAAGAGTGTGCCCAAGCTTTGACTCAGCAGTTCCACTTCCCTGTGTCCGCTCCAGAGAAAGAGGTGTGAGCTGGAGCCCTGGGAAGATGTTCACAGCAGCATTGTTCACTGGAGCAGGGAACGGCAGCATCCAGAAGGGGACGCATGAGTGTGAGGGCTGATGGGGAAGGGACTCTATTCATTTTTATTTTGTTTGAATCTTTTGCGATGTATTGGAGGATTCCAAAAAACCAATGAAAAGTTGAGAAGAATAGATTGCAAGACGAACTCATTTTTATGAAAATAATTATGTATGTACATATATAAATACATATGATGCATACTGGAAAGAAAAACATCAAAACACGAGTGGTGTAAAGTAGGATCATAGTGAAGAGGAATTATAGGTGTTTTCAATGTTTCTTAGCTTTGCTTCTCTTGATTTTCTAATTTTCCTATACAAACATAGAAAATTTCTGTAATATGTTTTAAAAGGCGTCATGATCACCCAGGGATTGTCCTAATGACTTGGGTTGACTGTAGAATACCATGACCTTGGGCGCGATGGGTTCTGGGCCCAGCCTGCTCCACAAGGGAAAGGCAAGGACTGGGCTTGAGAGATGGGAGCTTGTGGGGTCCTGCCCATAACCTGACTCAGGATCCCTGTCCCATACTTCTGGGATCTGGCCATCCCCCTCCTTCCTTCACAGGGGGTCTGTGTGGGGAGCAGGGGCCTGTGTGTGATGGGGACTCCCCTTCAGGTTCTGCCAAAGTCCATTGGAGCTTTCCACATGGCTCTAAGGAGTCTGTTAAGGACAGCAAAGGCCAAATGTGTTACCAGTGCCCCTTTCATCCTCCCTGTGAGGCAGGAAACTGAGGCTCAGGACTCAGCTCCTTGCCTAATTGGCCGAGACTGGAGGAAGCACAGGCTTCCCTGACACTAGCCTTCCTGGAGATCAGAAACCACCAATGAAGCATCAATATTCTTTTTTGGGTCTTGAACTTAAAATATGACAAGTGTTATGGCTTCAGAAAACAGCTCGAGACCTTGAGCCCTCCAGGGCTTTTACGTGGACAGGCTGCATTAGATATGTTGGTGCTAGAATAATACATCCGCTTTTGTTTCCAGGATCAAAAATTACTGGAAACCAGAACCACATTCTAAGTGTCTGAGCTGGAACAAGAACTGATATCCCTATTAAACGGGTCACTGGGCATCACTGCTGTGAGAAGTGTTGGCCATGTGTGAAAATCTCGGTGGCTTCAGTAGCTAAGAAAAGAAAACCATTAGGGATAAAAACTATAGAGGGAACATTTTTTGCATAAGCATTAGGGAAAATCAGAAGATACTGTGGCTGAATTAAAGTTGTGCCTGGGCCCTAGAGGTGTGGCTAACTGTGCTAAGTGTTGCTGATGAACATTCGGCCACTGTCAGCCAGAGGGCAGCTGCAGCATCAGCACATCCCGCTGAAAAACGCAGGGCTGGGTGGACCAAAGCCCGCTTCCGTGGTCCTTTGCCAAAAGGTGGAGCCCAAAAATTCCAGACCAAATGTAATGTCTTGACCTGGGAACTAATTTGCAAACAGCAGCCAACGTTTCCTAAAAGTGGAGGTTTTGGAAAGAAAGGCAGAGGGCGAGGGTGGGGGTGGGGGAGAGCCAAAGAAGGCAGCCTGTTTAGTGTATGAGCAGTGAATAACGAGTTAAAGGATGGGGTCATTTCTGTAATCTTGATGAAGAGTCGGTCCTCCCCTCAAGTAACCATGGGGGTGGGGTTGCCCTTCCAGCTCCACTCACACTGGTTGCTTAGTCACTGGGTGAGTCCCGCCATTTCCTTCAGTTGCTCTGGATAATGGGTTGATAATTTTGTTCCACAGAGAGACTCAGCACGCTGCTCTAGCATCCCATCCTCTCTTCTGTGCATAAGCAGTGGAGACGCTGGGCACACACTTTCCTTCCCACGGAAACCTTTCAGATATTTATATCCAATTTACGCAAATATTTACATCCCCCAATTCATAGTGAGAAGTGACCCAGAAAACAGGACACATAAGAGCATGGTGGTTAGGGACATGGGCCAAACATTTGCAAGGGATCCAGGCAAGTGCCCCAGCCTTACTAGGCCTCTACCTAATCTGTAGAATGGGACTATAGCTGAGGATGGGCACACCGCTGGGGAGATCACCCATGCAAAGCTCATGGAGCTGGGCCGTTTTTACAGTAATTATTGCAGACTTTGCTCTTGATACAACTGTTGTACAAATTCCATTAGCCTTGTTTTTTTTAAACTTAAGAGCAATTAGGATTCAAGTAGTAATACTAGGATTCCTTCAAGACAAGGCAGTTTCATGGCTGAACAAGGCAGTGTGATAGTAAGCTGTGTAGTCTGCTGATTTTATTTACAACCAGAGTAGTGGGTCAGGATGAAAGAGGGAATGTGGGGAGGGGACACACAAAAGCGCAGGGCAGGAGAGAGATAGCCCCAGAGAACTGGGACTTGGCCGAGTCTCCCCAGGACCCAAGACTGACCGCTGAGAGCCCAGCGGGCAAGAAGGGATGCTCACTGCCTCACAGCAGCAGTGACCAGAGGCTAATGTTCAGACAATAACCTGATAGTCCACCTCCTTCCCTCCCTCCCTCTGTGCCAGCTGCTGAGCTCGACACCAAGGTGCATGTGTACTCCCAGCATCTGAGTTCCCATCAGCGCAAAGTGGCTTATCTGAGAGGCAATGCCAGGAAGCAGCCATAAGAGAATGGGGAAGTGAGGCAGGGGAGCAGGGGCAGAGAATCAAGGTGCACGCTCCAGCAGGGGCCACTGTGGACAACTTCAGCTCAGTCCTGGGAGGAACCCTGGAGAACCACACACACACACACACACACAGACACACATGCAGATACACAGAGAGACACAGACACACATACACAGACATACAGATATACACACACACACACACACAGACACATACACAGACACACATACACAGACACACAGATTCACAGACACACAGACACACACAGAGACGCAGACACACACACACATCAGCACTGTTTCTCCTGGGGCGAGGGAGCGCAGGTCTGCACGCACACTGGCAGAGTCTCTGGGTGAGGGGTGCTCCCGGCCTGTTGCTTGTGTGCACCCGCGTGTACACGCAGACCTGCTCTTCTGGGGAAAGCTGCCAGGCACGGAGAAGCAGGCTCGCTGTGGAGGTGGGCAGGAGCCATCAGGAAGGGCAGGAGGAACAAGGCAGGTGCCTCATCAAGGCCTCACTCTAACGGGCAAGAGGGAGAGGCGAACGCCAGAGGGTGAGTGGAGAGGTTCTAAAGAGACTGATGACGAGTGGGGCCCAAGAGCTTTCCTGAGGGAGGTGACCAGGAGGAGACCCGGGGATGGAGAGGAGTCCGTGAGGGGTGGGGCAGCGCCCGGGGTAGGGGAACTGCAAATGCCTTGAGAAAGGATGAGGACATTTTCATCTCTTCTGAGTTTTTAAGGAGAGGCGTTCACTGTCCCATCCATATTTTAAGATCCCTCTGGTCCCCAAGTGGAGCCCGAGATGGGAGGGGGTATGCAGGGTGTGGGCGGAATCATGGTCTGGACTGGGACGACGGCTGAGGGGAGGAGCATGGGGTGGACTTGGGATGTATTTAGGAGTGACATTGGCAGCTGCCTTGGCTGTGGGAGGTGACAACGAGGAAGGCGTGGAGGGGGACCTCGAGTCCACCCTAGTGACTGGCAGAAGGCACACACTGCCCTGAGGCCCCCGACTCTGTCCTCTTCCCTCCTGGGCCTGCTCCTCCCATCACAGACGCCCTCCCTGAACCCTCTTCTGCTTTCGGGCCCTCGGGGTGGCCCAGGGCGCCGGAGCCACTCTGTCTCTTTAAGGTGCTGGTTCTGTGCACAGGGTGACCCGGGCTCTGGGCGCCAGTCCTGGTGGGGCCACAAGTTTCTTGCTTCATCCGCAACAGGTCCATGAGCTTGTCTTATTTTCGAAAGCAGTAAACAGTGACTTAGTGTCTAAGTAGTCAACGCCAAGCTCAGAAAAATAAAGGCTCAGTAAGATCAGAATTCCAACTTCCTGGAAATGCGTCTTGGAGACAGACGACTGCCGTGGCTCCATCATTCCTTCCAGCCCTCAAGACAGAGCTTGGTGCCCTGAGTTTATGTTTGCCGCTCACGCAGATCTGCCTGGTTCTGCAGGGACAGAGCCCTCTGCCGTGGGTTCTCTGCCCCGCCTGCAGCTCCGCTGTGGGCCGGCTGTGCTTTGTTTTGTGAGCAAAGTTCCCTGAAAAACAAAATTGGGAGGAAAGAGACTTTACCCCAATGAAGAGTTTGCAAACTGGGGAGACACAGCTTTGGTGTAAAAGAAAGTTATCTTCCCGGGGCCAAAGAGAGGGTTTGGGTTTTGTAGCAAAAGTGCCATACAAGATCCCAATCAGGTTGGTTGATGCACATAAAGGATTCAAACTTGCTTAGTTCTGATTGGTCAATGCAGCTGAGTTATGCTTGGATACAGGTGAGCTGTGATTGGTCAGCTAAGCTTTCAATGCAAAGGTAGGTGAGCTCTGATTGGTTGGTTCAAGTAAGCTCTGTGCCTCCCAAAGCTAAAAAGGTGCTGGTTTTCAGAGTGCTTGTGTGAGTTACCTGTGTGACCTCGAATCAGCAAATAGCCACTCAGCTATATTTTAAATATAGGGCCAGTTACCCACATGGGATTCATCTCAAAGGATTGACTCTTCCAGATTCGCGTTTGTTCACAATTTTCGCAAAGGTGTCACAGTAGGGGCAGCAGGGACTAGACCAATTGTGTCCAGATACTGATTCTGCCATGTACTATCTGAGGTCCTGGGCAAGGTCCTCATCCTGTCTGTTCTCCAGTTTCCTCCCCTGTGTCTAGCTAATCGGTTGCAGGAATGATCAAATGAGGTGCTGGGAAGCGTCATTAGCTGTTGCTGCTGTGGGAATTTGACTGTTTCAGCTTCAGTTGCTGCAGCTGGTGGAGAGTGAGCTAATTAGCCTAAGCAGGGCGGAGTAGATGGTTTTTAAGGGAAAAGTAAACATTTCTGTCTGCTCTTTTTACCCCTTCTTCACAGAGCTGCTTTCACCTGAGCATATGGTTCTTGGGTGGCATCTGTGGTTTTGGCTCCAATAATTATTTGGGTATTTAGGTCAGGGCTTGGCAAATTATGACCCTTAGGACAAATTGGCTAGCCACCTGTTTTTGTATGACCTGTGGATTTTACATTTTTAGGTGGCTGGGAAGATTAATATTGCACAACACCCGAAAATTACATGAAATTCAAAGTTCAGTGTATATAATAAAGTTTTACTGGAACACAGTGACACAATTTGTTTATATATTGCCTATGGCTGCTTTGAAGCTACAACAGCAAGTTAACCAGTTGCGGCAGAGTCTGGATGGCCCCCACAGCCTGAAATGTTTGCTGTCTGCTCTTCACATAAGAAGTTTGCTCACCTGGTTCAGACTATGAACTACCCAGCAAAGAGACTAGGTCAAGCCCAAGGGTCAAGAAGGGTGCAGGCCAGCCCCTGTGTCTATTTCACTATCAGGGCCCTTCTGTGATTCCTCAGACATTTCTGTCCACAACCAGATGTAGGAGAATGTATGGACACTGGGGAGGGAGGGTGCTGAAGAGGAGAGGCTGGGGAGGGAGCACATGTGTGTGTGAGTAGGCACCACGGAATGAATGATGCCAGCAAATCCTAGGGCTGGTGGCCTGATGGGAACCAAGGCTCCTCTCTGCCCTCTCCAGCCAGGTGCAAATGTTTACCTGGTGGCTCCTAAGGAATGATGGGGACAAAACTTAAGTCATTGAGCTCTTTCTGACAAGCATAATGCCACATACATCTTGAATTCATCACGATTTTATTTTTAGATATTTTCCTCACTACTTTCACTAAAGCCTCAGAGTCAAGAAAAATTCCAGGGGTCGTTTTCTGGTTGGGGAATTGAGGAGTGTTCCTGCAGTGGCATGGTGCCCCGATGATATGAGCCAGGTGGCGAGGGCAGTGAAAGTGTGTCAGTTCTCCCCCAGCTCTGCTGAGGGCAGCGCCCCAGAACTCCCAGGCAGGGGGCCCAGGCTGCCTGGGCTCTGCCTCTCCTCCTCCTACCTCAGACCTTCTGCTTCCCTTGGATGTCCTGTCAGCCTGCGGTCCTGCCGGTCCTCTGAGCAGCCTGCTGTCCTGCCGGTCCTCATGAACCCCACTTCTATCATCCACTTCCTCCCACCAGTGGATCCATCTGGTTGATGGAAAGCACCAGTGCAGGGACTTCATGTACATGAGTGAGCAAGTGCTGCAAACCCTTCAATAATTTGTACTTCAGAAGATGCTTGTTGGCCGGACATGGTGGCTCAAGTCTGTAATTCCAGCATTTTGGGATCCCAAGGCGGGCAGATCACTTGAGCCCAGGAGTTCAAGACCAGCCTGGGAAAATGGCTGGTCTCTACAAAAAATCTCTGCAAAAAACATCTCTACAAAAAATTGTAGAATTTTAAAAAATTAGCCAGCCGTGACGGTTCATGTCTATAGTCCTAGCTACTCAGGAGGCTGTGGTGGGGGATCTCTCAAGCCCAGGAGGTGGATGTTGCAGTGAGCTGAGATAGCGCCACTGCACTCCAGCCCGAGTGACACAGGGAGACCCCCCACAAAGAAAAATATAAGATGTGTTGTTTTCCTGAAGGGTTTTTTAAAGGCAAAGTCAATGCTCATTTCTACTGATTGATTGAAGTATAGTTGATCCTTGAACAACATGGGTCCATTTTAGACATTTTAAACTGTACAGTTCAGTGGCATTAGGTACATTCACATTGCTGTGTAACTATCACCACCATCCACTTCCAGAACTTTCTTTCCAAACTGAAACTCTACACCCATCAAACAACTCTCTATTCCCTTTTCCCCAAACACCAATTGTTTTTAAGATTTATTCTTGTTGATAATACATGAATAGCATGTTGACTTTAACCAATGAGTAGCATTCCAGTATATGAATATGTCACACTTTATCTATTTTGCTGTTGGTGGACATTTAGGTCATTTCAGTTTTTACTTGTGCAAATGGTGCTTTAAAAAAAAAACGCACCATGTATATTTCTTATTGTGCATACATTTCAGAGATTGATGCCTAGATTTTCTAGAATAAAGTTTGCTGAGTCATGGGACAAGCTCAATTTTTAACACTACCTGATATTACCAGCTAGCTCTTCAAAGATGTCTCATCAGCAGTGTATACAAATTCACAATTTCCTACCACACTTTCAACACTTGTTAGGGTAGGATTTGTTAGATTTTTCTTTCCTAAGAATTGAATATATGGCAGGGTGTGGTGGCTCACACCTGCAATCCCAACCCTTTGGGAGGCCAAGGCAGGCAGATGACCTGAGATCAGGAGTTCAAGACCAGCCTGGCCAACATGGTGAAACCCCATCTCTATAAAAATACAAAAATTAGCTGCGCATGATGGCAGGTGCCTGTAATCCCAGCTACTAGGGCAGCTGAGGCGGGAGAATCACTTGAACCTGGGAGAAGGAGGTTGCAGTGAGCCAAGATCACGCCATTGCACTCCAGCCTGGGTGACAGAGTGAGACTCTGTCTCAAAAAAAAAACAACAACAACAACAAAAAAAGAATTGAACATATGATATTGTTACAGTGGATAGCTAGTCAAACACAAACAGGGCAGGGGAGGGCTTCCACTTCCCCACCAGGAATGCCAGGTGACCATCAAGTGATGGTCAGGCGGTTGTAACACTCCCTCTCTAAAATAATAATTGGTCGCAGGCAGCGCTAGGGAAAGGCAGTGTCCCAACAGATAAAAACACCTGTAACTGGTGATTGGCAGCTTCCTAATAAGATCTTAGGCACTGGACAAGTGGGCTCAGGCATGTGGATTAAGAGGCAAAATGAAAAAAAAAAGCAGGAGCTGCAATCCTAGCCTCTGATAAAATAGACTTTAAACCAACAAAAATCAAAAAAGACAAAAAAGGGCATTTCATAATGGTAAAGGGAACAATTCAACAAGAAGAGCTAACTCTTCTAACTATATCTGCATCCAATACAAGAACACCCAGATTCATAAAACAAGTTCTTCGAGACCTACAAAGAGACTTAGACTCCCACACAATAATAGTGGGAGACTTTAACACCCCACTGTCAATATTAGACAGATCAATGAGACAGAAAATTAACAAGGATATTCAGGACTTAAACTCAGCACTCTGGATCAAGTGGACCTAATAGACGTCTACAGAGCTCTTCACCCCAAATCAACAGGATATACATTCTTCTCAGTGCCACATGACACTTATTCTAAAATCGGATCACATAATTGGAAATAAAACACTCCTCAACAAATGAAAAAGAACTGATATCATAACATCTCTCAGACCACAGTAAAATCAAATTAGAACTCAGGATTAAGAAAGTCACTCAAAACCACACAATTTCATGGAAATTGAACAACCTGCTCCTGAATGACTCCTGGGTAAATAATGAAATTAAGGCAGAAATCAAGAAGTTCTTTGAAACCGATGAGAACAAAGAGACAATGTACCAGAATCTCTGGGACACAGCTAAAGCAGTGTGAAGAGGGAAATTCATAGCACTAAATGCCCACATCAGAAAGCTAGAAAGATCTCGAATTGACACCCCAACACCACAATTAAAAGAGCTAGGGAGGCAAGAGGAAACTATTCCAAAATTCTCTGAGCTAATTTAGCTCAGAGAGGAATTGAAGGAGATAGAGACACAAAAAACCCTCCAAAAATCAACGAATCCAGGAGCTATTGTTTTGGAAAAAATAAAAACAAAATAGACTGTTAGCTAGGCTAATAAAGAGAGAGAAGAATCAAATAGACACAATAAAAAATGATAAAGGAAATATCACCACTAACCCCACAGAAATACAAACTACCATCAGAGATGACTATAAACACATCTACACAAATAAACTAGAAAATCTAGAAGAAATGGATACATTCCTGGACACATACATTCTACCAAAACTAAACCAGGAAGAACTCGAATCCCTGAAAAGACCAACAATGGCTCTGAAATTGAGGCAGTAATTAGTAGCCTACCAACCCAGGACCAGACAGATTCACAGCTGAATTATATCAGAAATAGGCGAGGAGCTCGTACCATTCCTTCCAAAACTGTTCCAAACAATTGAAAAGGAAGGATTCCTCCCTAACTCATTTTATGAAGCCAGCATCGCCCTGATACTAGAACTGGAAAGAGACATGACAAAAAAGAAAACTTCAGGCCAATATCCCATATTGATGTGGAAATCCTCAATAAAATACTAGCAAACCAAATCCAGCAGCACGTCAAAAAACTTATCCACCATGATCAAGTTGACTTCATCCCTGGGATGCAAGGCTAGTTCAACATATGCAAATCAATAAATGTAATCTATCACATAAACAGAACCAATGACAAAAACCACATGATTATCTCAATAGATGCAGAAAAGGCCTTTGATAAAATTCAACATGCCTTCATGTTAAAAACTCTCAATAAACTAAGTATTGCTGGAACATATCTCAAAATAATAAGAGCTGTTTATGACAGACCCACAGCCAATATCATATTGAATATGGAAAAGCTGGAAGCATTCCTTTTGAAAGCCGATATAAGACAAAGATGCCCTGTTTCACCACTTTTATTCAACATAGTATTGGAAGTTCTGGCCAGGGCAATAAGGCAAGAGAAAGAAATACAGTGTATTCAGATAGGAAGAGAGGAAGTCAAATTGTCTCTGTTTGCAGACAACATTATTCTTCTATATTTAGAAAATCCCATCATCATCTCAGTCCCAAAACTCCTTAAGCTGATAAGCAACTTCAGCAAAGTTTCAGGATACAAAATCAATGTGCAAAAATCACAAACATTCCTATACACCAATAATAGACAAGCAGAGAGCCAAGTCATGAATGAACTCCCATTCACAGTTTCTACAAAGGGAATAAAACACCTAGGAATACAGCTAACAAGAAATGTGAAGGACCTCTTCAAGGAGAACTACAAACCACTGCTCAAGGAAATAAGAGAGGACACAAACAAATGGAAAAACATTCCATCTTTTTGGGTAGAAAGAATCAATATTGTGAAAATGACCATATTGCCCAAAGTAATTTATGGATTCAATGCTATTCCCATCAAACTACCATTGACATTCTTCACAGAATTAGAAAAAAACTACTTTCCATTTCATATGAAATCAAAGAAGACCCTGTATAGCCAAGACAATCCTAAGCAAAAAGAACAAAGCTGGAGGCATCATGCTACCTGACTTCAAACTATACTGCAAGGCTACAGTAACCAAAACAGCATGGTACTCATACCAAAAACAAACATATAGACCAATAGAACAGAGACCTCAGAAATAACACCACACATCTACAACCATCTGATCTTTGACAAACAAGACAAAATCAAGCAATGGAGAAAGGCTCTCCTATTCAACAAATGGTGCTGGGAAAACTTGCCAGCCATATGCAGAAAACTGAAACTGGAGCCCTTCCTCACACCTTATGCAGAAATTAACTCAAGATGGATTAAAGACTTAAATGTAAAACCCCAAACCATAAAAACACTAGAAAGTGATTCAGTGCAGCTCTGAAGCTCCCTAAAGCTTAGGCCCACGGACAATACAATTTTGTCCTAAGTCTATTTAAGTTTGACCACAGAACTCCGCACTCACTTCTCTGCTTGTCACAGTCTGTACTCTGAATTTTACATACGGTTGCTTCTTATGTTGGGATTTTAATTATAATGTCTTTGCTAGAGAACTTGCAAGAAGAAAGATGAAGATAAGATGTTGTCTTAACAACAAGGACACTGGGGCCTGGCAGTGTTTTCCATTGAATCTATATAATTCAGTCTGTGCACTTTCCACACATAACCCTTAGTGGAGACGCTTCATGCATGGAGTGTCATGGGAGAGGATATATAACCCAGTATTAGCACCATTCATAGCCAAATATAGCCTTCCCCACTTATTTTATTTTTAAATCTTTGATCAATGACTTCATATTCATAAGGCAAATAATAAGATTTTCTGTAGGTGGCAAATCTGGAGAAAACATGTTTTTTCCTAGACCCAAGAGGGAAAGACATTCTCCCATCCCCAGGCATCCTGGAAATGCAGCCTAGCCACCTCCCTCACTTCTACCTCTGTTACCTTCCCCCTGACAGTGGCAGAAAAGTGTTAGAAACTTGTTTTTGCCTCAAAGCAAAGCTTAGCTATGGCATATAAGGCCAATGCTCTTGGTCTGGCTTGTCCTTGTGTCTCTCTGTACTCTGTAGTTGATATGGCCGGGTGTGTTTTTCTGAAACAGTGTCTTTTGGAATTTTACCTGGAATCCTGCTCTGTTGCCTAGCAGACACTCAGGAGGGGACTGCAGGCTTGCAGAAATGTTTGGCCCTAAAAGGACAGTTCCACCTTTCTCTCTTGAACTTATTGCAGGTCAGTTAATTGACATTGTCACTGGAAGTCCATACCTCTTTCAATGGACTATGTACTACTTAATCGAATCTATGCTTCCCTGCACTGCTAGGTAAAAAGTTCAGATAGATTAAACTTGTTAATCAATTTCTTACAATATTCTGTCAAATGAATGTATGCGTGTAGTCGTTAAGAATTTAAAAAGATATACTGACTGAAAAAATATTACTATAAAGTACACCGTAGGGACAACTGATAAAATTTAAATAGATACCGTGTATTAGATAACAGTATTGCATTAATGTAAAATGTTCTGATTTTGGTAATAATACTATATGTATGTGTGTAAGAAATTGTCCGTGTTTTTAGAAATCACACTGAAGTAATCATCAGTGAATTAGGGAATATTTCTCCAACTTAACTCTCAAATAGCCAAGGAAAATCTGTCTTTTTCTCTCTTGCTTTCATTGCAAATGGAGAAATAGGTAATTAACTGGTGAATCTGGGGAAATGGTAAAACGGAAATCCTTGTACTATTTTTGCAATTTTTCTTTAAGCTTAAAATTATATTCAGATAAGAAGTTAACCAAAAAAAGATGTGTTTTGGAGAAAGCAACTGCAAGTTGTGTGTATAACCAGGATGGCCTGCTCCAAGTGGAGCGTAAACGCAATCTTGCTGTTTATTTTTCAGCCACTAAAAATTTATTGTCCTTATGCGTCTTAATGCCTTAAAGGCAAGAAGGATAACATCCCTTCCTTGAGCCACCATGGGGCTTATAAACAGAAGCGGGTCAGTCTTCACACCTAAGTGGGGAAAGATCTGCGCCTGCTGACTGTTACTACCATTCCTTCTTCCTGCCACACGGTGTCGCTGTTGGAGACGGAGCGCACAGATTCAGCCGTGCTGTGCTGGCCCAGGCCCTGGCAAATGAAGCCTTGGGTTTGCATGGAAGCTAACACGAAAGCTGTGCACTGTAGAATGGGGAGGGGGACTGAGGTCCTTGTAGGGAATAGTGGCAAGCCTTCACAATGTTGGAATAGCTTTGACCTTGATGGAG
Organism: Macaca thibetana thibetana; assembly: GCF_024542745.1. NCBI lineage: Eukaryota > Metazoa > Chordata > Mammalia > Primates > Cercopithecidae > Macaca > Macaca thibetana. Next base: position 91,912,939 of record NC_065587.1, on the reverse strand, counting down.
GGGTAGGTTTATTTAGGAGGAGAGGAACAGGGAGCAGCACGCAGAGGCCCCAATCTACAGAGCAGTAGATTGAAAATGAACCAAGTGTATGATGGTCAGGAGCAGAGTTCTTACAGACAGGACAAGGGGCTGCTTCTTCGAGTCTTTGGTAGTTTGGGTTCCTGGAGCTGTTTGCCTGTTTGTAAGCTGTACCCTGGCAGGTAATTGATAATGCAGCAGCTAGGTGTTTACCATAGTATATGGCAGAACTGGCTGCAATCTTTCACCACTCCCTATATCTCAACCTTTGCAATATGACTGGGCAGCTCCACTGACTTCCTCCCCACTAGAACCTGAGCTGACTTCATGACTTTCTTCAGCCAGCGGAATGAGGTAGAAGGGGTTCTGTGTCAATTCTGAGACTATACCTCAATATGCCTTGAGTGCTTTTGCCTCATTTCTTGGAACCGTGTCCAGCTTCCATGTAAACAAGCCCCTCCTAGCCTGCTGGAGGGTGAGAGGCCACAAGAGCAGAGACGAGCTGTCTGAGCTGAGGCCATCCTCGACCAGCCAGCCGTCAGCTGACCCAGCAGCTGCTGCCTATGCATGATTCAGCCAAGCTGGGATTGACAAATGCCCAAATTGTGAGAGAGATGCATGGTTTTTGTGCTTAACCTTGAACAAAATGCCAAATAACGGACCTCACCACCCTCTACAAAGAAAGATGTCCACTTCCTAATCCCCAGAATCTGTGAATATGTCACCTTCCATAGGAAAAGGGCCTTTGTGAATGTGATGAAGTTAAGGGCCTTGAAATGGGGAGAGCATCCCAGACTATCCAGGTCAGCCCAATGCAATCACTAAGGCCTTGTAAGAGGGACATAGGAAGGTCAGACAGAAGACAAGATATGGCAACAGACAGAGACTGGAATGATGCAGCCCACGAATGCCAGAGGCCTCTAGCAGCTGATGAGGCGAAGATCAGATTCTCCCTGCAGCCCCTAGAAGAAGCCAGCCCTGTAGATGCTTCAATTTTAGCCCAGGAAGACTCACTTTGGACTTCTGGCTCACAGAACTGTAAGAGAATAAATGTGTAGCTTTTTTTTTTTTTTTTTTTTTTTTTTGAGACGGAGTCTTGCTCTGTCGCCCAGGCTGGAGTGCAGTGGCGCGATCTCGGCTCACTGCAAGCTCCGCCTCCCAGGTTCACGCCATTCTCCTGCCTCAGCCTCCCGAGTAGCTGGGACTACAGGCGCCCACAACCGCGCCCGGCTAATTTTTTGTATTTTTAGTAGAGACGGGGTTTCACCGTGGTCTCGATCTCCTGACCTTGTGATCCGCCCGCCTCGGCCTCCCAAAGTGCTGGGATTACAGGCGTGAGCCACCGCGCCTGGCCAGCTTTTTTTAAATATTATTTTTATTTTTCGAGACGGAGTTTCTCTCTTGTCACCCAGGCTGGAGTGCAATGGCGTGATCTCTGCTTACTGCCACCTCTGCCTCCCGGGTTCGGGTTTGAGAGATTTTCCTGCCTCAGCCTCCCAAGTAGCTGGGATTACAGGTGTACACCACCACACCCAGCTAATTTTTTGTATTTTTAGTAGAGATGGGATTTTACCATGTTGGCCAGGCTGGACTGGAACTCCTAATTTCAGGTGATCCAACTGCCTTGGCCTCCCAAAGCGCTGGGATTACAGGCATGAGACACCACACCCGGCCAAATGTGTAGCATTTTAAGTCATTAAATTTGTGGTAATTTGTTACAGGAACAATAGGAAATGAGGTGGCTTGTTAGGCAGCAAAAACTGACTGATAGACTTGTGGAAGCCTTAGGACAAGAAAGAGAAAAGGGTGGTGCTAATACAGATGAGAAGGGTATGTGCTTAGAGGCACCAACAAGTAATGTAATGCTTTAGCAGATATTTTGAGGAAAATGTTTTTCAGGATACCTGCTTTAAAAAATACATATGAGACATTCATTTACTGGTGAATCTCTTGGTTAACAAGAATCTATGTGTTAGTGCTGGATGGAGGAAGCCGACTCAAAGATAAATGAAACTTTTTCTATGCCCTCATGAAACTCATGATTGCCCCAATCAGAGCTTGTCCCTTATGAAGCTGGGCCAGATGCATGGGCTTGTCCTTAAAGGAGCCTCATGGCACTTCCTGACGAACCTGGCCTCCCCTCCTCACCCCTCACCTCTCCTCGCACACTCTGGCTCCCTTCATACCAGCCTCTCTATCCCTCTATCCTTGATGCGTTTTTCTCTCCTTTTTTATTAGATGAACAGCAGAGGCCCACATTTTCCATCCACGCTTTCCCCCAAGCTGAGCCTTCGTCTCTTGCCCTTGGCTTGGCACACGCATGACAACTCCTGGCAAAAGGACTCCTTTATTCGAACAGGTCTCCAGGACTACCCCACTCTCTTCTGAAGATGTGTCCCCCACAAAGCCCTGCCCCAGCCCACCCTCACTTGCTACACAAAGGCCTGGACAGCAGTCCCGTGCTGGGGTTGGGCCCCAACAAGATCCACCTGGTCTGAGACACTCTCTGATGGCCTCATGAGCAAAATGCTGCAGGAATATGGAGAGGGCGGGGATGGCTTCTTCCCAGGGCCAGGGCAAGCTTCTCCTGAGAGGGCACAGAGAGGCTCTTTTACAGCAGGTAGCTGGGACAGGGATACCTGGGACAGGGAAGGGCTTCCACCTATAAGTAAAGCAGAGCAGAGGTGCAAAGGCACAGAATGACACAGTATCAAAGGGCAATCCTCAAAAGTTAACGTGTGATACTTCCACAAATATTTTGGTATCAAATATTTACTTAGTTCATTAGTGAGAGAGCTAGAATGATAAAGCGGGTTCAAAGGACTGGAAAAACTGACAGTGCATATCAGAATGACAGCGTCCAATGATAAAGTCAGATACGACACTGATTACTGTCCTGTAGGACAATGGAACCACTATCTTTCAGGTTATTACTCTGCCAGGAGAAAGGGTTGCAATGTATCAATATTCAACAAGTTAACATCCGACTGCATAGAGTCTAGTCCTTAATCAACAAACAATTTCATTTTTTAGTGTGGTATCACCCTAAAACTTAGCAGCCTCAGCTAGCACACATTTCTTGTCTTGCACAGTTTCCGAGGGTCTCTATGAGGTTTTGGTCAGGCTGTGAGCCTGGGCTGCAGCCTTCAGAAGGTGCTTCACAATCCGCTTCCAGGCTTACTCAGGTGGCTCTGGGCAGAGGCTCCAGATCTTCGCTGCATGAAGGGGGCCTCTCTGCACAGCTGGTTACAAGACCTGGTGGTTCCTTCCCCCAGGGAGTGATGAAAAGGGACATGGGGAGGGAGGGGAAGGGGGAGGAGTCAAGATGAAAGCCACAGTCTTTTTATAACCTAATCTCAGAAGTGGCAGCTCATCACTTCCTTTGTGTTCTGTTCTCTAGGAGTGAGTCTGTAGGCACAGCCCACTCAAGGGGAGGGAAACTAAGTTCCACCCTTTGGGGAAGGATTATCAGAGTGTGTGGACATTTCTTAAAAATCACCATATTACCTCCCCTAGGAAATCTGGTCACTCTCAGGAAGGCCTGCTTGGCAGCCAGTGCTCTGGTGTGGCTGCCAGAGGGTCACATAGTAATCTTTTGACTCGTTCCCATGTTTGGGGTAATTCTTCATAACAAAGGCATATTTAGGGACACCAGGTCATCCAGCGGGGTTGGGCAGAATAGGAGAACAGACAGGCTAAAAGGACAAGCTGGCAGGGTGGGAATGGGCCTGGAATCCTGGAATATCTTGTCACATGGGGACACTCTCCCATGGCCTTAGTGTGGGCTCCGGGCACCTGACCCAGCCCTGCAGCCAGTCACTAGATGGGTATTTTAAGAGGTTCCTGACACTGTAGAGAATTGGGCTGGTTGGGGGTTGGCAAGGGAGGCCAGATGGAGACCTTGGCCTTGGAGCCTTCAGGAAGGCTGTGGGGGAAAGGGCACAGGGAGCTTTTGAAGGAAATGCTGGGGTGAGAATTGGCCAGGCCTGGGGCTGACTCACAGCCTTGCTGAGCATCACAGAGTGAGCGGAGGAGAGACAGGAGGGCAGAGGTGGAGGCGCTGTGTGGAGTAGGGAGAGGACTGGTGCATCTCAGTGCCCCCCAAGATCTCCATTTCCACATGCAGGGTAAAGGTGTGGGATTTTGAAGGGGAGCTGAGAAGAGTGTCTGACAGATGACTGAACAAATGCCAGGTGGTCCAGGCTATGAGTGGGCTGATGTCTTGGGTTTGGGAATCTTAGAGCAAGCCCAGATCCCTCCTGTCTTTGGGGAGCTGGAAGAGAATGCTCTTTCAGGGATGGAGGAGTAACAGAAGCCCTAGCGACTGGAGGGCAGCTTTGCCCAGCAGCTGGTAACCAGTAACAGGCAACGCGCCTGTCCAAGACCAAAAGATATGGAATTAAAAACATGACAAGAGCTCACGGGCAGTAGGGCCAGGCGGCAGAAAATTCTGTCTCCTATATAAGGTGGAGTTGCTTCCTGTGGGGGCTAGACAAGTGCTTCCACCTGGCACATGCTGGAGCAGATGGCTCGGATGCAGGGAGCGCAGGTAGATACGCAGTGCCATGGTGCCTTGCCTCCAGCTGATGGAAGTCCTACTCCCCAGCTCTGGGACATGCCCGTCCAGAAAATACAGGGGCAATGACTGACGCCACACCTAGCACAGCATTAGTGTTTGGAAGAACAAGAAATACTTGCAGTCTGCACACACCACACCTTGTGGTACCACTGGATGGGAGGCCGTGTCCATTGGACTTGGTGGCATGTGTTTATGTGGTCACCCTGAAAGCAGACTCAAGACATGGTGTTGGGGGTGAGCAGCGCACCTGCGAGGTGATCCCAAAACGCAGGTGTGTGGGGGTGGGGAAGTGAGATGGGAGGGGAGGAACAGCTGACACGGGAGGGGATTCTTATGAGCAGGGCTGGGCAGCGCCTGCCTCAGAGCTGTCTGGCAGCAGGGACAGGGAACCAGGGCCCCTCTTTGCCATCAGTTATTTACCACTTAACTCATTCATCTCCCTGAACCACATGCCCCCCTGGGGCCAGCACTATTAGGTACACGTACGTGTTTGTTCTGCATTACTTTATTCATTAACAAAGTATTTATTCTTTTCTCACTGCCCTGATGTCTAAAAGTGTTGTTCTCTCTGAGTTAGATTGTAAATTTTTTAAGTTTCTTTTCTGGCTTTCTTTCTGCCACCCCATCATTTCATTGTTAATTTTCTGGACAATCAAAACTATCATGAAAAATACATGCACCTCAGATGTGAACTCACTTGTCCAGTGGTGTGTGGAGGCATCCTCCTGTGATGTCTACACTGGCAGGGGAGGGTGTGAGGGAGGCAGAGGTGAGAAGAGGGAGCAGGAGGCAGCTTCCTCCAGAGACACCCAGAGCAGGAATACTCCGATTTGATCATGGAAATCTCTTTTTCCCACTCAGTTAGTGACAGGCACTTGTCTGCTCTGGCTGTTGTCTGAAGATCTAACTTGGGTGTGGTTTCCACATTGGTCCTTTTGTCAAAGTACATCTTCCATATGTATTTGGGCACAGCAGGAGCAAGTGAGAAGAGGCAGGCCAGATGTCAGGTGGAAAGGAAGCTGGAGGGCAGAGGTGGGCATGACTGGGCTGCTGGGTGGGGGCTATGGACGGCGGAGAGTCTGGCATTACAGTGTGGCTCCTCAGGGCCACCAGTCAGGGGAACCATCTGGGCCACTGAGATCCCCGAAAATCTAAAAACTCACCCCCAATATATGAATGCATTATGTATGTCTATGGACACACACGTGTTCTATCCTATGACACTGACAGTATATTATCTGGAAAATAAAATATACATTAAAATAAAAAAGATAAAAATAAAACAAAGATGAAATAAACAATATTTAAAATATTTTCTTGTTATGGACATGATCTTTTCTGTTTTTGAACTAAAGTGGTATTAGAAGGATTACTGACACTGTTGGACATCTCCATCGATTTCATAAACCTTGGTTTATAATTTCTGAGGCAGCTATTCAACCTTCTCAGTTTGGGCTGATTTGGGAGGACCCCTCTCAACACACCAGGTTCCCAGGGATCCAGTGAGTGCACAGAGCTGCCTAAATCACAGCACTCATGTTTTCCACTCCATTCACCAATCATGCAAAGGCTTGTGTTGAAATGTGGCTAAAACTTATTTTTTTATCTCCGTTTTTCTTACAAGGTATTTGCATTTTTATAATTTGTAGGCAAATAGCTTCAAAATCCACTAAAACACTTTGGAAGATTTTTAAACAGGTTAGAAAATCCTGTTTGCAAGTTTTTTCAATGTATGAGATACGAAGTTTTTAAAAATAAATGACATGCATATATTATTTTTGGTAACAAAATCACATAAGGAGGGAAAAGTCCCGTGCACCATTTTTCAGTCTCTCTGTAGAGTAAGTTTTTTTGAAAAGCAGTTTCCTTAACACCTAGTGTTCCACGTCACCCTTCCCTTGAAAAGACAGCTTGAGCATGTTTATTATTTTTGGAAACACTGCTGGTTGCATGTTGATGACTAGCTCTTGTCCACCCACAGAGGACAGTTCAGCCAAAGAAGTGCCTGCCTTTTGTAAAAGAAAACCACCCACCTCGAAATCACTTGTCTGAGTACATCAGCTACACAGGGAGTTGCTAGCAGAGTGGTGTGAAGATTCTTCTCTGTAAGGAAATCTACACACTCTGGTGCATATAAACTGCGCAATATGCAGACAGGGTCTCACACCTGCCTCTCCACTGGGCAATTCCTTCTCTTCCCTCTGGATAGCTCATGGATTTTTGGCACTACAGTGCTTAGCCAAGCAGAGTTAATCTTTACACTGAGTATTAGAAAACATTATTTATTATATGCAGGTGAAATAAAAGTAGAGATCGCTCTGTGTATCCTTCCCATACCCTACTAGATTGTCATGCACTCCCTTGGGGTTCCACATCCCGTCTTGGAGACCGCTGATCCAGACTAAGTGCTGGTAGGAGCGAGCTTCCAGCTCCACTGCCTGAGCCCCTGCTTGTACTGGTATCCTAACTCCACAGCACACTGAGTCAGGGCAGGTGTCTTAGTCTGTCTGGCTGCTCGAACACAATACCGTAGACTAGGTGATTTATACACAACAGAAATTTATTTCCCACAGTTCTAGAGGCTGGGATGTCTAAGATTAAGACACCTACAGATTTGGTGTCTGCTGTGGGCCCTCTTTCTGGTTCATAGAGACATATTCTCATGGTGTCTTCACATGGTGTTGGGGGAGTGAGGGATCTCTCTGGGGTCTCTTTTATTAGGGCACTAATCCCAATCACAGGGACTCCACCCTCTGACCTAATCACCTCCCAAAGGCCCCACCTCCAAATACCATTATGCTGGGCATTAGGCTTCAACATATAAATGTTGGGAGATGAAGCCATTCAGCCCATAGCAGCAGATGTGACCACCACTGTCACAGTAGCAAGGAATGTGCCGTCCAGGTTCTCCCAATGGATTAGTCACGGTTCTCTAGAGGGACAGAACTAATAGGATACGTGTACAGATGAAGGGGAGTTTATGAGGAGAATTGGCTCACAGGATCACAAGGTGAAGTCCCACAATAGGCCATCTGCAAAGCTGAGGAGTAAGGAAGCCAGTCCAAGTCCCCAAAACCTCAAAAGTAGGGAAGCCGACAGTGCAGCCTTCAGTCTGTGGCTAAAGGCCCGAGAGTCCCTGGCAAATCACTGCTGTAAGTCCAAGAGTCCAAAAGCTGAAGAAATCTGATGTTCAAAGGCAGGAAGCATCTAGCATGGGAGAAAGGTGAAGGCCGGAAGACTCAGCCAGTCAAGTCCTTCCACATTCCTCTGTCTGCTTTATTTTATTCCGCACTGGCAGCTGATTAGATGGTGCCCAACAAGAGTAAGGCTGGGTCTGCCTCTGCCAGTCCACTGACTCAAATGTTCATCTCCTTTGGAAACACCCTCACAGACATACCCAGGAACAACACTTTGCATCCTTCAATCCAATCAAGTTGACACTCAATATTAACCATAACACCCGTATTGTCTGCTAAGGGTGCCCAGTTATGGATCCCCGGGTCCTATGCGGGTATTTCAGATGTGCGTTTCTGATCCTTGTATCTTTGTAAGGTAAATGCATGATTCCCATTTTACAGACGATGAGACTGAGCCTGGCAGGCTTCAGGTATTCAGGCTAGAGAAGGGCAGAGGCAGATGGCACAGCACAGGCTGCCTCTACTTACCATGCCTTTCTGCTATCCCCACACCACTGTCTTGCCGCCTCTTCCCTGCCTTGCACACTTCCATTTGGTAGGGGAGAGGTCATCCGGCCAAGATAGAATTCTCTCACTCTTTACTTCAGTGAACCATTGCCCTGGACTTGCTAGAGCTACCCCCCAGATGTCCTCAACCCAGGGCTGAGAAGTAGACTTGGGGATTGCAGGGCAATGTCCTCATCAGGGCTTCAGGCCAACATTGACTCTCAGCAGGATTCTGGCCCATCCTTACCCTCCTAGGCACAGGCTGCTCCTCTCATGGACCTGGCCTCGGGTTGAATAAACTCACAGTTCATCAACCAGGCTCAGGTGGTCAATGCACCTTTATGAACTTGAGAAGCCCCTTCTATCTCATCGTGGATGCTGAACCCTCAACCTGTAGAAAACTTGTAAGGAGTGCACTTGGCCAACTAAGTCTTCCTGTTTTTAAGCTCTGAGAGATTCTTTAAAAGCATAAACAAATGGAGGTTGTTTTGGAGTAAATATTCCCCAAGAGCATTTAGCATGAAACATGAGTAAGCAACATATGGGCTACATTTCCTTCAAAATACACACATTTTAGAGGAAAGGGGCTTAGAAAAGTACATCCCGAACTTTTGTTGAGTGGAAAAATATCTGGAAAAATGACTGGATCTCATTCTTGTCTTTTTTTTTAAAGCATTTAATTATATCATCTAAATGCAATTTCTGAGACTCGCATTCATGGGGAGCCCATTGTTTAAAAAACATTCTCTACCTCTGTCCTTCTTCCCCCACAGGATTTATTTGTGTTACTGGCAAAACTTGATGTCAACCCCTAGAATCCAGTCCTGTTAAGCTGAGGTTGGGGGAGGAGAGGGCCACCTTCTGGTTTTCACAATAAAGAAAGGGATGCCCGGAGGAGGGAGTCTGGCCTCAGTGCCCGGCTTACCTACCACCACCATAGTTTCTGCTGCATATTAGCTAGTGCCAAAGAAAGGGAGCACTTAAAAATACCAGACCTTGCGCTTTGCAGACGCTGCCACCGAGGAAAGTCCTGTACTACTAGCCATGGTCAACCCTACCGTGTTCTTCGACATTGCCGTCGACGGCGAGCCCTTGGGCCGCGTCTCCTTCGAGCTGTTTGCAGACAAGGTTCCAAAGACAGCAGAAAATTTTCGTGCTCTGAGCACTGGAGAGAAAGGATTTGGTTATAAGGGTTCCTGCTTTCACAGAATTATTCCAGGGTTTATGTGTCAGGGTGGTGACTTCACACACCATAATGGCACTGGTGGCAAGTCCATCTATGGGGAGAAATTTGAAGATGAGAACTTCATCCTAAAGCATACAGGTCCTGGCATCTTGTCCATGGCAAATGCTGGACCCAACACAAATGGTTCCCAGTTTTTCATCTGCACTGCCAAGACTGAGTGGTTGGATGGCAAGCATGTGGTCTTTGGCAAAGTGAAAGAAGGCATGAATATTGTGGAGGCCATGGAGCGCTTTGGGTCCAGGAATGGCAAGACCAGCAAGAAGATCACCATTGCTGACTGTGGACAACTCGAATAAGTTTGACTTGTGTTTTATCTTAACCACCAGACCATTCCTTCTGTAGCTCAGGAGAGCACCCCTCCACCCCATTTGCTTGCAGTATCCTAGAATCTTTGTGCTCTCGCTGCAGTTCCCTTTGGGTTCCATGTTTTCCTTGTTCTCTCCCATGCCTAGCTGGATTGCAGAGTTAAGTTTATGATTATGAAATGAAAACTAAGTAACAAAACAAAATAAAAAAAAAACCAGACCTTAAGGATTTGCATCAGGTCAGTTTCTTGTTTCCACCGGCAAAATAAACTGACTTGAGGCGGTTAGAAGGAAGAAGGGAAATTATCGAAAAGATGTTGGGGCTTCTGGAGGAATTCAAGGAAGAGTTGGATTGGACAGGTCTGGGGACTTCTCTTCTCTGCAGCCATCATCAACAGGACTTGGCCCTCAACTCCCAATGCTGTGATCCCATTCCAGATCCCAGGGGCAGGACTTTGTGTTCTAGGGTTCGGCGGGGGGAACCATCCCCAGCCCCAGGAAGTGACTTGCATTCTGCCTCGTCAACCTTGAACAATTAAGCGTGTTCACCAAATATACCTTCCCACACTCTGCGGCTGTTTAGCAGCCCCAATTTTACTGATACACTTCTAAAGTATAGTCTCCTTCCTTCCTCCCTTCATTCTTTATTTGAAGAAATATGTATCTTTTTCAATTAACAGCTAATCAACAATAGCTACTAATTTAGTATTTACTATGTGGTTTACTATGTGAAGTATACAGTAATTATTAGCTGTTGGACTTTCCATGTATTATTTAATTTGCACAAAACCCCAGGAGTTACTGTTTTCCTACTATCTGATGACCACCATTTTACAAGGAAACTGAGGACAAAGGAGTCTGTCCAGGAGTGAGGACTCTTCTCTGGCTTCCCAGTGGCCTCTGACGTGTGAGCTTCTTGAGTCTGGGGTCACAGCATAGCCTGCTTTGTACCCCACACCCCAGCACAGAGCCCTGGGCAGTGAGGGGCTGCAGATTTTTGCTGTATGACATTGACTCTCTTGGCCTGCTCCTGCGAACCTCTGGCCTGGGAGGAGAAAAGACACAGTTTGGTAAGCACTAAGCAGATTAAAACAAAACAAAACAAAACAAAAATGTTTGTGGTGCCCTAGCAGCTCCTGAATCAGGATGAATGACCTTCCTCATTAAGTCCAAGCCACCCTTGGCTGCCGTGCCCTTATTTGTGATTGCTCAGCCTGGACCTAGAAAGCAATCTGCTATCTACTGGGACTGGGCCATTGTCTTATCAGAGATGGGAGGCCTGCTGGTTCAGAGATTGTGCAATCAGGAAATCAGTCTCGAAGGAGAACTCTGAGGTTTCTTAGCCCATTCGGGTGCCATTGGGCAAGCTGCTCATTTCAACATCTTGAGAGACCAGAGACCAGAATACACTGAGTTACTCACAGGTTAGCACGGAGATTGCGGGGGAAGGATCTTTGCTATGAAATGGAATGAGTTCTGGTATCTCTTTGGGGCTCAGAATATCCTGGAGGTTTGGTCTGTTGGGAGAGGAGACACAAGGGACACCCTCATGCCCAAACAGGCATTCTGCTTTTCTGTTTCAATTCAAAATGACTGGCCTTCCATTCATTTGTGGTTGGATAGGGAATGGCAATGTTACCTAGTCAACCTATTCCTTCCTCCTTGGCCTCCCTTGGCCCCCCTCCCTCCTTATATTCCTCCATGTTCTAAAAAGGGACTCTGAGTTGGCCTAAGTAACCTTATGAAATATATGATTTGGTTGGAAGGCATCTCGGCTTTAGGCATGACAGACAACCTGTTTTATTTTGTGAGCTGTCTCTCAAGCTCTACCCTGCAGGACAGCAGGGAAAATGCATTGCTGCCGTCACATCCTGGAAGCCCAGTCCCAGGCAGCGCTGTCTGTGGTCTCTTTAGATTGACACAGCGCTTTGGATGGCTCAGCCCTTCTCAGAAGCCCTTCCAGACCTCTCCGGGATGGTGAGGCTGTAAGGGTTGCGCTGGTCTTCTTAGGCTCTGAAACAAAGTCCAGCTGGCCCCTGGCAGCCATGGGCTCCAAGACCATGGGTTCCATATCCATGGATTCAACCAACTGCAGATCAAAAATAGATATATTTTTAAAAAGGTAGGTTGCATCTGTACTGAACGTGTACAGATTTTTTCTTGTCATTCTTGCATAAATTATACAATATAACTATTTAAAAGCATTTACAATGTATTAGGTATGGTAAGTAACCTAGAGATGATTTAAAGTATATGGCAGGATGTGTGTAGGTTATACGCAAATACTGTAGTACACCATTTTATACAAGGGACTTCAGCATCAATGGATTTTGGTATCCACAGGAGGCGCTGGAAGCAATCCTTTCTGGGTACCAAATGATAACTGTACGAGAGACCAGGTGGCTTAAACAGAAATTTATTTCTCACAGGTCTGGAAGCTGAAGTCCGAGATTAGGGTGTTGGCAAGGTTGGTTTATCTTGAGGCCTCTCTCCTTGGCTTGCAGAGGGCTGTCTTCTCCCTGTGCCTTCACATATATGTGTCTGTGCCCTGATCTCCTCTTACAGAGACACAAGACCCATTGAATTAGGGCCTCACCCTTCTGACCTCTTTCAAGGCCCCATCTCCGCATACAGTCACATTGGGAGTAGGTGCTTCAACACACGAATCCAGGGGGCACAATTCAGTCCATAACTGGATTCATTTGACCTTGTGGCTCTGGTCTCAGGATTGCCTTGGTGTTTGCTGGCTGCTGTCCTCTGGGCCCTTTTGGTCAGGTGCCTCTCCTGGCCATGGGCAGGTCTGGTACTCATTGTTGCAGCCTGGGCTGGAGGATGTGTGCTATGCTATTCCAAGGGGTCCAAGAAAGGAGCCAAGCCAATGCCCTTCTGCTCTTGGTATCCCCTCAGCCTGGACTTTGGCCTGGAGGGAGAGGCTATGGGCAGGAAGCTCCTCTCCTGCTTCCTACCTCAGCCTTGTCTTCCCACAGTGGCCAGACAGGATGGGTAACACCCCTCCCTCTTGGTGACCCCTGGGAGCCTTCTAGGTGACACATTTTTCTTCTTCTATCTGGTATCCATTCTTTTCTTTCTTCCCTTTCCCTGGGTCTATGAAGATGGATGGAAAGAGAGGTGGTGAGAGAAACATGCTTACATATAATGAATAATGTCAAAAGTGAGTTTAAACATTGTGACATAACCATACAAAGATGTTGCTATGGTGTGAATATGGCTTGTCCCCACCAAAAGTCATGCTGGGGCTTGGTTCCCAATGTGACAGTGTTGGGAGGTGGGGCTTTTCATAAGTGATTAGCTTGTTAAGAGGAGTTACGGCCTTTCTCACAGGAGCGAGTGCTGCTCTCTGGACTGGAATTCTGTGGGGTCTCCTTGGCACATGCACACACCTGCCTCCTTTTTCACATCTCTGCCATGTTCTGATATAGCTCTAGGCCCACCAGAGGCAGCCACCCAATCTTTGACTTCCCAGCCTCCAGAACCATGAGCCAAAATACACCTCTTCTCTTTATAAATTACCCAGTATGAGGCCTTCTATTATAGCAACTTGAAACAGACTAAGACGGATGTGCTCCACTTTCTTCCTGTAAAGGAGAGCCATGGTGAGGGCCCTCACAGAGCCTGGACAAACCCAGAAACCACAAAGGGTGGAGGGGAGGAGCTTCTTCTTCTCCCCATACTTGCTCAGAGCAGCATCTGCTCCTGTCCCCTCTCACCAGCCTATATATTCACAAGCTTCTCAGGGCCTCCCAGGCCATGGTCCATCTGGTGACTCTTACCTCTCTCCTGCCCCTTGTGGGCCCAGGCTCCCATTTTTGCAGTCTGGGTCCCCAGGGGATGGGGTGTCTGGTGACTGACTCACACTTTGAGCTTGGCCACAGAAGCCAGAGGTCCTTGCTGGTTGAGGACCAGCTATCCACCCTGTGCTCGGTCCCTTGTGGCCAAGTAGGGACAGGGCCATGGGGACCATGGTCAGCCCATGAGTGAGACAGATACTGGCAAAGGCAGTTGCTATCATTTCTGTATGTTATACAGTGAGATATGATAAAACCAAGAACTTTCCCAAGTGCTTGAACTAAATGAAGACTGCACGGTTTGAGTTCAGAATCAAGAGGAACTTTGGAGAGTACCAAGGAAAGCCCAACCTCCTTGTTTCACAGCCAGGCAGGTTGAGGGTCACGCAGGGCATGTGATTGCCAAAGGTGACCTGGATGGGAGACTGGGCTGGGCTCAGAGTCCTAGCCGTGGAAAGCCAGGTGTCAGGTGTCAGGCTGTATTTTGTATGATGGTCAAGGCCCAACTGGGGCAAGACCTGCCTGTGTGCACAACCCTGCTCGGCCATGGGGATATATTTGTATTCCCTCATTTCCTCAACTGTAAAATGGGAATATTCACAGGGGCACCTCCTTGTCTTGGTGTAAACATATTTAAAACAGGTGCTGCACACAGTACCTGATTCATAAAGGCAGTGAGATTTGCCTGTGTTAAAGGTTGGAATAGATCATCTCAGAAAACATAACAATGTGATTTCCAGAAGAGAAGAAAGAGGCACTGGAGGTCCAGGGGCTGTCAGATGAAGCCCGCCATCTCCATGGTGAGCTGCCCACCCACTCATTTGATGAGTCCTAAATGGGCACGTGCCCTGTTAACCTTCCGGGCAAACGGCTAGACACTTAGACCCAGCACATGCGACATCCACACAGTCCGACTGAGAGAAGGCATTGTGGAGGCTCTGAGTGAGTCCTGGGGGCTTACAGGGGAGTGAGAGTGTGCAGCAGGGACATCTGGAAGTGCATTTGATGTGGGCCCAGGAAGCTTTTCACCCTTGTGCAGCGTGGAAATTCTCCAAGCAGAGGGGCCAGCCTAATAGTCCCACATGCTCAGTACTCACTTGAGAAATACGTTTTAAAGACCACCAAGTGCCAGGCAGAGTCCTAAAGTGGAGGGATAGTGAGCCCTTCTGCAGTTCATACTAATAACCGAATCAGCTTTCATGGCTAAAAAAGACACTCATTGTTTACCCCTTAGAAATTCTGGAAGTGGGTAGTCCAGGTCAGGCCGATTCCATCCTAGGGGGCCGCCATCCCCAGCCTGTAGGGTCTGTCTTCAGGCTTGCAACTCAGGGTTGCAATCCAACTGCTCCCCCACTCTGGCATTGTTTCCAGTGATGGGAGTGAAAAAAGCCTTTCCAGGAAGACTCCGCCCCACCCCCCACAGAATTCCCCTTCCCATCCTGGCCACCCCTAGGTGCAAAGTATGCAGAGGAGACACAGCAGGCTGTCTGGCCTCTGTGGATGCAGGTGGAGTTGGAAATGGTGGCTGCACTGTCAACTCAGAGGGTAAGCCACATAGGAAAGGCCACATTCCACCAAGTTCAGTTTGGGCAGTGGTGAGCCTGACCCAGAACAGCAACTGCAGAACCTGAATGCTGGGGTTGGTGTCAATGTAACTGGCGGTTCTGGTCATCAGGAGTGGAAGTGCCTCTGGCCTCCAGAGAGGGCCAGGCATCTGTGTGGCTCTGCTCATGCCGATGAACCATTTCCTGAGCTCCAGAACAGCACGGAGCATTTGGGGATTTCATAACAAAGGAGCACTTGCCTTCATGAACCGTCAGACCTCAGAGTGAACTCACTTCTTTGTGGCCTTGTTCTAATGAAGGAAGATCAGAGTGCTCTGCATCACAGAAGCAATTGACAAAACCCTTCTACATAAAACCAAGGTGATGACATCATCCAAATTCATGAGTAGTGCTGTCTTCCTGCTTCTTGCTACATGATGGCCTAGCTGAGATCAAAGCGTTCTTCAAAATAGATTTTAAAATTTAGAGAAAGTGTCCTTTTTCTTCAAGCTGAAGGAGCAGCAGGACAACTTTTACATTCTTTGCATTTCTCCAATGTGTATCATCTGTGCTGTTCCAGAGGCAACGAGGGTCAGGTGCTTTCAGAAATATAGTCAGCTCCCTATATTCCTAGGTTCCTCATGCACGGATCCAACCACCCAAGAAAGAAAGATAGTCCACAAAACAAGCAAAACATAATATAAACTTAGAAACACATGATAATGACTATTTCTATAGCATTTATTAGGTGTTAGAAGTAATCTAGAGATGGAAAAGAAGTGGAAAAACTGTGAGTTCTGAAAGTATGAGAGGGGAAAAGTCTGCCTCTGAACACATGTCCCCACTGGGGAACCTGAAAATCCATATCATAGTAGAAGGATTTAACCTTACCTAGAGCTGAAATGGATTTAAGGAGTTAAGCAAAATATAAAAATAGAAGAAGCTGTGGGAAGATCCCTGTAGGCACCCCTCGTCCCCAGCTTGAGCCCGGGGAAGTCATCCCTGGCTTCATCTTACAGGGGTCCTTGAGGACGGGAGCCAGTGAAATTGGGGAGGGACCACAGGGTGAAGGAAGCATCTAGCTGAACTTTGTAATAATTTTGATTAAACACAAATTTTCCTAAGCAGAATCTGAGGGTGGGAGGCAAACAGGAAGTGCAGATATGAGTACAGAAGCCATAGCTGACAGTGCAGGCAGGTAGGGAGGGGTGAGACCTGAGAGCCTTGCTTGCTTTCTCAGTGGGGAGGCTTGTAGCTTGGGGCAAGATCTCAGCCCTGCTGGCTGGTTGCCTGGATACAAACTTGGTGCTGTTGGTGGGGCAGGGCGGGAGTGAGACCGGCCTTGCTGGCTGCATGGGAGCTGGGTGAGGCCCATTACCGCCAGCTTTCCCCCCACTTTCCTGGTGACCTGTATGATGCAGCAGAGGCAGCCATAATTTCCCTGGGAACATAACTACACTGGCCTGAGAACTGCCCCTCATCGCCTACAGTGGCTGCAGCAAGCCCTGCTCAAGTAGAATCTGAGCTGAGACCTGTCTAGCCCTGCCCCGACCTGATGACTTTTCTCTACTGGCCCAACCGAAGACGAAAGACATAAACTGTTGGGAGCTCTGTGGCCCCACCCATTGCCTAAGAAATCCAAGTACTTATAAAATACTGGCCAATTTAGGGCAAGCTTATATCCTCCCTATACTACCATAGTTGATGCTCTCTTGAAAGCACCACCTCCTGGCTGGATGCCAACTAACTCAGGCCTTTACAGCAACTTATAGCAGAACAACTCTGCTCCAAAGAAGGAGAAAACAACAGCTAATTCCACTGCCTATAACACCCTGGCTAAACAGAGATGATGAGTCTGTTCACATGAGAACTTCACTGCTAGTATAACCAGCATTCAAGAAAGCCAGTACACTAAAGAAAACCATAGCCAAGGACTGTCACAGAGCACACTTCACTCCCTTACCACCTCCACTGAAACAGGTGCTGGTGTCCACAGCTGGGAGACCTGAAGATGGATCACATCACAGGACTCTTTTCAGACATTTCCCCAGCACTAGCCTGGGGCCCTGGAGCCCTTGAGAGGCTACACCCAAAAGGGCAACAGCAATCACTGGAGTCTGGCTCTCAGGAAGCCCTGTGCTTAAGGAAAGGGGAAGAGTACCATATCAAGGGATCACCCCATGGGACAAAAGAATCTGAACTGCAGCCCTTGGGTTCCAGATCTTCCCACTGAAACAGTCTACCCAAATGAGAAGGAACCAGAAAAGTAATTCTGGTAATATACAAAACAGGGTTCTATAACACTCCCAAAAGATCACACTACCTCTCTAGTAATGGATCCAAACCAAGAATAAATCTCTAAATTGCCAAATAAAAAATTCAGAAGACTGATTATTAAGCTACTCAAGGAGATACCAGAGAAAGAAGAAAACCAACTTAAAGAAAATTTTTAAAATACAGTATATAGATGAAAAAGTCTCCAGATAAATAGATACCATAAAGAAAAGAGACCCACAACTTCTGGAAATGAAAGACGTACTTAGTGAAATGCCAAATACACTAGAAAAATTCAACAGTAGAATCGAATGAGTAGAAGAAAGAACTTCAGAACCCAAAGAGATGGCTTTTGAATTAACCCAATCTGACAAAGAAAAAAGAATTTTAAAAAATGAACAGAGCCTCCAAGAAATTTGGGATTATGTTAAACAACCAAACATAAGAATAAGTGGTGTTCCTGAGGAAGAAGAGAAATCTGAAAGTTTGGAAAACTTATTTGAGGAAGAAATCAAGAAAAATGTCCCCAGTCTTGCTAGAGATCTAGATATCCAAATACACGAAGCTGCAAGAACACCCAGGAAATTTTATCGCAAAAAGATCATTACCTAGGCACATAGTCATCAAGTTATCGAAAGTCAAGATGAAGGAAAGAATCTTAAGAGTTGTGAGGCAAAAGCATCAGATCAGCTATAAAAGAAAACCTATCAGATTAACCGCAGATTTCTCAGCAGAAACCCTACAAGCCAGAAAAGATTGGTATCCTATCTTTAGCCTCCTTAAAGAAAATGATTATCAGCCAAGAATTCTGTATCCAGCAAACTAAGCTTCATCAGTGAAGGAGAGAGAAAGTCTTTTTCAGACAAACGCTGAGAGAATTTACCACTACCAAGCTAGCATCATAAGCACTTCTAAATGGAGTTCTAAATCTTGAAAAAAAAACCTCAAATACACCAAAATAGAACCTCTTTAAAGCGTAAATCTCATACAGCCTATTAAACAATAACACAATGAAAAAAAAAACCCAAGGTATTCATATGACAACTAATAGGATGAATAGAATAGTACCTTACATCTCAATGCTAATGTTGAATGTAAATGGCCTAAATGTTCTTAAAAGATACAGAATGGATAAAAATCCACCAACCAAATATCTGCGGTCTTTAAGAGACTCATCTAACACGTAAGGATTCACATAAACTTAAATGGGTGAAGAAAGGTATTCCATACAAATGGAAAGAAAAGTGAGCAGGAGTAGCTACTCTTATATAGACTATATAGACAAAACATACTTTAAAGCAACAACAATGAAAAAAGACAAAGAGGGACATTATGTAGTGATAAAATGATTAGTCCAACAGGAAAATATCACAATCCTAAATATATATGCACCTAACACTGGAACTCTCAAATTTATAAAACATTTACTAGTAGACCTAAGAAATGAGATAGATGGCAACACAACAATGGGGGGGACTTCAGTACTCCACCGACAGCACTAGACAAGTTGTCAAGACAGAAAGTCAACAAAGAAACAATGAATTTAAACTATACCCTAGAACAAATGGATTTAACAGATATTTGCAGATCATTCTACCCAACAACTGTAGAATATATGTTCTTTCCATCAGCACATGAGACATTCTCCAAGATCATATGCTAGGCCACAAAGCAAGTCACAATAAATTTAAGAAAATCAAAATTATATCAAGTACTCTCTCAGACCAAAGTGAAATAAAAATTCAAAGTTAACTCCAAAAGGAACACTCAAAACTATGCAAATACATGTAAACTAAATAATCTGCTCCTGAGTGATCTTTGGGTCAACAATGAAATCAAGATGGAAATTTAAAAAATTTTCAAACTGAATGATAATAGTAATACAGCAAAATTGGTGCTAAGAGGAAAGTTCATAGCATTAAATGTCTACATAAAAAATTCTGGAAGAACACAAATAGACAATCTAAGCTCACACCTCAACGAACTAGAGAAACAAGAACAAACCAAACCCAAACCCAGCAGAAGAAAATAAATAACAAAGATCACAGCAAAACTAAATAAAATTGAAACAAACAAAATATAAAAGATAAGTGAAACAAAAAGCTGGTTCTTTGAAAAGATAAAATTGATACACCATTAGCCAGATTAACCAAGAAAAGAGAGAAAATACAAATAAGCTCAATTAGAAACAAAATGGGAGCCATTACAACTGATACCACAGAAATACAAAAGATAATTCAAGGCTATTATGAACACCTCTATGCACACAAACTAGAAAACCTAGAGGAGATGGATAAGTTCTTGGAAATATACAACCCACCTAGATTAAAACAGTAAGAAATAGAAATTCTGAACAGATCAATAACAAGTAGCGAGACTGAAACAGTAATAAAAACATTGCCAACAAAAAAAGCCCACAACCAGATGAATTCATAGCTGAATTCTTTCAGACATTCCAAGAAGAATTGATATCAATCCTACTGAAACTATTCCAAAAGATAGAGAAAGAGGGAATGCTTCCTAAATTATTATATGAAGCCATTATTACCCTAATGCCAAAACCAGGAAAGAACATAGTAAAAAAAGAAAACTACAGACCAATATCCCTGATTAACGTGATGCAAAAATCCTCAACAAACTACTAGTGAAACAAATCCAACAGTATATTAAAAAGATGTATATTAAGTATATTAAAAACAGTATATTAAGGGATGCAGGATTGGCTTCATATACACAAGTCAATAAATGTAATACACCACATAAACACAATTAAAAACAAAAACCACATGATCATCTCGATAGATGCAGAAAAAGCATTTCACAAAATTCAGCATTGCTTTATGATTAAAGCCCTTAGCAAAATCGGCATAGAAAGGACATACCTTAAAGTTATAAAAGACATCTGTGACAAACCCACAGCCAACATTATACTGAATGGGGAAAAGTTGAAAGCATTCCCCCAAGAACTGGAATAAGACAAGGATGCCCGCTTTTACCACTTCTATTCAACATAGTTCTGAAAGTCCTAGCCAGAGTAATCAGACAAGAGAAAGAAAGAAAGGGCATTCAAATGAGTAAAGAGGAAGTCAAACTGTCAATCTATAAATTCAATGCAATTCCCATCATTGTTTGCTGATGACATGTTCATTTATCTAGAAAACCCTAAAGACTCATCCAAGAAGCTCCTAGGTCTGATAAATAAATTCAGTAAAGTTTCAGGATACAAAATCAAAGTACACGAATTAGTAGCACAGCTATACACCAACAGTGACCACGCTGAGAATCAAATCAAGAACACAACCCATTTTACAACGCTGCAAAAAATAAAATACTTAGGAAAATATCTAATCAAAGAGGTAAATTATCTCTACAAGGGAACTACAAAACGCCACTGAAAGAAATCATTGACGACACAAACAAATGGAAACACATCCCATGCTCATGGATGGGTAGAATCAACATTGTGAAAATGACCATACTGCCAAAAGCAACATATAAATTCAATGCAATTCCCATCAAAATATTATCATAATTCTTCACAGAACTAGAAAAAAAATCCTAAAATTCATATGGAACCAAAAAAGAGCCACATAACCAAAGTAAGACTAAGCAAAAAGAACAAATCTGGAGGTATCACATTATTTGACTTCAGACTATAGAAGGCTATAGTTATCAAAGCAGCATGGTACTGGTATAAAAACAGGCATGTAGACCAATAGAACAGAATAGAGAACTCAGAAATAAAGCCCAGTACTTACAGCCAACTGACCTTTGACAAAGCAAACAAAAACATAAAGTGGGGAAAGGACACCCTATTCAACAAATATTTGTGGGATAATTAGCAAACCATATGCAGAAGAATGAAACTGGATTCTTATCTCTCATCTTACACAAAAATCAAATTAAAATGAATCAGAAACTTAAAACTAAGTCCTGAAACCATGAAAATTCTAGAAGATAACATTAGAAAACTTCGTCTAGACGTTAGCTTAGGCAAGACCAAGAACCCAAAAGCAAATGCAACAAAAACAAAGACAAATAGATGGAACTTAATTAAACTAAAACACTTCTACACAGAAAGTAAATAATCAGCAGAGTAAATAGACAATCCACAGAGTGGGAGAAAATATTCCCAAACTACGCATCCAACAAAGGACTAATATCTGAATCTACAAAGAACTTAAAAAAAATCAGCAAGAAGAAAACAAATAATCCCACCAAAAAGTGGACTAAGAACAGAATAGGCTATTCTCAAAGGAAGATATACAAATGACAACATACATGTGAAATAATGCTAAACATCACTTTTATCAGGGGAATGCAAATCAAAATTACAATGTGATACCACTGTACTCCTGCAAGAATGGCCATAATAAAAAAATCAAAAAATAATAGATATTGGCATGGATTTAGTGAAAAGGGAACACTTTTACACTGCTGGTGGGAATGTAAACCAGTACGACGGCTATGGAAAACAGTATGAAGAATCCTTAAATAACTAAGAGTAGAAATACCATTCGATCTAGTAATTCCACTACTGGGTATCTACCCTGAGGAAAATAAGTCATTATGTGTAAAAGACACTTGCACACGCATGTTTATAGCAGCACAATTTGCAATTGCAAAAATATGGAGCCAACCTGAATGCCCATCATCCAACAAGTGGATAAAGAAAATGTGGGATATATATATATACACACACACCATGGAATACTACTAAGCCATAAAAAGGAACAAAATAATGGCATTAATATCAACCTGGATGGAGGTTGGAGTCCATTTTTCTAAGTGAAGTAACTCAGGAATGGAAAACCAAACATCCTCTGTTCTCACCCTTAAGTGGGAACTAAGCGATGACGACGCAAAGGCACAAGAATGACTCTGGGGACTTGAGGGGAAGGGTAGGAGGGGAGTGAGGGATAAAAGACACACAATATGTACAGTGTACACTGCTGAGGTGTTGGGTGCACCAAGATCTCAGAAATCATCACTAAAGAACTTATCTATGTAACCAAACACCACCTGTTCCCCCAAAAATATTAAAATAATTAAAAAATTTTTTTTAAAAACACAATAATTTAGTAAACCCCAAAGCTAACTAATTATAAAATCATTTTCACATACATTCCTTCATTTGGTTTTCTCAATAATATTCTGAGGTAGGTTTCAGATTAAGAAATTGAGAGTTAGAGAAGTTAAGTCATATGTTAAAAGTTCTTACAGTTGGTAAGTCCATGCACTGATCCCATTGCTCTTCCCAACTTCCCATAGGTGATCAATCATACTACTACAATTTCCTTCATTCCAATAGGTGAATGGACAAGGGTTATCTTTCAAAAATCAGAAAAACAGGTGAAAAATTTTGTCTTGAATTGTTGTCCATCCTATGGCACACTGTAACAGTGAAACTTTGGTGTATGATTTAGGTGATGATGCATTTGAACATGGGAGGGAGGGTAAGGACTGGGTCCTTGATCGTACTTCTCAAATGCTTATGCATAGATGGATCCCCTGGGCGCTCATTAAAGTGCAAACTTGGATTCCATATTTTGAGGTGGGACCTGGGCTTCTGCATTTCTGTAGCTCCCTGCTGATGCTGATGCTGATGCTGCCGGTTTGTGGACCACACTTTGAGCAAGGGAGTAGCTATATTTGTAGAGACATGATCATGTGCTATCTGTTTGCCTCCTCTGAACTTACTGAGTTCATTTTTGATTAAACAATAGGAGCAAAAAGGCAAGAACAGTGTATCTAGCGTAAAGGAATACATGAACAGTTATGCCAAAAAAAGAAGTAACCTAGAGATGATTTAAAGTGTGTGGGAAGATGTGCATAAGTTATGTGTAAATATGATGTCAATTTATATCAGGGCCCTGAGCTTCCGAGAATTTCGGTATCCATGGGGGTCATGGAATTAATTACTCCCAACCCCTGCACCAAGGGCCGACTGTATTTGAAATTTTCTCTAGTAAAATGATCCTGTCATTCCCTCCCATCGTGTCAGGGTGCTGGCTGTATAAGGGGACACAATTTAAAACATACCAGCATCCCCCTCCAACCAAACCTTTGGGGCAGTGTGTTGTGAGGACAGCACAGGAGGAGGCTGGGTTCTGAGACCCCTGTCCTAGACCCAGGTGGACGTCTCTTTTCATGTCACGAAGACAGGGTCTTTCATGGAGTCATATATGCTCTTTAAACCTGTTTTAAAATAGAAAATAATGATCTTGACCTTTTCTTCTTGCAGGCTGTGGCCTCACTCCAGAGGAGTCCAGGGCTCAGGTGGCCCCAGTACCTGTGGTTGGGGTTTGTCCTCAAATTTCTGTTCTTTGTTATCTCTTCCTCCTCTGTTGGTTTCGCCCTCAGACCAGCTCCCCTTCAACCACCAGCCATAAATGGGACACAGTGTTTCCTTTTTCATAGCCCCTAGGAGAGAGGCTTTGTCTCCCAGTCATGCAATAACAGGCTGTCCTTCCAGCTGGATTGGGCCAGTTTATGTCATGGCTACTCACATCAATAGCATGGAGGAAAGCCAAGCACTGATTGGCCAAAGCCCAGATTCATGAGTCAATCAGAGGCAAGAGGAGGTGGGATTCTCAAGGAGGGCCAGGTCTTAGGAGAAGGAGGCCTGGAGCTGGGGCAGAGCTGTCTTCCCCAGACACAGGTGAGGGCAGAGCCTGGGCATACTAGAATTTTACATAGAATAGAAATATGGTATATTTTATATAGTTGAGTAATTACTATACTAGCAATTGGAGAATGATCTAGTAATTGTAAATAACTACTCTAGTAATGGAGATAACTGATCATCCTATAAATGACTGATCAGCCTGCAAACAGTCATGAAGCCCGAGCTACTTTCAGGTGCAGTGCAGGATAGGAAGGTATGGGAGGGAGAAATTCAGAAGCCCTGCCCTCCAAGAGCTTGCAGTGTTGATGAGAACACGCAACACAGGCAAAATCAGTGAGTGGGGAGTGGGTAGTCCTGAGTGCTGGATGGATCCACGCAGCCCAGGCCTCTCAGATGGACTCACGGGTGCATCCAACACATCGCAGGGACACTCAAGCTAAACTTAAAAACTGTTCATCAGTGCTGGGATAACTCATGTGTTTGTTTTTTTAAAGTCTTGCAGTTGAAATACTTGTGGCGTTCTTGACATGTAATGTGGTTTAAATTTGAAATGTGAAATTGGTTTTAGACTCGTGAGTTTAAGTTGATAAGTATATGGGAATGTTATGAAGTTTACAAATCAGCATTGCAATGCCTAAGAGAACATTGATTCTCTACAGTTCTGACTTTGGTTTATTAGATTTAAAGGGGCTGTTTAAGTACTGTGTTAGTGTTTCATTGCTGCTGTTACAAATTACCACTAACATAGTGGCTTAAAACAACAGAAATGCATGATCTTCCATTTCTGTAGTTCCGAAGTCTGGCCTAAGAATCACTGGGCTGAAGTTGAGGTGCTGGGAGGACTGTGTTCCTTCCCGGGGCTCCAGGAGATACTGCCTCCTTGCCTCCTCCAGTGTCCAGAGGCCGCTCCAGTCGGGCTGTCCAGTGGTCCCCTCCTGCCATCTGCAGCCCCACCTGGATAACAGTCATCTGCCTATGTTATGGTCAGTTGTTTAGCCGACTTAGTTCCCTCTGCCACATAAATTCCCCACTTCCATATAAACTAACGTATTCACAGGTTCTGGGGATTAAGGTGTAGTCTTTTTTGGGGAGGTCACTATTCTTCCTATCACGAGTGCTCAGAACATTTTTCCTCTGGGGTTTATAAGATGCCTTCACGGAAAGTCATGTGAATTGGGGTTGATTTCCTAGTGTGGCCATGCTTGCATCTTCAGGATAGACCGTCCTTGATGGGCTATGGCTTCTTTAATGTATTCCTGGGTTGTATTTGCTACTATTTTACTTATGATGTTTCCACCAATAATTATAAAGAAGATAAGTTTATTGTTTTGTGTATGCTTTCTCGGAATAGGGTATCTTATTTGCTGAATAAAAATAAATATGAAGCTTTGTCTGTTTTACTGACCTAGAATACTTAAAATGGCATTGGAATTACCTGTTACTTGAACTGAAGGTTTTATCAGATTTCATAGCAATCATCTGGACTTTAGTGGGGAGGGTTCAGACCTTTAGTAACAGTCCCAGTTGCTTCACATAACTTCTCTGTTTAGATGTTTTATTTCCTCTGAGGTCAGGGGTGTATTTTTTCTAGATAAAGAAAAATGAAAATACCGTATATATTTCCAGAATAACATCCATTTTATTTTATTTGCATTCAGTTAAACAAAATATTCTCTTAAAATTATTTTTCTCTATTCCTATTTTTTATTCTCATTTTTAATTTTGAATTTTATGATTGCCCTTTTATTCCCTATTATGAAAATAGTTTTATAGTATGTAAAAATATAAGCAACACAAAAAATAAGTAAAAATTACACTATATCACATCATTCTGAGATAAAATCATTAATAATTACTGTTCTTTTCTTCCTTCGTAGTCCTTTAGTACATATATATGTATGTATATATATGTACACACATGTACTAATGTTAACCATCCATGAATTCCTGGAATATAATAATTTGACATGGTCTTTTATGTTTTTATGTGCGTTGACTGAATTCAGTTTGCCAATATTTTGCTTAGTTTTTTTTTGCATCTGTGTTCATGAGTGATTGATCTCAAATTTGCTATAAGCTTTGATAACTATAGTTTTTATTTCAAACCTTTTTAATATTGAAAATGTTGTTTATTTTTCTATTATCTATAACTGTGCTGGCCAGTATAGTAAGTAGCTACTAGCCATAGGTGGCTATTAAACACTTGGATTGTAGCTAGTAAGTATTGAGACATGCTGTGTGTGATACACACTGGATTTTGAAGACTTAACATACAATATAAGAATGTAAAACCTCTCAATAATTTACATGTTGAAATCATCTATATATAATATATGTATACATATATATGTATAATACATACATATATCTTATATATAGACTGAAAATTTCCAACTATAATTCAGAACATATATATACTCAATTAAAAAGAACTTTTCAAAGTTGGGCATTTAAAAGCCTCCACTGGAGCCAGGAAAGGAATGAAGGTATGAAGTGGGTGTATGGGAAGGACTTAGGGCTCTGAAGTCAGCTGGAAGCTTTTGGAGCCCATTTCTGTTCCCTCCATAAACTGAGTCATGTTACTACCATGGTTGTACTCTGGGTCTGATCACAGTTCTTAGGAACAAAAAGATCGTGGGTGGTGTCTCCA
Source organism: Macaca thibetana thibetana (assembly GCF_024542745.1). Lineage (NCBI taxonomy): Eukaryota > Metazoa > Chordata > Mammalia > Primates > Cercopithecidae > Macaca > Macaca thibetana. The sequence continues at coordinate 91,886,206 of NC_065587.1, read as the reverse complement.
CCCTCACAGAAAACCCCTTACCATGAGCCCTATCTTGGGCTCTCAAAGCAGCCTGTGATGGACTGCAGGTCGCTAACTGGAATAAAAACAGGAGACATCAATGCAATACATAGCAAACAATTCAGCTCCCCGCCATCCCACCCCAAGCATTTGTTCCCCAGGGGCGTGTGCACTGCTTTGGTTCTGCAGGGCTCTCCTGGTGTGGAAGGAGTCAGGCTGGTAATTTTATGACTGTGTTAAACCAATTAATCATATTGCACTGAGAAGAACAAGCGTAAGGGTGAGGAAAGCAAACAGAGTTCCTACAGATTCTAGAATAAACAGATCATTTTATTAGACATTTTATGGATAGCCATTAATTTCTTGCTAGATAATCAAATAGTGAAGGGTTTTCTATTTATCCTGACAGCACGAATTTCAAACCGATATCATCCTCTCAGTACAAATGTCATTATTCTAGTCCTCGTGGAATGTCCTAGGCCAGTAAGTAAATAAAGACACAAAAAGGAAAAATAAGATGAAAACCCAGTTCCTAGGGTGGGTGCTGCTTTGATGTCTGAACTTCTTGTGAGATGTCAATGGCAATGATCATTATCTCCCATCAGCTTAACAATCTTTGCAGCAAAGCTTGCTATTTCCTCACTCTGTAATTAAAAGCACCAGGCATCAGTGTCTGGCTCTCACAGGCCACATGATGGAAGGGGAGAGAGAATCTTAAGCAACTTTCAGGGCAAGTAGCAGGGCAAAGAGAGAACCTGGACCCAGGCTGTGAGCTCAGAGCTGGGTCTTAAGCTGCGGATTTGTCTCTGGTCAGTTTTGTGATCTCTGATAGCTATAGAGTAGGGATCATTTGTGAAACTATGTTGAGAATCACTGAAACCCTCTGTCCAAGACTCCCAATATCAGAGAATGGGAAAGTTCCTGAAGTACCCACTCTAAGGCATGCTTTTGAACCAGGATCTTGAAGACCGTCAGGACACTCCAATGTTGTCTGGAAGGGATAACCAACCACCAACAACCCACCTGCTGACACCTGAGCTTCAATCACTTTGTAACTCTGAGCACAGGACTGGGTCCCGGGAAAGGCTGGAAGCTTTGAGTCTAGGCTGGAATCAGGGAGAGTCAGAGTTGGGTACTCAGATGTGAAGTCCTGGTGTGGGGGTGCATCAGAGACCCCCTTGCCTATCCCAGGCTCTTGCCCCAGATCCTGCTCTGCCTCAGGGAGGGAACGCTCCCATCCAAGCGCAGCCTCCATGAGGCCTGAGTGCACGTGTAGTGCTGGCACAGAGGGAGATGATGTGGAGGAAGGAAAGGGATCGTGGGCCGTATGCTCAGGCTCAAGCTCCCTCTCCTTTCTAGGCCTTTTCTTTTCTTTGAGATGGAGTCTCGCTCTGTCGCCCAGGCTGGAGTGCAGTGACATGCTCTCAGCTCACTGCAAGCTCCACCTCCTGGGTTCATGCCATTCTCCTGCCTCAGCCTCCCGAGTAGCTGGGACTACAGGCGACCACCACCACACCTGGCTAATTTTTTTGTATTTTTAGTAGAGACGGGGTTTCACCGTGCTAGCCGGGATGGTCTCCATCTCCTGACCTCGTGATCTGCCCGCCTTGGCCCCCCAAAGTGCTGGGATTGCAGGCATGAGTCACTGTGCCCGGGCCTTTCTAGGCCTTTTCTAAAGAGGAGGCTCTTGGACAGGCAAGGAGTGCACCGTGTGAAAGTAATGAGGGCAATTTTCTGAGAGCCAGTGCAAGGGCCAGGGCCAGAACAAGCTCAGTGAGTTGAATGACACAGAAGGGAGTGGAGGAGAGGAAGGAGGGGAGGGGGACAGGGGTCAGATCACATCTGCAGCTTTGGAGGCCATGGAGAAGAGTCTGATCCAATAAGAAGAATGCATTAGAGGGTTTTAGGTGGAAGGAACAGTATTATTTAACTTGTGCTCATAAAATAGTAGTATTCAACTTGTTCTCATAAAACAGTATTATTTAACTTGTGCTCATTCTGGATAATGGAGAGATAGAGGCATAGACTATAAGAGGGAAGATGGGAAGCAGAAAGACAGACCACTGAGAAGTGAATGAAGTAGCCCTGAGGATGGAGGAGAGGGCAGCAGCGGTCTAGGCAGGGGCAGTAGGGATAGATTTCCTTGTACTGATTCAGGTGTGTCCTCCTTCCTGGCTTGGCATTGTCTCTGTTGCCAAGAACTCCTGCTCCTTCAAAGCTCTGAGGTTGTGGCCCTGCGTTCCCCTTCCCTCTCCCAGCTCGGCACTTTATTAATACTTGTAATTGTTTCTATTAATCAGACACTTGCAGCATTCAAACCTCACTCACATGCTGTCTTAGTCAGCTTGGGCTGCTGTAACAAATCGTCGTAGACTGAGTGGTTTAAGCAACAGACATTTATTTCTCACAGTTCTGGAACTTGGAAGTCTAAGATCAAGGTGCTGGCTCTTTCAGTGTCTGGTGAGGATCCACCTCCTCTCTCAGATAGCCTTCTTCTTGCTGTGTCCTCACCATGATGAAAGGACAGTAGAGCTCTCCAGGGTCTCTTTTAGCACAGCAGTAATCCCATTCTCAAGGGCTCTACCCCTGTGAACTAATTACTTTCCAAAGTCTACACTTCCTAATCCATCATATTGAGGGTCAGGATTTCAACATACGAATTTGGAGAGACACAAACATTCAGTCCATAACATTCCAGCCCTGCCCCACCCCCCCAACCAATTTATATGCTTGTATACAAAATATATTCATTCCATCCCAGCAGCCCCCAAAGTCTTCACTCATTCCAGCATCCACTCTGAAGTCTTGTCTAAATATCATCTAAATCAGATATGGGTGAGACACAAGGTATGGTTTATCTTGAGGCAAAATTTCTCTCCAGTTGTGAATCTGTCAAACTCAGCAAGTTATAGTGATGGAAAAAGTATAGGATAGACATTCCCACTTCAAAAGGAGAAAATTTAAAAAGAAGAAAGGGTGACAGCCTCCAGAAAAATGTCCAAAACCTAGCAATGCAAATCTCATGAGATCTTAAGGCTAGAGAATGATCTCGCTAGCTTGGTACTTTGCCTTCTATACCCCTACTAGCAGGGGTCAAGCTCACCTCCCTGCTTGAAACTGAAAACGCAGCCCCAGTGATTCTCTGAATCTTCTTGAGGGTCATTCTTCCTTGTCTTGAAGAACAGAGCACTTTTAAATAGCTCTCCGGTCCTGTCCTATAAAATTCAGAAAGCCAGGTAACCTTCCTTCACCCCTTCCTATATTCTTGCTCACATTCACTTTTCCTGCTGGGGTACCTAATTAACTCTGTGGTTCACAGCCATGCTAATCTCTTTACCAAAATGTCATTTGGCCACAAACTTAGTGGTCTCTTCCAAATATACTTTCTCATCTTTTTCCATATGAATAGCCTGAGCATTTTCCAAAACTTTAAGTTCGAATTCCTTTTTTGCTTATAATTCTGTCTTCAAGTTATTTCTTCCTTCTTGCGTTTGCTATAAGCTGTTAGGAGGAATCAAGCCACTCCTTCAACACTTTGTTCAGATATGTCCTCCCCTAAATATCCAGTTGCATTATTCACAAATTCTACCTTCCATAAAACACTGTAACATGAACACAGTTTAGCCAAGTTCTTTGCCACTTTGTAACAAGAATGCCTTTCCTCTAGTTTCCAAAAACATGCTCCGCATTTCTGTCAGAGACTTCATCAGAATGGCCTTTATCACCCATATTTATATCAACATTCTGTTCAGAATCATTCAGGTGTTTTCTAAGGAGACTGAAGCTTTTCCTGCAGCTCTCTTCTTTTCTTTCTGAACTATTTCCAGAATCTCCTTTAAAACACCCTTCACTTCCTTAAACCTTGGCTTCCAGCACGTACCTCAAAGCTCTTCCAGCCTCTGCTACCCACTTCCAAAGCTATTTCTATATTTTCAGTGTTTTTTACAGCACCATTCCCACTTCTTGCTGCTAATTCCTGTCATAGTTTAGGCTTTTGTAACAATCTGCCATAGACTGGGTGGTTTAAACAATAGACTTTTTTTTTTTTTTTTTTTCCCCTCATAGTTTGGAAGGCTAGGGAGTTCAAGATCAAAGCACTGGCAGAATCACTGGTGAGGTCTGCTTCCTAGTTTGCAGATGGCTGTCTTCTTGCTATCCCCTCACATTGTGGAAAAAGAGAGTGAGAGCTCTCTGAGATCTCTTTTATAAGGACACCAATTCCATATATGAGAGCTCTGCCTTCATGACTTAATCACCTCCCAAAAGTTCCACCTCCTGATGCCATCACATTGGAGATTAAGTTTCAGCATGTGAATTTCGTTGGGACATGAACACTCAGTCTGTACATATCCTATGAATGATGAACCCTTGTGGTTCTCCCATAGGTGAGAACACTATGGTTAGAGCAGTTCATTTACTTGTGCAATGTCACACAGCTACGTCATTGTGGTAGAGGTGACAATAGAATGCAGATCCATCTGGTCCCAGGAACCTGTTGTCTTCCTACAAGTTGAGTTGAGCCTGGTGGAGGACTGGGAGGGCCACTTCTGAATAGAGCTGAAATGAGCATGTCGTTTTTTCTCCTTCCTTGGCCCCCACCCCATTTTTAACTCAACCCACACATATACTTAGAGTAACCAACTTCCTGGTGCCAAATAAGAAACTTATTTGTCCTGATAGTTTTAAAACATCACTGTCCAACCCAAGTGGACATCAGCGATACTCTATAGCTCCGGGGGCACTGGGCCCTGGAAAAATCTACCTTTGAGGAGGTCTGCTATGGTCAACTTCCTCTTCATGTTTGTCCCTTGGGAGTAGACCCTCCCAGGAGAGATAGTCATGCACTTCATGGCATGACAGGAACCCAGGGTCATGCAGAGGGCAGAGATGTGTCACTATAGAAATGCATCCATCAGCTGCATCGCTGTGAATGAGCAGGTGACTCCAAGACACTGTGGCAGTTTTTCTAAAACTATCCATCAGGTTGGAATTCCCTTTTTTTTGTGTGGAAAATTCCCACCGGCATAGTACCCTTTGGAAGCCCTAAGCCCTGGAAGATAGCCAGTGACCCCAAGGGAATTGTTTCCATGTGTGCATAAGACTCAGACACATTCCAGCCAGTGTGTGCAGTGCAGGGCAGTGGGCATGAGAGCTGGACCTGAGGGCCACGGTCAGGGCTTCCCATGCCAGGGCCAAGGCATGTAGGTCAATGGGGTCCATTCCTTTTGCCTCTTCCACTGGGTCACTGCCTGGCTGAAAGCTGTTTCCTGTTAATTTTTATGGAAGCATAAATCTGGATGCATTTTTCTTTGAATGCGATTTTCAGATTTTTATCAATGAGATATAAACTTAGTGTATCATTGACCTCCTCTAATGAGAATCAACATGAGAAAATCTCACATATGAAAATGCAGACTAATAACAATAACAAACATAAATAAGCACCACCAGTTTGCCAGGCAACATGCTATGCAATGTTCGTGCCTTCTCTCATTTAGTTCTCTCAAATACCCATGGGGTACATTTGATTATTGCCTCAAACCACCTATTTAGTCAACAAGTTGAGCACCTACAATGTGTCCAACATCATTCAGAGCCGGAGATTTGATACTAAGTAGAACAGCAGGACACCTGTCCCCATGCTGGTGGTGGGGGTGGGGACAGAAAAGGACATTGAGGCTTAGTGAGATCAGGTCAACTTCCAAGGTCATATAGTGAGAATTTTAACCCAGGGCTGCAGGTGGGGCACAGGAGTCCTTGTCCCCACCTTGGTCTCATCCTGGAGGCCCCTGGGGAGCCTTACAAAGTGCACATGCCCCTGTTAGAACTCTCGGCCATGGGTAGGGTGGTTTTGGTTTTTGTTAATAAATAACGTCAAACTGATGGTGAAACCTTCTCCAGGCAACAACTTCTGACCCCTGTGGATAGCCTTGGCTTAGTGCACCGGGCAGACAAGAAACTGCCCACGGCCTCTCAGTCCTCAGTGGCCCCCACCCAACAGCCTCCTCTTCATCCACGCAATGGGGCTTCAGGTCAGACGAGTCGGAGTCCTTTGGTCCCTACAGGGGTAATTCTGAGGACAGTAGGTTCTGGAAACCTTTTTCCTGCTGTGTTCTAAGGTGATTAATTAAACACATTCCAGGCTTTCACACTGTCTGAGGAAGGGAGTCCGGGGCAGCTGTCATTTGGGGTCAGAGTTCACACTGAGTATTCCTAGCAGAGGATTTGGGACAAAGAAAAATAGCTGTTCCTTTAAGTCAGTGATTCTCCAACACTAGCTGAATTAGAAGCATCATAAGGGTGTTTTAGGACATAGATGCTTGCATTCTCATCCCAGAGTTTCTGGATCAGGGCACCTGGAATGGGGCTGAGAGCTTGCATTCCTGCCAAGTTCCAAGGGGATATGGGTGCTTCTGGGCAGGATCTCATTCTGGAGACCCTCTGCTCGAGCTGAAATGGGACACATGATTATCAAGTTTTCCTTTTTTTGTTTTTTTGAGACAGAGTCTCGCTCTCACCCAGGCTGGAGTGCAGTGGCGCCATCTCGGCTCACTGCAAGCTCCGCCTCCCGGGTTCACGCCATTCTCCTGTCAGCTTCCCGAGTAGCTGGGACTACAGGTGCCCACCACCACACCCAGATACTTTTTTTTTTGTATTTTTAGTAGAGACGGGGTTTCACCGTGTTAGCCAGGATGGTCTCAATCTCCTGACTTCGTGATCCGCTATCCTCGGCCTCCCAAAGTGCTGGGATTACAGGTGTGAGCCACCGTGCCCGGCCTATCAGATTTTCAAAGAGTGAAATTCCGATATGCCCTTTTGCCCTGTGTGTGCTGTCAGCCCTGGCAAGGCAGGAGGCACTCTGCTGCAAAATCACAGCATCCCGGCATGTGAGAGCTACGTGGGATCTTAGAAACATCCACCCAGTGCCTCTCAACCCTAGTGCCATATAGAATTACCTGGCAGAGCTTTTGAAAAATGGAACCTTGCTTAAGTAAGAATCTCAGGGGAGGCCTAGGGAAAAAGTCTGTCTCAGGAGCTCTACAGAACAGACTGGCTGAGAAACTGAATTTACTGCAGAGCTTCCCAAAGTGAGGTCCCTGGGCCATCAGCATCACCAGAAGCCTTGTTGGAAATGCACATTCTCAGGCTTCATCCCAAACTATGAAATCAGAAACTCTGGGCATGGGGCCCTGTCACGTGCACTGTCCCCATGTTCTTTTGGGGAGGCTGATGGATGCTCAGGTTTTGAGCCACTTCTCTAGAATATTTCCCCATTTTACAGGCGTGACAACTGAAGGCCAGAGGTTAGAGGCTCTGATGGCATCCTGCAATCTGCCCATGGCAGAGGTGGACTCGGAATCAGGCTCCTGCATCTGGTCAGGGCTCTCCCACTGCCTCCCTGCTTCCCTTTATCACACTTCTGCTCAGGGCCCAGGCCCTGGGCCACCCCTGGAGGTGTTGGGACAGTCAGGGTGGCCATTTCCTCTACAGCTTCTCCACGTAGTCAGGCACGAATCCTCTTGCTCAGTGAGCTGGCGAGCACAGAACGGAAAGCAAACAGGCAGCTCAGCCAAGCGAATAAAATGAGGCCCAGGGACTGGGGATTGTTCATTTACAGGATGACAAGTCTGGGCTGCCAGAGCCTGGGCGTCACTCTCAGCTGCAAGAGCAATGCCCAGAGCCAGAGCTCAATGTTGCCAAATCCCATGGTCGCAACTTCAATGTGAGGAGCAGCTGGGCCATGCGTTTTGAATGCTTTGGAAATCCAAGTTTCTCCTGCAAGGAGGAAAGGAAGTTACAGAGAATAAGTAAAGTTGTCTAAGAATGGCATAGTGACCATCTTTCATAAAAAGAAAATGAGAATTTGCCTGCAAAGGGCTAGCTGTTTAATCTAGGAGGTTTATTAGCATATAAAAGGGGGTTTATGCGATGTTTGTATTCAGATTTAGCTCTGCCTCTCTAAGCACCCAGGAGGCCAGAGAACAGCAGCTGGCAGACACTAGCTGTGCTGGAAAAGCCTTCCATTTGAGACAAACTGCTCTTGGATACAGAGCCCCAGGAGAGCAGGGATTTAGGGCGGCCTGTGCCAGTGCGCTCTGCAGCAGTGCTTCTCATGCCTGAATGTGCACATGCATCGCCCTGAGGTCTTGTTAAAATGCAGATTCTGATTCTGGGAGTCTGGGGTGGCCATGAGATTCTGAATTCTAACTAACTGACGAGTGTCCTTGATGTTTTGCTCCATGAACCACATTTTGGGGAAGAAGACTCTATAGAAAGCCACTTAGGGCACTTCTCAGGCACATGGCTAGTAGCTTGAGTGTTTGAGTGTCGAGTAGTCCTGGGTCTGGGTTCCTAGGAGGGGTAGGGAGGAGAGGAAGAGCAGGTGCCATGAAAGCACTGGGTTGGGTCCTTTCTCTTTGCAGTGTCAGAATAGGGTCAGATCAGAACAAATCAGGACTTAGATATAGAGACTTTATTGGAAAAGATCCAGAAGACCATTTCAACATGGGAAAGACAGAGACAACAAGATCTGCATGTGTCTCCCAAATCAGGCAGGCAGAAAAGAGTTTTCTTTGAAAGAGAAGAGTAAAGCAAGCCTGGAAAGAATTGGTGTGGTGAAGTGGGACTGGCAGGTGGCCTAGCAGGACAATTGATCAGGAAACTGACAGCCAGTTCTCTTCATGTTGGGAGGGAACATCAAGGAGGGGCTGTCCACATTCTGATGCTGGCTTAGGCTGAGAGTGGGTCTTGGGGAAGGAGAGAAACTTAACCAAAGTTTGGTTAATTCAAATGAGCAGGTATCTTGTCCAGATTGGTCACTGTGGCAGGCAATTCAGCTAATCATTTATGAGGCAAAGAATGGAAATGGTGGTGAGTCTGTGACTGTGTGTGTTATGGGTAAATGAGGAGGCATCCATGCATCTTATCCGATGCATGGGGCAGGGTGGGCTTCTGCAGTAAGCCATTTCCAGGAACAGGAGGGTGGGGGGTTTCTTACGTGTCCCTGTTTTCCCGGGTCTTGGGCTTAGCTAAAGTTGAACATTGCTGCTGCCTGTCGTATGCCACCACTTTTGTTATTTGTCATTCCTGTCAATGTACAGTTTTCAACAAGTTAAAAAAGACTCATACAAATATAGAATGAACACAAGTCAGATATTTCACTCAGCTCATCAGTGAAGAAATAAGATGATAAAGTTGATTCAAAAGAAATAGAACAGGTTTTAGTCTACCAGACAAGACATCTTGAAATGTTTGCTGACTTACAGGCAACACTGGTTGGTTAATGTCCTGCAGGGCAATAAAACTGTAACCTTTGGCATTATTTTCCTATAGGACAGAAGTGATATGCATTTCTCCTAGACAAGTTCTCTAAAATATCATGTGATCTCAGTATGTAGCCCCAAATAATAGTAACTGGCAGGTCAAACACAGGTGCATTTTCCTAGATAATTAAATAATCCTTGTGTGACCTTAGTAAACATGGCCCCAGTATTGTAATAAAACATCACACCACCCACTTTGGAGCCTTATTTCCATATTTTAAATACTTTTTCTTAACATCCCTAAGAATTTACATAGGGCCTGATTATGAGCTGGCCTGTTCAAGGCATATTCAGGTCATAACCTTATTCCAGACAAGCATTCCAATCAGGAGAACAGAACTTAGGGGATGGTCTTTTTATAACCATTGGCAGGAGGGTGGTGATAATGTTTTGTGTTTTGGTATCCCAGGATTTTCCATTATTTTGGGAAACTTTAAAAGATTAAGGGGGAGGAAAAGAACCTGTTTCTATTAACATCACCCCACAGACCAAAAACAGTTTAGTAAGTTTCAAAACAAAAATATTTTCCTGAGGGATGAACAATGCAAGCTACCAGCAACCTAGTGTGTCAAGGCTCTGCCGCAAACTGTTGCCAAACAGCTATATTAGTTCTTCCAGACCCAGAGCCCTTGTTTGCACCCTCAGATGAGGCCACGTTTCCTAAAACCATCAAAACCCACTTTAATTAGTCTGTTAATAGAAATTGTTGTGAGCTCAGTTACCCCTTGCATCCAATCTTTGCCTCCAATCTCTGTTAATTCAGTTGAACATCACGTAGCAGGAGGAACCCAGTGATTTTGTGAATAAAAATAAGCTGACTTATCAAGGTTTTAACAATCAGAGTGAAAAACAGGAATCATTTAGTAATCCTTCCAGCTCAAATGTGAACAATATGATGTTTGTTCTCTGCAAACCCTTGGTGCTTTAAACAATTTAATTGCCCATGTTATTTATAGAGAAGGTGTTTTTTGGAAATGGATGCCAGATAAGGATGCTACTCTGAGTAGCTGAGTTCAGCACTCCTCTAGGGATGGAGGATGTACACGCAGGGTCCCATTACCAAGGGAAGACCAGTGCAGCAAAGGTGAACCAAGAATGCAGGCTTTGCATGGTAACGGGCAGAGGAAGATGAGGTGGCTGGGGAGGGAGGAAGAGGGTGTTTATAGCTGCATCTTTTGCTTGTTAATCCTCACCAGTGCATTATTTTTTTCTTCATGGCACTGATCATTATCTGACCTTCAATATATTTTGCTTTCTGTTTATTTGCTGTCTGTCTCTCCTTACCCCATCCTCCACCCCCAACTAGAATGTCACCTCCATCAGGACACTTTTTATTGTTTTATTGTTACTGTCGGAACCATGCCTGACACATAGCAGGCACTGTTAAAGGTAGAATAAAACTGTAGAGACAGATGTCTTAAATGTAACATTTTATTTGGGACGTGAGAATTGCAATGCAAGGCATACAGGTAGATGGGGTAGTCTTCAGTATGATGTCCAAAGACAAAAAGGAGGTAGGAGGCTTTATACAAAGGTAAAATGTTAGATATTTTTTCTAGAATGTTCTTTGACATGAGTAAAGTTTTAGGGAGCTGGCAGGCTCTGCTTGGTGAGTGATGGTGGTGGGTAAAACTAGTCTTAGAGTCATGTCAGGGTGTTTTAGTAGCCATGAGATAAAACTGGTTTCAAGTTATAGGTAGTTTCTGCAGCCAGGCTTGCAGACAATTACATTTTTGGAGCGATGTTTTGTGCCCTGAGTGCATTACCCTAGGCCTCTTGAGTCCGTTTAAGTCAGGTGCGACAAGAATAATCCAATTTTTATGATCAACTCCCACAGCCTCAATACATACTGGCTGAATAATAATGATGAATGAGAAGAATGGATGAGTGAGGCCAAGTGCTCAGGAGAGGAGCTCAGAGTGGGAGTCACCGTGAAATCATGGATGTCAGGGGATGGACAGAAATCCTTGGGGTTTGAGTTGATATCTTGGCTACACATTTAGCGAGCTGCTTTATTGAAAAGGGAAACTATTTATATGCCTGAGACTAGCACCCCCCAGCTCTTCCCACATGCAGCCAGAGGCCTGTCCTGTCTTCTGTGTTCCACTCTGTGGTTAGAAGCCCACCCCTCACCACGTGGTCTCCAGCGTCGGAGAGCTGGGAGCTCTCTGAAGTTCCACGCTGCTGTTACTTAGCCTTCACGCCTTCCCCTGCCTGCAGCAACCTTCCCCTCCTCATCTGCTTTAGAGGAACTCCTCAAGTTCAGCTAAGGCTGAACTCATTAAGCCTTCAAAGCCCGACTGGGAGTCAGCCTTTGACCCCTCCCGAGCAGCTAGCACATCCCCTTTATGCTGACCTGCGATTTGAGTCTTTGTCTCTTGTCACTACTCTGAGCTGGAACGGTTCCACTACAGCTACTCGAGAAAACCCTGGATGCCACTTATTGAGCACCTGATCTGTTCCAAGTCCTTGAAATTGGGTCTCATTTAATTCTCAGAACAGCCCCAAGAGACAGTAGCTTGTCATTCAACAGATGGAGAAAATGGAGTTCAAGGGAGATTGAATTATTTACCTATGACAGTAACACAGCTCACACGTAGCACAGTGGGGTCAGAGGATGTGTCTGACCCCAAAGACCATGCCATTTAACAACACAACAGCACTAAGTTACACTTCCGTCCATCTCCCCAGCTGCTGGGATCATTGCCATAAAGAACAGCCCCGATTCCATGATTCCATGGCTTTTTCCCCCACCTATTCTTGTCGGATGTTGGCTCCGTAAAATTCCCTCCAGAATTTCTGGCAGGTTTAGGAGGGAAGCTCACATGTGCTCATGGACTTGTCAAATCCCATGGGCTGTCACTGCTTCCTGCCACACACCCACTGGGTAGACAGGGTCCCTGACGCTGCTCCCAGCTCCCTGTGCATGTCCGGGTTGGGTCCTGGCTGTCGGGTCCTTGCTGTCCACCAGGTGTCATGCTTCTCCTTCTAGGAGCTGCTCTGATACCCGGCCTGCAGTCTCTGGAGGAAGCCCAACACTCCTCAGCCTCCCTGGCAGGCCAGATCTCAAACGGTGATTGCTACACCCTAATGATTTATAGTAAAGCAGCCTTTTCTGTGTTATCACCTTGCTGCAGACGTCCATAGGGCTTAGACATGAGTCGCTGGGGGCTGTACTGGACCATCCCAGTGTTGATGCTGTGTTGAACTGGAAGCTCCTTTCCCTACGATGGCTGAGGTTTGGTCCCTGAGTATGTTCATGGAGCCCAGATGCCCTGCCCTTGAGAACGGCCCCCACTGTGCTGCTCGGACTTACATCACTGTGGCTTCAGTGCACGGCAGAAGGGGCTTTACACTGTGCACATCGGTATCAGGTGGATTCCTATCATGGGGTGGCTGGCCTGGCCTCCAAATTGCACACCCTCAAGCTGGCCACCACTGCGCACTTACTACACCCAGTCGCCCTGCACGCGGCTGTGGGCCAGTCCTCCCATCATCCTAGTACATTGCACAGCACCATCCTCACCACACGTTTGTGGAGCAGAAGCGTGAATGAAGGCACAGATGTCTAAATTGCACGCCTGGTAGTTTTTTACTGGGTCTAACATTGAGGCTTATTTTACTTCCAATGTGTTCTGTATTTAAAAAAAGATTCTGCTCAATTTTTCTGTGAGGCCAAAACTCCTCTAAAATAACAATGTAGAGATTGTGTGTAGATGATGAATTAAAAACAAACAAACAAACAGGTGCCTTGTTGAGCTGCTTTGCAGTCTAAGCAGAGGTCATAACATGGCTACAGGTTTCACTCCAGCAAATACAAACGAACAAGCAAAAGCATCAATTTGTTAGTCAATCAATAACCATTCAATCAGGGGTTCACCCAGAACCTTTGGGGTTGGGTCCTGGGACTGTACAAACCTCATGTGGTCACACAACCGTCTATACCAAAAGGAACATACGTTTATTTTCAACTGATTTCTAACTTAATTGCAGAGTGATCAGAGAGCTTGGGAAACCTGTTCTCTGGCATCTGTGAAGCTCTGCTCTGGGGCCTCACAGGTGGTCCATTTGTATTAGACTTCTGGGCTGGCTTTGAGGAAGCAGACAAGGTATTCCAATGCTCTCAGGGTTGTTGTTTGGAAACTCAGACCTTCCTCTGGGACTCCCCCGCCCACAGAGATGCCCAGCATCTTCCCCTCTCATGTTCTCTTTCCCCTTGTAAGCACAGCCTTGGGAAGGACTCAGCTTGCAAGTCGTCCACAGCTTCCTTGAAGTCATACGGTAGACAGAGTTATCCCCAGATCAAACTGCTGTAAAGAAAACCATTGTCAAGACAAAATTTAAAATGTCCTGATGGGGCTGTTGGTGTCCTGTGCCATGCTGGACTGAAAAGTAGACTGCTCGGAGTTGTCAGCCCAGTCGGGTGGCAGTGGTAGGGTAGGTAAGAATAGTTGTTGTAAATTCCTGGGGTTTGTGCCGCTTCTTACTCTTCAAAGCATTCTGCATTCATCTGCTTCTTGATTCCTCATGACAAGTCTGTGAAATCCGCATTATCTTGCCTTAGGAATGAGGGATTTTTGCCCCTGGGGCCTCTGTTCCACTTAGTAGCACCCTTCTGTGAGCCAGATGTGAAAGTATCACACGGGCACAGGAGATCGGGGCTCCGATCACAGGCCGCGTGGTAAACTTCCTGCCTGACCCTAGGTAAGTCTTCTACAGATTTTTCTTCTTTATCTGAAAATTGCAGCGGTTGGATCAAATCAGTGATTTTTCAGATGAAATCTTCTTCATATATAAAATAAGTGGCTTTCACTGAAGGAGGAATGGGCCTGGAGTCCTCCTCTCCATCTTCCTGCTGGCCTCCCTGTCTTCTGTAAAATCCTCTCAGGCACTGCTGTAACCCCTAGGGCTCCCTGGAAATGTTGACCTCATGAGATACAGGTGTTTGTTTACCTTAGCATTATGTGACATTTTATTTCTCTGGAAAAGCAAAAAGATTGGATTCAGTTGTTTCCAAGGATGAGCTGTGATTTAACCCCAGGCTTGCAGAGATGAATGAATGATCTGCCACCTCTTGCCGATTAAAGGCTTTAACTTCTCCATCCAGTGGAAGCAGTTTCCTCCATGGGAACTAAGAAAGGTCATATATAGAGGGTGAGCTTTTTTGAACACTGGGGCTGCCTCCTCTGGTTCTTGGGGAGATTCTGCTTCCTGCAGCATCAACTGAGAGATAGCTTTGCTTTCATGCCACAGATCCTCTCCTTGGGTACCAAGCACAGATAGAGTTCCCCATCAGGAGATCCCATTACATGCTTGGCTACACATTTCTTTTGAAATGTCGCTGGGGAAGAAAAGCTCTCACCAAAATTACTTCCTTTCCTTAGGAAAGATTGTTTTTAATCATAATTTAAAGATTCATGGGCAGAACTCTGTTTCTGTGCAAGATGGAGTAACAGGGACTGGATTTACATTCCCACCTGAAAACAAAACAAAACAAAACAAAACAAAACAAAAAAGCTAGACCAAATATATAAAACGACAGTTTCAAGACAGGAAACATCAGACAATGGGGAACGGTAAGCCCTGAGAGACAGGGAAGAAATGAGGCAACTCATATGATTGCCCCAGCTACTGCTTTGAGAGTTTCCAGGCAAGGGTAAGGACAGTCTTTTTAACAAATGACACTGGAAAGGTAGGTGTTTGTTTACCTTAGCATTATGTAACATTTTATTCCTCTGTAAAAGCAAGAAGAATACCTACAAGGAAGAAGAACCCAGCCAGAGTCTGGTGGACTCTGGGTTGAAGAGATAGAGTGGAGAGTCAAGGCAGAACCAGCTGACTAGAACTGATAGGATGAGTACCAAAGAGGAGACACATGCGTGGAGAGAGCCGGCAAGAGAGCTCTGAAGATGTGCAGAGGGTCCCCCTCAAATATTCAGCAAATTATTAATGAGTCATGCAGGAGAAAAATCTGTTGAAGGCTGGAGAAGGAACCATCTGAAAGATTTGATTGAGCAATGTCCCAGGCTTACTCAGAGCAGTGAATAGTGCCTGTTCTTACCGAGATGCAAAAATCCCATAAAGTTCATTTGTATATATATTTTGGAGAAATGTCTGCTCAAGTCCTTTCCTAATTTCTTAATCAGGTTGTTTTTGTTTTCATTTTTTCAGTTGTGAAATCTCTTTAGATATTCTGGCTATTAATCTCTTATTGGACATATGGATTTGCAAATATTTTCTTCCATTTTGTGGATAGCTTTTACTCTGTTGACAGTGTCCTTCCTTTGATGCACAAAATTTTTAAATTTTGATGTATTCCAATTTATCTATTTTTTCTTTTGTTGCCTGTGCTTTTATTGTTTTATCCAATAAATCATTGCCAAATTCAATGATGTGAAGGTTTCCTCTATGTTTTCTTCTAAGAGTTTTATAGTTTTAGTAATTACATTTAGTTTTTAGTAATTACATTTAGTTTTTAGTAATTACATTTAGTAATTACATTTAATTACAAAATTACATTTTGAGTTAATTTTTGTATATAGTTAAGGTAGGTGTTCAACTTCGTTCTTTTCCATGTGAATATTGTGTTTTTCCAGTGGCATTTGTTAAAAAGACTGTCCTTACCCTTGTTGAATGGTTTTGGCACTCTCATTCAAAATTATTTGACAATATATGTGAGAATTTAAACCTGAGCTCTGTATTCTATCCCATTATTCTATATGTCTGTCTTTATGTAAGTACAATGTTTTGATTACTGTATTTGTTTTTTCAACTTTTATTTTAGATTCAGGAGTACATGTACAGCTTTTTTACCTGGGTCTATTGTGTGATGCTGAGGTTTGGTGTATGGTAAATGATCCCATTACCCAGGTACTGAACATAGCACCCAAGAGTTACTTTCTTAAACCATACCCACCTCTCTCCTTCCTCGAGTAGTCCCCAGTGTTTATTGTTGCCATCTTTATATCCATGAGGTCCTGATGTTTACTTCCCACTTACGAATGAAAACATCCAGTATCTGGTTTTCTGCGTCTGTGTTACTTTACTTAGGATAATGGCTCCAGCTGCATCATATTGATGCAAAGGACATGATTTCATTCTTTTTATTGGCTGTGTAGTATTCTATGATGTATATGTACCATATTTTCTTTATCCCATTGATGGGAACCTAGGTTGGTTCTACATCTTTGCTATGTGAATAGTGCTCCAATGAACAAGTGTGTGTGTGTGTGTGTGTGTGTGTGTGTGTGTGTCTTTTTGGTGGAACAATTAGCTTTCTTTGGGGTATACACCTAGGAATGGGATTGCTGGGTCCAATGGTAGTTCTATTTTAAGTTCTTTGAGAAATCTCCAGACTTCTTTCCACAGTGGCTGAACTAATTGACATCCCCATCAACAGTGCTCCCTGTAGCCTCACCAGTATCTGATATTTTTTTGACTTTTTTTTTTTTTTTCAGAGTTTTGCTCTGTCGCCCAGGCTGGCATGCAGTGGCACAATCTTGGCTCACTGCAGCCTCTGCCTCCTGGGTTCAGATGATTCTCATGCCTCAGCCTCTCTAGTAGCTGAGAGATTACAGATGCCTGCCACCATGCCCGGCTAATTTTTGTATTTTTAGTAGAGACAGGGTTTCACCATGTCGGCCAGGCTGGTCTTTAACTCCTGGCTTCAGGTGATCCACCCGTCTTGGCATCCCAAAGTATTGGGATTACAGGTGTGAGCCACCTTGTCCAGTGTTTTTTGATTTTTTAACAACAGTCATTCTGACTGGTGTGATATAGTGTCTCATTATGGTTTCAATTTCCATTTCTCTGATGATTAGTGGTGATGACCATCTTTTTCGTATGTTTATTGGCTGCTTATATGTCTTTGTTTAAGATGCGCCTGTTCATGTCTTTTGCCCACCTTTTAATGGGGTCATTTTTTGCTTGTTCAATTGTTTAAATTCCTTATAGATTCTAGATACTAGACCTTTGTCAGATGCATAGTTTGTGAATATAGTCTCCCATTGTGGAGGTTGTCTGTTGCTAGTTTCTTTTGCTTTAGTTTAATTAGGTTTAATTAGGTCCCATTTGTCATTTTTTGTTTTTGTTGCAATTGCTTTTGAGGACTTAGTCACAAATTCTTTCCCAAGGCCAATGTCCAAAATGGTGTTTCCTAGGTTTTCTTCTAGGATTCTTCTAGTCTGAGGTCTTACATGTACATCTTCTCTCCATCTTGAGTTAATTATTATACATGGTGAAAAGGAGGGGTCCTGA
Organism: Macaca thibetana thibetana; assembly: GCF_024542745.1. Taxonomy (NCBI): domain Eukaryota; kingdom Metazoa; phylum Chordata; class Mammalia; order Primates; family Cercopithecidae; genus Macaca; species Macaca thibetana. Next base: position 91,868,627 of record NC_065587.1, on the reverse strand, counting down.
TTACTGTCGTTTTGTAGTAAGTTTTGAAATCAGGAAGTGAAAGACTTTCAGTTTTGTTCCTCTTTTTAAATATTGCTCTGGCTGTTTGAGGTTCTTTGAGATTCATATAATTTTAGAATAGATTTTTGTATTTCTGCACAAAAAGTCACTAGGATCTTTACAGGGATTTATTGAATTGGTAGATCATTTTGGGTAGTACTGACTGGTTAACAATATTAAGTTTTCCAATTCAAGAATACAGAGCTTCTTTTCATTTACTTAAGCTTTAAATATCTTTCAGCAATTTGTTTTAGCTTTCAGTGTACAAATCTTTTACCTCCTTATGTTTGTGTCTAAGTATTTTATTCTTAGAATAAAATATTTATTCTGATGCTATCATCAGTGGGATTGTTTTCTTAATTTCCTTTTCAGATTATTCATTGTTAATGTATAGAAATGCAACTAATTTTTGTATGTTAATTTTGAATCCTGAAACTTTCTGAATTTTCTCTCCTGCTGAATTCATTTTTTTTATTTTTAACTTAAAAACATCTATAGCTATAAACACATTAAAACAGAAGATCTGACATCAACAACCTAACTTTATTTAAAGGAACTAGAAACACTTCAAGGTACTAAAGTGTGAGAGTGTGTGTGCGTGTGTGTATGTGATCTAAATGGTTTTCTACTTAAAAGAAGATGTCATCTGTGAGCAGAGATAATTTTACTTCTACTTTACCATTCGGATGTCTTTTTATTTATTTTTCTTGATTCATTGCTCTGTCTTAGTCTTCCCTCACAATATTGAGAAAAAGTGGTGAAAATGGGCACCCTTTTCTTCTGCCTGATCTTAGAGAAAAATATTTCAATCTTTCACCATTGAGTATGATGTTAACTGTGGGTTTTTTATATATAGCCTTTATTACATTGAGCTAGTTTTCTGTAACATGACTATAACAATAATCCCTACAATACCAATATAATATGTATTATACTGCATATCATTTTTCCAATGTGCTTGCATAGGTCTCACACATATGGGAATCAAATATTTTTAGGAGCTGCCTCTGCCTCTTTAAAAGACGTTCCCCTGGTGTTTTGAAAGTTCCCAGGTTCTGTCTGTCCTCTAAATTGTGTGGGTCTAGAATATAATCTTGTCTTCAATGATGTTATTTGGAGCCTTAAATGAGATGAATTATGTAAGGTGCTTAAAAGAAAGCTGGATATAGCCTAAGCCTTTGATCCATTGTAGCTTTGAGTTTATCTTTATTATTATTATCATCGCATTGATGGCAGTCTCCACAAACTCCACAGCAATGGCCCAGTGTTGGTGGGGGTGTCCCAGCTTCATGGAAGGCACCTCTCTCAGGTTCCAACTTTCTCTTAGTGAAGATCCCAGTCATGCCTGATTACATGATCTGGAGTGCATGGACCTGGGCTTGCCTCCAAAGTTGGGCCCCAGGAAAAGGAGCCAAAGGAATTGACCAGAAAACAGGAAAAACAAACCAAATCAAAACATAAGATAACAGTACCTTCGGTCTGGTCTGAATGTTTACCCTCCACAGTCTTCCGGGTAAGAATGACTTTTGGAGAAAGCCACTTCTCTATTTTCTCCTAAGAGGACGTTAAAATCTTCATTTTGGGAATAGGTGGGGAGATAGTTTCAAAGTCTTGGGTAGTGAGCTTGTAAATACAGGTCTACATCTGATGATGTCACCTGATGTGGCCCAGGAGATAAGTGGCTTAAGGGTTATGCATGAAGAGGTTTGAAGGGATTCTGCTGGCTCCTGCCAGGAGCTAGTGAATGACAAGTGTTCCCGGTGTAATGTTCACACTCTTCAGTGTTTATCACCCAGAAGCAGGGGTTCAGCAGCTGGCAATGAGATGTGCTGATTGTATGGGCTACTCTGCCCACAGCCCAGGGAGGGACAAGATTTTAGCTTATCCCATAAGCATTGCTTAATGCCTGAACATAAATTAACACCAAATTAACACCGCTGAGTACATCCAGCTCAGATCATTGATGAGTGGAGGTTGGGAGTGGTAAGGGTTTTGTGAACAAATCGAGACTGAGTTTGGGAGCTAATTATCACTGCATGAGGTCAGAAGTGTGTGAGCTGCCTACATATCCACGACAACTTCTCTGGGCCCAGTCTTGGGATCTAGAGCCCTTCACACTCAGTCTACTGAGTGAGCTCAACAATTATAGAAATGCTTTTACAGTTCAGCCTGACCCCAGGCTGGGCTATGCCAAAGCCTGTTTTGAAAACTGTTTTTTTTCCCCCACCACAAATAACAAACAATAAATCCCCCCAAACCCCAAATTCCATGTTCCATCAATGACCAATGATCAATTTTAACAAAGAAGAGAAAGGGCCATCTCCATTTGCTAGGCCTTTGGCTTTTTTCTTTATCCATAAAATGATTTATTTTTATTGCCAAGTCTTGCTTGAGCTCTTGTGAATTAAGTGTTCAGTGTTTTCACCATGTCAGAGCCTTTACACTCAAGAAAATGGGTCTTGATTCACCAAATGATAAACCAGTGGTGTTTTGTAAACCTGCATGCTTGAAGAGAGCTGCTAAATACTGATAGTATTAATTATGAATAACTGACAAAGCTGTTGATTTCTATCATTCAGGGTTTGTTTCCCCATCAATTAAAAAAATATACACTTTTTTTCTTATTCTAGACAAGCAGATTTTTATAGTCAAGGATTTGAAAATGCACACAAGTGCTGAGATGTGAATAAAAATCGCCTATAATCCACCTCAGAGCATGTTGATGTTAATAGCATTGTATGCATACAGACTTACACAATTAAACTGAATCTTACGGAAAATGTCATACAGCCTTAAAAGATCTTTATCATACAGTATTTTCTCGCGGCACACAATTTTTTCCAAATGCAGATTTTATGGCTGCCTAGCATTCAACTGCATGTGGCATCAAAGTTATTTATTCCATCCCCTACTATCGTCCATGGTAGCTGTTTCCAAATTTTCATGATTCTATATAAAACAGTGATAAACATTTTTGGATATTCATGTTTGCAATTAACTCACTATCTCCTTAGGATAGACTCCTGGAATTGGAGTGGCTGGGAGGCAGTACGTGCACATGTTAAAGGTTGGCAAACCTTGTTGATGTTTGCCCTCCAGAAAGATTGCAGGAGTTCATTTTCCTACAGCAGCGCTGAGCATGTCCATTCTCATCAGCTTTAAAGATCAGAAACAGAAACAGTAATGTTTTGTGTCTCTTTATGAGATAATCAGTCAGATGCCGCCGCCGAGGAGACATGAGAAAGACAAAGTTGATTACATGTGCAGTTCAGAGAGGAGGCCAACGCATACCACTCAGGGCCACACTGGAAGCATCAAGCTTTGGTCAAGTGGCAGAAGACAGGAGCTGGGGACAGCTGGGACCTCAGTCCTTATTTTGGTTACAACAGTAAAGGCAAAACAGGGCAGAGTGAACAATTTAGGATTGGCCAATTGGAATAAGTTTGGGGGGCTTTTGGTGGTCTCTAGTTGTCTGGTAGCTGACCCTGGGCTTGTCAAAGTATAGGAATATTACCTTTTGAGATGTACAGGCCAGATAGAAGGGAATGGCTCTGGATGGGTTACTTGGTGCATCATAAGCATGCTCCCAGCTGAGTCCTTTGCTGTCTCTAAGAACTGGCTAACCCCAGAAGCCATTCTCAGCTAGAAAGATTTTTTTTTATATCAAACATCATACTCAACAGAAAATAAAAATATACGCAAAACAGGTAAGTAAACAAGTGAGACCTTTTTTTATTTCTGAACTGCAAATTGAAGAGCCTACCTGGACAGGGGGCAAATCTCCATTCTCTGATGATTTCACATGCAAGTTTGACTATTCTTAAAACCATAAAGCTGGATTTTGTAGCCTTTGAGTGGTTTTGGCTGTCAGTCAACATCCTCGGAGTAGATGATAAAAAAGGAAAGCACTTTTCCCCCCAAATTCGTCCCAGGTCCTAGGTCTGGAACTGAAATATCCTCACTGGTCACGGGTTATGTTGTTTCTCTGGTTTGTCTCTGCTACTCTGAAGAGGGCACCTGCAGAAGGGGACCCAGGACAGGGCGGGTATGTGAGGGGTGGTGGTGGTCACTGAGGTATGTTTTAATGCTTGTTCTTCTTTCTCCATGCTTGGCTCTTTATATCTGCACATCAACAATCACAGACATGCTTTTTAATCAAAAGTGACAGCATATTTCCTTGTGTTCTTGGTGAGGCTGTAGAGCAACAAGAGTTATTGGTCACACTTGGTTGGAGTTTAGATAACCTGAACCCCTACCCTGAACAGAAGTGCCTGCAGGCTGAAGAACTTCCTTCCTGAGGTGTCCATAGAGGGTCCCTTTTGGTCAATGGTAGGTAAAGCTTATGTGCAGTGGCACCAAATATTCTTAAGCTAGAGGTCAAAATCAGCCTCATCTCTTGGCTTCTAATAGCTCTCTCATTTTAATAACACTCACAGAGTCTCTACCATGTAGGAGTTTTATTTTGGAGAAGTGACAAAGTTTGTGGTTGAGATTTATAAATAAAGAGCCATATCTAACAGCTCCATCTATCCACCCACCTATCCACTGATCCATCCATCCATCCATCCATCCATCCATCCATCCATCCATCTATTTATTATTTTATTCATCTGTTTATTGGATTTTTACTATTGGTCAGCTAAAAAACAAGCTCATCTTCTATCAATTAAGATAAGTATAGTTGTGCTATGTAATTCACACTTACTGAATTTAAAAAACAACAGTTGATTTCATCTGCACATTACATGTTCACTACAGCTTATCTGGGGGGCTCCGCTCCATGTCATTCTTACTCTGCGATTCAAGGTGATGGAAGGAGTGCTACCTGGAACTTTATTGGTCACTGTTGCAGAGGGAAGGAGAGCTCTGGAGGCAATTAAACTCTTTGGCCTGCAGGAGCAGATGCCATTTCCATCGTGACCACTGTCCAGAGCCAGCGCATGGCCCCATCTTCCTAGGGGACCAGGTGGCCAATCCCTCCCTGAGCCTGGAGGTCTGGAATGGCAAGTATTTGCTGAACAGCATCACTGACCACAGGTCTCCTCTCTGCTCTCGAGACAGATGGTTTCTAGTCACTTGGTGTTAAGACAGTTATTCACTTCGGTCAAGACAAGAGCTGCTCTTTGGTCTGGGGCTGCTGTTAGCGTGGGGAATTTGGCACGGTTTTTTAGAATGTGAATATAGATCTCAGGCCACAGTTTGGTAAACTTCACTGTTTGGAAAAAGCTTTCCTCTTACAGTTTAAATTTTTCTATGCTTCATATTTCAGATGAGGGAGATATAAAAGGGAAAAACACGACGTGCACACATGTAATCCCAAAGCAAATACATCCAGAACCTCCCTCTCTGTTCTGTTTTCATTCTTTGTCTTCCTCCTTCCGTCTCAGCCCATGAGTCACTCGTTTCATTTTGGTTATTTTAATACTTGACTATTTCCTACATTTAAAAAAAATGAGACTACCAATAACAGAGACATTTTTAAACTACTTTTATTTTGAAAAATTTTTTGGCTCCTTGCCTTTTGAAAGCCTTGGCTTTGTTCTCTGTGCCTGCTACTTTACTTCTTCAGACCTGGCCAAAGGAAATTCCCCTGCGCCACAAGGTATCTGCAAAACCTGCTGTCTTACGTGCTTGCAAAGGGCAGGGGAGATCCGCGGCCCACTTGCCATGTGGCCTCACGTCGAGGGACGCCGTGTGATGAGGCTTGGAGACATGCACTTGATGCCAGTGACAACCGCTCTCAGCCATGTCTGGCAGCCACTTACTTTCCCCAAGCATGTCATATTATCACCTGGCAACAGCTGCTCTCCTCCTTGGGAACACAGATTTGAGGTCTCATGGCTTCCCAGGGATAGGGGGAAAATGCAGCAAAAGGGTTTGGGGCCAAAACCCATTTCTTTTCCCCAGAAGGACCACCTGGGGTCTCTCATGGTCTTCGGCTCATCTTTGCAGCAGCACTAACCAGCGTGGGCATACCCTGCCAGGAGGACTTCTGCCTAAGGGAGAGAAGGGGTCTCTTAGGACCTTGGTCAAACCCTTGCCTTGAGCAGACGGGCACTAGGCTTCAGAAGGGAGACAAACCCCACATGGCTGTAATTAGGGGTTTTTCTTAAGTCCCTGTCACACATGATCAAGTGTGCCAGGACTCAGGATCACACTTCCTCCCAGTACTTCCAAGCACTTGTGTGTGACCTTATCTGACTAAGTCTGGGGGCTGAGGAAAAGCCAGCCCACCCCTCCCACCAACCCCCACCCAGTGCACCTCCACTCACAGCTCTCTCTCCCAGCCAGGTCTGGACCAGAGATGCCCCGAGATGGGCAACATTGGTGACATCAGGGGGACCCCAGAGGGTCTTCATTTCACTCCCAGAAGCAGGCAGAATTCTGCAAATCACCCTCATGGGCCTGCCTCTGCTCCACAGGACAACGGATGGTCCGAGGAGCTCAGGTTCACCTCGCCCGCCAGGGTTCTCTGTTCCTTTAAAATCCTACCTTTCTTGGCCTTCTGACTCAGAGGAAGTTCTCAGGACTGCGTCCCCTCCTCCACAGCCCTGATAGCTTTGCCTGTAGAGCTCCTTCTCCTCCATCTGTGAGCAAACCTCCTCCCATAGGCAGAAACCACAGGCACACACACACACCCACACAACACACCAACATCACACAGACACCATGCACACACACACACCCACACAACACACCAACATCACACAGACACCATGCACACACACAAACCCACACAACACACCAACATCACACAGACACCATCACACTCATAAACCCACACACAACACACCAACATCACACAGACATATATAAACTCACACACAACATACTGACATTACACACACTGACATCACACACACATAAACCCACACATAAAACAGTGACATCACACATACATAAACCCACACAACACACCGACATCACACACACAGACACCACACACACATAAAACCACACACAACACACCAACATCACACACACACATAAAACCACACACAACACACCAACATCACACAACACATAAACCCACACACAACACACTGACCACGCACAGACACCACACACACATAAACCCACACACTCACTGACATCACACACACCACACACACATAAACCCACATACAGCACACCAACATCACACATACACATATAAACTCACACACAACATACTGACATTACACACACTTACATCACACACACACAAACCCACACATAAACCAGTGACACCACACACACATAAACCCACACACTCACTGACATCACACACACCACACACACATAAACCCACACACAGCACACCAACATCACACATACACATATAAACTCACACACAACACACCAACATCACACAAACATATATAAACTCACACACAACATACTGACATTACATACACTGACATCACACACACATAAACCCACACAACACACTGACATCACACACACAGACACCACACACACATAAAACCACACACAACACACCAACATCACACACACACATAAACTCACACACAACACACTGACCATGCACACACACCACACACACATAAACCCACACACGCACTGACATCACACACACCACACACACAAAGCCACGCACAACACACCAACATCACACATACACATATAAACCCACACACAACACACCAACATCACACACAAACATAAACTCACACACAGCACACTGACATCACAGACACCACATACACACAAACCCACACAAAACACACCAACATCACGCACACACAAACCCACACACAACACACCGACATCACACACACACATATAAGCCCACACACAACACACTGACATCACACACACAGACACCACATGCACACACATAAACCCACACTCAACACACCAATATCACACACACCAACATCACACAGAAACATAAACCCACACACAAAACACCAACCTCACACACACTGACATCACACACACATAAAACCACACACAACACACCAATATCACACACACCAACATCACACAGAAACATAAACCCACACACAACACACCAACGTCACACACACTGACACCACACACACACATAAATCCTCACACAACACACTGACATCATACACACAGACACTACATACACACACAAACCCACCCAACACACAGACATCACACACAGACACCACATGCACACATCACACACAGTCAAACCTCTCTCTTACACACACTCTTCCATCACACCCTCACAGAGTCATGACACATGAACATAACTACACACATATCACACAAATATTCACCAACAGGACACACAGACACCCCCCCCACACACACAATGCACACACCACACAACCGTCTCCCTGGGCCCACACCCTGTCCATGCACAGACCACGGGGAGCAAAAGGGGCTGAAGTTGCTCTTGCCCCCACCTCCTGCGGGACGAGGGTGCACCTGAGACCAGACCCAGCAGGAGACGGGAGCCCCGGGAGCAACCCAGCTCCAGGTCCTCTGTAAGAGTGTCCCGGTCACCACCAGGCTGCCCTGCACGGCTCAGCAGGTTCCAGTGGTGCAGGGGGCGCGGCCAGGCTGCAGGGAGGTGTGTCAGTGGTGCAGGGGGCACAGCCAGGCTGCAGGGAGGTGTGTGGGGCTGGAAAGCGAAGGCAGCGGAGACTCCCTGCTCACTCTGATGTCAGAGGAGGTAGGGAGCCGTGAGGAGTGTGGCAACTGTGGTTCTGTCCGCGTCCCAGATCTCTCGCTGCCCCTCTGCCTGCCTGCACCCACAGGACCTGCTGAGCTGGGCAGGGCAGCCTGGTAGCAGCCAGGTCACTCCTGCAGAAGACCTGGAGTGGGGCTGCTCCCGGGGCTCCCACCTCTTTCTGGGTCTGGTCTCGGGTGCACCCTCCTCCCACAGAAGGTGCCAGCAAGATCAGCCTCTCCTGCTTCTGAGGGTCATCCTCTCTCTAGAGCCCTGCCCTGGGCTTCCCTCCTTCCCTACCTGGTTCTCTCCTCCTTCTGTGGATCCTCTCTAATAAACACGTACTCCCCAGTCCTCATGTCAGGGTCTGCTTCAGGGGACACAGGCTGCTCGGCGGGGGCTTCCACGGTGGGGACTCCCATGGCTTCTTTCTGGCTGCCCTGCCCTCAGGCTCTGCCAGTGATGGCTCCCATTTCCCTCTCTCCCCTAAAGAAGAGCCTCCACCAGGTCCTGTTCTGGGCCCTGTCATCCCAGGGTCTTTGGCTCTGTCCTTGGTGGTGCAGGTTAAATGATGTCTCCCCCAAAATACAAATGTCAAGGTCCTCACACCCAGTACCTCAGCATGTGACCTGATTTGGAGTTAGGGTCTGTGAGAGATACTCAAGTAAACGTGAAGTCACACGGGTGGGCCCTGATCCAGTAGGACTGGTGTCTTTGCAGAAAAGGGACATCTGGAGAGAGACAGGCACAGGGGGAAGGTGATGTGGAGAGCCAGGGAGCAGATGGCTGTCCCCCAGCGAAGGTGAGAGGCCTGCACTGGACACGCCAGCCACTCTCAGGGGGATCCAGGCTATCTAGCACCTTGATCTCAGACTTCTGACCTCCAGCACTGTGCAAGAATAAACGTCTGTGGTTTAAGCCGCCTGGGGTGTGTTCCTTGGTGATGGCAGCACCAGCAGACACCCGGTGAGCAAGGCTCTGCTTTGTCTGGGCCCTCGTGGTGTCCCATCAGTGGCCTGTACCTGACAGAGCCACGTGCACCTGGGTGGGGTCACCTGGTGCTCACCAGTCTCTTCACATGGAACATCAGGCCTGGTGGACGGGACTACCCCAGCATAGGCTCCACCTGCCAGCCTAACTTGCTGTGGGTGCTAAGAGAAGTCTTTTGGGCAGTTTACTTTTTTATTTTTCTTGCAAACCTGGAGATGGAATCAGCCTGCAGTACGTGCCTGAGGCCCTGGGAGACTCTGTGGGGCTGAGTCCCACCCCTTCTCAGCCTAGGGGCAAGTGTGACTGCTGAGGAGGCCCATCCAGGCTGATGGGATGGCGGGGCCTCAGGCAAGGAGGTGACCCTGGCTGTTCCCTAGTGAAATGTAATTTCTACCTCCCTCACAGGACCCAGGACAGCTCGGAAAACCCCTCTGAGGAGCTAAACTGTATCCAAGGAAGTAATGCTGTGTTCTTGCCCTCTTCCCGGGTACCCACAGGGCAGTTCTCAACATTTCAGAGCCCTTGGAGCCTCCAGTGGCCTCCTGCTGTGGTGGGAAGAGCCAGCCAGCCAGAGCTCCAATTCCAGACCCACTTTAAACTAACCTCACCTCAGTTTCCCCACCTGAGTGATGGGGATAAGACTATTCCCTTCAGAGTTCAGTACAATGTGGGCACTCTGTCAATGTGCTTGCCAATGTTCTAGAAAACAACAGTGGCTCTGGATGATTCGAGGAGAAAGCAAGGGTAGTGATAAGGACAAAAAAGTAAAACTGGCTGTGCCACAGAAGGAGAAGGGGAAATTTAGGTAAGAACTCAGAAAAGCATCAGAGTTAGCCAGAGAAAGTTTTTTGGGAGGTGGGCTCTGTTCCAAGATGGCCAAATAGGAACAGCTCCGGTCTGCAGCTCCCAGTGTGATTGACACATAAGATGGGTGATTTCTGCATTTCCAACTGAGGTACCTGGTTCATCCCACTGGGACTGGTTGGACAGTGGTTGCAGTCCACAGAGGGTGAGCCGAAGCAGTGTAGGGTGTTGTCTCAACTGAGAAACACAAGGGGTGGAGGGATTTCCTTTTCCTAACCAAGGGAAGGCATGACAGACTGTACCTGGAAAAATAGGACAATTCTGCCCAAATACTGCACTTTCCCCAAGGTCTTAGCAACCGGCAGACAAGGAGATTCTCTCCCATGCCTGGCTTGGTGGGTCCCATACCCACGAAGCCTTGCTCTCTGCTAGTGCAGCAGTCTGAGATTGAACTGTGAGGCAGCAGCTTGGCTGGGGGAGGGTCGTCCACAATTGCTGGGGCTTGAGTAAGTAAACAAAGCAGCCAGGAAGCTTGAACTGGCCAGAGCCTATCAGAGTTCAGGAAGGCCTACTGCCTGTACCTCTACTCCACCTCTGTGGGCAAGGCATAACTGAACAAAAGACAGCAGAAACTTCTGCAGACTTAAACACCCCTGTCTGACAGCTCTGAAGAGAGCAGTGGTTCTCCCAGCATGGTGTTTGAGCTCTGAGAATGAGCAGACTGCCTCCTCAAGAGGTTCCCTGACCCCCATGTTGTCTAACTGGGAGACATCTCCCAGTAAGGGCTGAGAGACACCTCCCAGTAAGGGCTGAGAGACACCTCATATAGGCAGGTGCCCCTCTGGGACAAAGCTTCCAGAGGAAAGACCAGGCAGCAATATTGGCTGTTCTGCAATATTTGCTGTTCTGCAGCCTCCACTGGTGATACCCAGGCAAACAGGGTATGGAGTGGACCTCCAGCAAACTCCAACAGACCTGCAACTGAGGGACCTCACTGTTAGAAGGAAAACTAACAAACAAAAAGGAATAACATCAACATCAACAAAAAGGACATCTACACCAAAATCCCATCTGTAGGTCACCAACATCAAAGACCAAAGGTAGATAAAACCACAAAGATGGGGAGAAAACAGAGCAGAAAAGCTGAAAATTCTAAAAATCAGAGCACCTCTTCTCCTCCAAAGGATCACAGCTCTTCGCCAGCAACAGAACAAAGCTGGACAGAGAAGGACTTTGACAAGTTGACAGAAGTAGGCTTCAGAAGGTCGGTAATAATAAACTTCTCCAAGCGAAAGGAGTATGTTCAAACCCATTGCAATGAAGCTAAAAATCTTGAAAAAATGTTAGAAGAATGGCTAACTGGAATAAACCATGTAGAGAAGATCTTAAATGACCTGATGGAGCTGAAAACCATGGCATGAGAACCTCGTGACACAAGCACAAGCTTCAGTAGCTGATTTGATCAAGTGGAAGAAAGGGTATCAGTGATTGAAGATCAAACTAATGAAATAAAGTGAGAATACAAGGTTAGAGAAAAAAGAGTAAAAAGAAATGAATAAAGCCTCCAAGAAATATGAGACTATGTGAAAAGACCAAATCTACGTTTGACTGGTGTACCTGAAAGTGATGGGGAGAATGGAACTAAGTTGGAAAACACTCTTCAGGATATTATCCAGGAGAACTCCCCCAGCCTAGCAAGGCAGGCCAACATTCAAATTCAGGAAATACAGAGAGCACCACAAAGAGACTCCTCGAGGTGAGCAACCCCAAGACACATAATTGTCAGATTCACCAAGGTTGAAATGAAGGAAAAAATGTTAAAGGCAGCCAGAGAGAAAGGTTGAGTTATCCATAAAGGGAAGCCCATCAGACTAACAGTGAATCTCTCGGCAGAAACCCTACAAGCCAGAAGAGTGGGGGCCAATATTCAACATTGTTAAAGAAAAGAATTTTCAACCCAGACTTTCATATCCAGCCAAACTACGCTTCATAAGTGGAGAAGAAATAAAATCCTTTACAGGCAAGCAAATGCTTAGAGATTTTGTCACCACCAGGCCTGCTTTACAAGAGCTCCTGAAGAAACCACTAAACATGGAAAGAAACAACTGGTACCAGTCACTGCAAAAACATGCCAAACTGTAAAGACCATTGATGCTAGGAAAAAACTGCATCAATTAATGGGCAAAATAACCAGTCAACATCATAATGACAGGATCAAATTTACATATAACAATATTAACCTGAAATGTAAATGGGCTAAATGCCCCAATTAAAAGACACAGACTGGAAAATTGGATAGAGTCAAGACCCATCAGTGTGCTGTATTCAGGAGACCCATCTCATGTGCAAAGACACACATAGAATCAAAATAAAGGGATGGAGAAAGATCTACCAAGCAAATAGAAAGCAAAAGAAAAGCAGAGTCTGCAATTCTAGTCTCTGATAAAACATACTTTAAACCAACAAGGATCAAAAGAGACAAAGAAGGTCATTACATAATGATAAAGGGATCAATTCAACAAGAAGAGTTAACTCTCTTAAATGTATATGCACCCAATGCAGGAGCACCCAGATTCATAAAGCAAGTCCTTAGAGACCTACAAAGAGACTTAGACTCCCACACAATAATAATGGGAGCCTTTAACACCCTACTGTCAATATTAGACAGATCAATGAGACAGAAAGTTAACAAGGATATCCAGGACTTGAACTCAGCTCTGCACCAAGCAGACCTAATAGACATCTATAGAACTCTCCACCCCAAATTAACAAAATATACATTCTTCTCAGCACCACATCACCCTTATTATAAAATTGGCCACATAATTGGAAGTAAAGCACTTCTTAACAAATTGAAAAGAACAGAAATCACAACAAACTCTCTCAGACCACAGTGCAATCAAATTAGAACTCAGGATTAAGAAACTCACTCAAACCACACAACTACATGGAAAGTGAACAACCTACTCCTGAATGAGTACTGGGTAAATAACAAAATGAAGCAACTTCAGCAAAGTCTCAGGATACAAAATCAATGTGCATAAGTCACAAGCATTCCTATACACCGATAACAGACAAACAGAGAGCCAAATCATGAGTGAACTCCTATTCACAATTGCTACAAAGAGAATAAAATACCTAGGAATCCAACTTACAAGGGATTTGAAGGACCTCTTCAAGGAGAACTACAAACCACTGCTCAATGAAATAAAAGAGGACACAAACCGATGGAAGAACATTCCACACTCATGGATAGGAAGAATCAATATCGTGAAAATGGCCATACTGCCCAAGGTAATTTATAGATTCAATGCCATCCCCACCAAGCTACCAATGACTTTCTTCACAGAATTGGAAAAAACTACTTTAAAGTTCATATGGAACCAAAAAAGAGCCCGCATAGCCAAGACAATCCTAAGCAAAAAGAACAAAGCTGGAGGCATCACGTTACATGACTTCAAACTATACTACAAGGCTACAATAATGAAAACAGCATGGTACTGGTACCAAAACAGATAGATAGACCAATGGAATAGAACAGAGGCCTCAGAAATAACCCCACACATCTACAACCATCTGAGTTTTGACAAACCTGACAAAAACAAGAAAGGGGAAAGGATTTCCTATTTAATAAGTGGTGCTGGGATAACTGGCTAGCCATATATAGAAAACTGAAACTGGATCCTTTCCTTACACCTTATACAAAAATTAATTCACAATAGAGTAAAGACTTAAATGGTAGACCTAAAACCATCAAAACCCTGGAAGAAAACCTAGGCAATACCATTCAGGACACGGCATGTGCAAGGACTTCATGACTAAAACACCAAAAGCAATGGCAACAAAAGCCAAAGTAGACAAATGGGATCTAATTGAAGTAAAGAGCTTCTGCAAGGCAAAAGAAACTACCATCAGAGTGAACAGACAACCTACAGAATGGGAGAAAATGTTTGCAATCTACTCATCTGACAAATGGCTAATATCCAGAATCTATAAATAACTCAAACAAATTTACAAGAATAAAGCAAACAACCCCATCAAAAAGTGGGCAAAGGATATGAACAGAAACTTCTCAAAAGAAGACATTTATACAGTCAACAGACACATGAAAAAATGCTCATCATCACTCTCCATGAGAGAAATGCAAATGAAAACCACAATGAGATACCATCTCACACCATTTAGAACGGCAATCATTAAAAAGTCAGGAAACAACTGTTGGTGGGAGTGTAAATTAGTTCAACCATTGTGGAAGATACTGTGGCAATTCCTCAAGGATCTAGAGCAAGAAATATTATTTGACCCAGAAATCCCATTACTGGGTATATACCCGAAGGATTATGAATCATGCTACTTAAAGACACATGCACATTTATGGTTATTGTGGCACTATTCACAATAGCAAAGACCTGGAACCAACCCAAATGTTCCTCAATGATAAACTGGATTAAGAAAATGTGGCACATATATGCAATGGAATACTATGCAGCCATAAAAAAGCATGAGTTCATGTCCTTTGTAGGGACATGGATGAAGCTGAAAACCATCATTCTCAGCAAACTATCACAAGGACAGAAAACCAAACACCACATGTTCTCATTTATAGGTGAGAATTTAACAATGAGATCACTTGGACACAGGGTGGGGAACATCACACACTGGGGCCTGTCAGGGGATGGGGGACTGGGGGAAGGATAGCATTAGGAGAAATACCGAATGTAAATGATGAGTTGATGGGTGCAGCAAACCAACATGGCACATGTATACCTATGTGTCAAACCTGTATGTTGTGCACATGTACCCTAGAATTTAAAGTGTAATAATAATTAAAAAAGAAAGTCTTTCGGGATGAAAATAAGTCTAGACCCTCAACCAATGCATCTTCCCACCTTCTGGCAAGGAGGGGAAAGAAGGGCTCATACCCAGTGTCTCTTTGCTGCAGTGGGGCCAGGGTCACAGTGAGGAGACTGGAGCTCAGAAGCAGGAGGGCAGGTGCGTGGCCTCCACCTTGCAGAGGAGATCGCATGTGGGTTTGGTTCTTGTAGAGAGGCCCAAGGCTTCTAGCAATCTTCCCAGTGCTGAGTTGAGCCCTGCCTGTCTGACCTCAGGTACAATCCTGATTTCCTTTTCTTTCTTTATTTCTGTAAAAACACGTGGTGAATGCTCGCCTGCCTGTAGGGTTTGGGAAAGGATGCTCCCTCCCATCATCTGTCCACAGCTGCTGCAACTGTCCCCAGCCATGGGGAGGGCCTGCTCCTCTGGAACAGTGAAGGTGTCCTCAGGCACCCTCAGGGAGGGGCAGGGGCTGATCCGGGCCCCAGTGTCCCATCAGCTCCCTGGAGTTCTTCAGGTTCCAGGGAGAGACCTGGGCTGGGTCTCCTGGGTGGGCCTCCTGGGTGGCTCTCAGCTGGACAGTCCTCCACCCCTCACCCAGCACAGTGATGGAGCCATAGCACGCAGTGTGTGGTCCAGGATTTGGAGCAAGAGACTGAGGAAGGGGGCTGGCGGGGAGAGAACGTCACTTTCTGAGTCCCACGCACCATCCACCCAGCAGCTGCTGAGGCCCGTGGCTCACCTTTGACCCTCACTGTGACCTGGCTGATCTTTCGGAAAGGTTGGTCCAGTTAGCTGGCAATATCCAGGAGGAGGACTCTGGGGACACCAACTCCAGAGACGCTCACATGCTGTTTTATCTAGAAAGCAAAGAATAGCGTTAGAAAAACAAAGTAGATTTCTTGCTCTTAGCTGATTACAACTCCTGTTACTGTGCTTTCAGCAGGGCCACCCTCAGACTCAGGCCCTGCTCATCTCCAGCAAGAGTTCCCTCTGTCCCAGCAGGGAGGCCGCATAGCTTACAAGTGCCCTGTCTCTCTCCTTGGGGTTGTTTTCCCAGACCCTCTGCTCTTCCTGCTCTGGGAGGGTTGACTCAACAAGGACAGCTTTTGGTATTTGCAGTGGCAGACTGAACCCCAGCTACCATTCTTGAGCTCTTGTTCGTGCCATGAAGCGTGTTTCACATGCTCTCAGAGTGGTCTGGGCTTACAGCAACTGTCCAACAGCAGCCCAGGTCAAAGCATAGATGTGGTGCAAAACCCACCCACAGGTGAGGATGGTGCTGGGAGAGCCTTCCTGGAAGACTTGATGGCAGAGCTGGGGTTTTGAGGGATGAATAAGAGTTTACTGGCGTGGAGGTGAGCATAGGAGGGGAGAAGGAAGACATTCCAGGCAGGCCATAGAACATGTTCAATGACACAAGACAGGCCACTGTGTTGAGGAAATGGAGCCGTAGGAGGGTGTTTCATAAAACAGTAGATGGATCTGAGCAGAATACACTCAAGACCACGTCATCCCTTTTTCTAGGAGTGCCCTCCTCAGCCCACCATTCAGATAACAGGTTCTTAGAGGCCTCCTCTTTTCCCAGCCACTGTATTGTTGGTCAGTTTGAGCTCCTCTACCTGTCCTGATCAGGTAAATTTACTCATCAGCATAACCAAATCCTTCTTACATTTTACACCGTGGACTTCGATTCAGCCAGTGCTTCCTGGGGTTGTCAAGACCTCTTATATGAGTTATTTCACCAGATTCTCAAGTTTATCTATCCATGAGAAATGAGTTGTGAGAAAATGGAGGCTCAAAGATTTGACTTGTTTAAAGCTAGATAGCCAGGAAGTAGAGAAGCTTGGTCTTGCAACCTGACTCTTGGATAAAGTCTAACATCTCCTCACCATGCATACCCACAGCTATTTTAGTGTCAACAGAAGGGCACAGTAAATGGGGAGAAATTTGCCACAGTCCCTGCAAGTGAGGTCAGTCCTGCAAGTCCAAGTTCAAAGAGCTGAGACAGTGGTGGCCACAGCTGATCTTTTTTTGAATGCCATCACTGTGTGCATGCCTTCTGTAATTTACTCCTCATAATCCAATGATGTGATGTGTCTTTATTTCCCCTCTCCAGGTGGAAACACAAGGTTATCTGAGGGAAGCAACTCCATGGGCCTTGCCATGCCTGCCCCAGCACAGGAGGGCAGTGCTGAGCTAAGGGCTATCACTGACTGCCCCTGCAGGATCCAGACACCCCACCCGGCAGCTTGCTAGATAAGCAGGCAGATAAGCAACTGGATCCTGCCATTGTTAGCCTGAGCAGAGGAAGAGGAAGACGGACAGCCCACAGCCCTTCTGCCTGCCAAGGGTACTGCCTTCTTCAACATTCAGCCCAAAGCAAGCGGTCTACATTTGCTGTGGCTGGGAGAAAAAATAAACACAGAAACTGTGAACTGATATGTTAGGTTGCTAAGGAAAGAGCTGCTTACAGCTTGGGGAACTAAAAGGACACTCACATTTTGTCTTGTCTTTTAACTCTTTCTTCTTCAGTATCATTAGGGGTGCTCCTGGGATCACTACTGGAAAAGGATGAGAAAGACACAGAGCAATGCAGAGAGAGCGTGCTGACTGCTGAGACCCCTGCCCACTCTATGGGGACTTTGAAGGCTGAGATAACCCTTCAGAGTTGTCTTGGAGGGACAAGGGGCCCAGACTCTCATGGCCCCCATTGAGCAGTCTGGGGATGCCATCCCGGAAGAAGGCGTAACTTTGGGTGGGGGGCTCTCTCCAGGCCAGACAATCCTGGAGGAATTGACCATGCAGCTGGGGGCTCTGGAGCTGGGGCTATGCTTGTCATTCCTGAAACCGGTTTGAGGGATGCATCAGTTGCAGGGTCCTCTGCACACCTTCCCTGATATCTCGGCATCTCTTAAGGTTTAAGTTATGTCTATTAGGAAGTAGAAGCTCTCTGCTTCTCTGCAGATGCCCTGGTTGCCTCCCTAGACATCATTCTTTGTTAGCATCACCAACTTTGTCCACCCAGGGTCACAAAATTTTGCATAGAAGCTCCATTGTCTGAAATTCTCAAGAATAACTGTGTCCTGATCCCACTGGGGAAGCTGAGGTGGATGGGTCAGGCAGCAGCAGCCAGTCGAGGTAGGAGGAGTTGCTTCTGGTCTGGTCCAATTAGTAGAACTGGACAGTGCCCTTTGCAGTGTCCAGACAGAAGACTCTAAGGTTCTGCTCGGACCCAGGCAGGGATGGGAGCATGATATACCACATGGCATATGGTTCCATGGGCAGCTCTCAGACATGAACACTGGTTACCACCAAGTTGAAGCTTTCCTGGCATCTGTCTTTGGTCCTAGAACCATCCTGTGGGGGTAAAGGGAAGTCTGGTCCATTTTCTGGGCCAGACTTTTTTAAGACTACCGTAATAGTCTTCAGATACACAAATACTGAATCTCTGATTCCATCTTGTTTTGTCATCAGACTCTGTAAAGTGGGAGCATGCTATAGTGAGGGAGAGGAGAAGGGAGTTGGAAAGATAACTAAGAGCTTATTGGATAAGGTTTAGATACTTTTCTCTCAAAATGTGATGAAAAGTGCTTTTTGTTTTCTTTCTTTTCTCTTTTTGCCTTTGTTATTCATGTAAAATGTACATACATAAAGTGTGCAAATTAATAGATCTATAGATCACTTTGTGTGTATTGCCATCTCAACAATATTAAGTCTTCCAATCCATGAACATAGGACGTCTTTCATTTGTTTAGGTATTCTTCAATTTATTTCAGTAAAGTTTTCTAGTTTTCAGTGTACAAGTGTTGCTCCTCCTTGGTTAAATTTATTACTAAGCATACTATTTTTTGATACTATAGTAAATAGCATTGTTTTTAAATTTTCATTTCAGGTTATTTATTAATAATGTATAGAAATACAACTTTTTGTTGATTTGGTATTCTGCAACTTTACTGAATGCTTTTATTAGCTTTAATAGTTTTTAATGGATTCTTTGGCATTTTTCTATTTATCAGATTATTTCACCCATGAATAGAAATGATTTACTTCTTGTTCTTTAATCTGAATGCTGTTGTGAGCTGAATTGTATTCCTCCAAATTCATATTCCTCCAGCACTTCAGAATGTGATTGTATTTGAAAACAGATCCTTTAAAGAGGTAAAATGATGCTATATGGGTGTATCCTAATCTAATCTGACTGGTGTCCTTGCAAGAAGAGAAAATTTGAACACACAAGGAGACACCAGGGGTGCACACGCACAGAAGGTGACCATGTGAAAAGGCAGAAATAAGGTAGTTATCTGCAAGCCAAGGAGAGAGGCCTCAACCTCAAGAGAAACCAACCCTGATGACACATTGATCTTGTACTTCTGGCCTCCAGAACTATGAGAAAATAAATGTCTGCTATTTAAGCCACCGAGTCTTTGCAACTTTGTTGCTGAACAAACTAGTTAACTAATACAGATACCCTAGTTTTATTATTGAATAATAACATCGATGCCCCAGGAAATTGTGCATTGTCTATTTTGTGCCCCAGGTACCCAAGCCAAGTAAAAGAGGATTTTGAAAATATTGTGATAAAATGGAATTAAAGATAAAAATTTATTTCTCAACATAAGCAAGATGAAGAAACTTTTGAAACCAGTGATACAAGCTGTTCAGTCCATCCCTAAAAAAACTGAGGGTCCTGGGAATTTAACTATGTTAATCAGGTTTTTAAAACATAATTAACTGAAAAAATGGGTGCCCTTTAAAGATTTTTTAATATTAGAAAAAAAAGAAGTAAGAGGAGCCAAACCAGGCCTGTGAAGTGAGTGCCTAATGATTTCCCACTGAAGCTGTGGCAAAATTGCCCTTGTTTACTGAGAGAAATGAGCAGGACCATTGTCATGGTGGATAAGGGCTCTCTCATGAAGTTTTCTTAGGCATTTTTCTGCTAAAGCTTTGGCTAACTTTCTCAAAATACTCTTATAATAAGTAAAATGTTATAATTCTCTGGCCCTCCAGAAAGTCAAAAAGCGAAATGCCTTGAGCATCTCAAAAACTATTGCCATGACTTTTGCTCTACATTGGTCCACTTTTGCTTTGACTGGATCGCCTCCATCTTTTGGTAGCCGTTTTGGTAGATTGTGATTCATCTTCAAGATTGTACTGGTAGAGCCATATTTCATGTCCTGTAATAACCCTTTGAAGAAATGCTTCAGGATGGAGATCCCATTTGATTAGAATTTCCGTGAAAACCTCTGTTCTTGTCTGCTGCTGATCTGGGTGCAAGAGTTTTGGCACCCACTGAGTAGAACATTTACTCAACTTTAATTTTTCAGACAGAATTTTGTAAACTAAACTAATTGAGGTGTCTACTGTGTTGACTATTTTTGTGTAGTTAATCATTGGTCCTCTTCAGTTAGGACGTGAACAAGATGAATATTTCCCTCACAAATTAATGTTGGATGCTTTACTATCACGGGCTTCATTTTCAGCATTGTCTTGTCTGTTCTTAAATGAGTTATCCATTTGCAAACTGCTGATTTCTTTGGGTCATTGTCCCTATGAAATTTTCATAAAGCGTCAATGTTTCACCATTCTTCCACTCAAGCTTCACTACAAATTTGATGTGTTTTGGGTCTTTTCTGCTCAGAGACCTTTCTCTCCATATAGAGAGAGCTGTTCCTTTTTCTCTTCTCTTCTGCCTATTAAGCCTCTGCTCCTAAACTCTTCATGTGTGTCTGTTTCCTAAATTTTCCTGGTGCATATGAACCCCAGGGTATATAGCCCAGACAATGTAACCATGTCATATTGGGGACCTCATCTGGAATATCAAGGTACAACATTCATCAAAATGTGATAAAAGTTACAGGTATCAATGTCTGGATACATCATACTCCAATCAAAGCCTAGAAAGCTGATGGAGCAACCCTTGACAGCCCAGATAAACATCCTGGATACCAATTTGAAGAAATAGGAGATCTTAGGTGACAATCGTAAAGGACAAATAAATGAGCAAGGGCTACTCATCCCACTCAGTCCCACCTTTACTTTCCGTCATTTCTACTTTTCCCCTCGAGATGTGCTGTCAGATATTAAAACTTATTTTTGATGCATATTTGCAGGGAGGTTTTAATTATCCATGGGATTGCATTTGTAACTTCATAGACCCCCAAAAGGGAAATGTTGTGTCTCGGCAATTTAGATGAAAATTATCTACTACACCACACTTGCAGGAATTGCGATACTGACTCTATTTGCAGTGAGACTATATGCTGTGACACCTTCTAACTGGAATATCAGACAGAGAGTTTCCATTGCTATAGTATTTTGCTTAATTATTATCCTTATAGCAGGAATAATAGTTACCAACAAAAAGGAAGCATGAAAATTTTACTGTCACTGAGTCCACAAGGACTTTTTATTGGGTTTGGTAATATGTCACACCCTGGCTATGAAAAGAAGGTTATAAAGGAAAGAGATTTTATATAACAAAGGATCCTGGATAGTAAATACTTGTCTTAAAGAAAATAGTTGGTTGTTGAAAAGAGATGTTTAGGACAAGTCAGAAGGTTTAAGCATGTTGTTGATGGTTGTGGAAATCAAGAAAAGATTATAAGGATGGATGGTAAATACTTGTCCTAAAAAGAATGGTTGGTTGTTAAAAAGAAGAATATTCAGGACAAGTAAGAAAGTTTAAGCATGTCATAGAAGGTTTGTGGAAGCCATGAAGGAATTAGTTGCAGTAAAGATTTAGCTAAGATTTACACTAAAATTACACTTGCCACCCAATAACATACTTCTCCCAATCATATTGCAAGTTATAAAAGATGACCTAGACCTGAAATTATTCCCTAATGGCAAATCAAGGGGGGAATATATGTTTTTCTCAAAGAAAAAAATGTTGAAAAGATAAATAAAAGTGATAGACCATCAGCAAGGTTAACCAAGAAGAGAGAAAATTCAAATAACCTCAATAAGAGGCAAAATGAGATATTACAACTGACACCACAGAAATACAAAAGATCATTCAAGGTTACTATAAACACTTTACATACATAAGCTAGAAAACCTAGAAGAGATGTATAAATTCCTGGAAAAATACAACCCTCCTAGCTTAAATCAGGAAGAATTAGATACCCTTAACAGACCAATAACAAGCAGTGAGATTGAAATGGTAATTTAAAAATTATCAACAATAAAAATCCAGGACCAGATGGATTCACAGCAGAAATCTACCAGATGTTCAAAGAAGAATTGATACCAATCCTTTTGACACTATTCCACAAGATAAACAGGGAACCCCCTACTTCCTTCTATGAAGCCAGCATCACCCTAATATCGAAACCAAGAAAAGACATAACCAAAAAAGAAAACTACAGACTGATATCCTTGATGAGCATAGATGCTAAAATCTTTAACAAAATACTAGCTAACCAAATCCAACAACATGTCAAAAAGATAATCCACAGTCATCAAATGACTTTCATACCAGGGATGCAGATATGGTTTAACATATGCAAGTCAATAAATGTAATACACCACATAAACAAAATTTTTAAAAAATCATATGATTATCTCAATAGAAGCAGAAAAAACATTTGACAAAATCCAGCATCGCTTTATGATTAAAACTCTCAGCACAATTGGCATACAAGGGATATACCTCAATATAATAAAAGCCATCTATGACAAACCTAAAGGCAACATAATACTGAATGGGCAAGAGTTGAAAGCATTCCTTCCGAGAACTGGAACAAGACAAGGATGCCACTTTCACCACTCCTCTTCAGCATAGTACTGGAAGTCCTAACCAGAGCAATCAGACAAGAGAAAGAAGTAAAGGGCATACAAATCGGTAAAGAAGAAGTCATATTGTCACTGTTTGCTGACGATATGATCATTTACCTTGAAAACCCTAAAGACTCCTCCAGAAAACCCCTAGAACTGATAAAAGAATTCATTGAAGTTTCTGGATACAAGATTAATGTACACAAATCAGTAGATCTTATATCCACCAACAGTGACAAAGCAGAGAATCAAATCAGGAAATCAACCCCTTTTACAATAGCCATAAAAAACAAAAAACTTAGGAATATACCTAACCAAGGAGGTGAAAGACCTCTACAAGGAAAACTACAAAACACTGCTGGAAAAAATCATAGATGATACAAACAAATGGAAACACATTCCATGCTCATGGATGGGTAGAATCAATATTGTGAAAATGTCCATACTGCCAAAAGCAATCTACAAATTCGGTGCAATCCCCACCAAAATACCACTATCATTCTTCACAGAATTAGAAAAAAACAATTCTAAAATTCATATAGAACCAAAAAAGAGCCCACATAGCCAAAGCAAGACTAAGAAAAAAGAACAAATCTTGAGGCATCACACTACCTGATTTCAAACTATACTATAAGGCCATAGTCACCAAAACAGTGCGGTACTGGTATAAAAATAGGCACATGGACCAATGGAACAGAATTGAAAACCCAGAAATAAACCCAAATTCTTACGGATCTTGGACAAAGCAAACAAAAAAATAAAGTGGGGAAAGGACACAGTTTTCAACAAATGGTGTGCTAGGGTAATTGGCTAGCCACATGTAAGATAATAAAACTAGATCTTCATCTCTCACCTTATACAAAAATCAACTGACAAGAGATATGTGATATGGTCCCAATCTTCACAAACTCCTGTTGATCACTAAACTGGGCTGACTGTCAATAACATTTTGTTAAGGGAAGAAATCAGTAAATGGATGGGTTTTGTTAAAGGAAGACTAAGTAAGTGGATGGGTTTTGTTAAAGGAAGACTAAGTAAATGGATGGGTTTTGTTAAAGGAAGACTAAGTAAATGGATGGGTTTGTGTCCCCTTTCCTATCCACTTTCTGTGGAGGAGCTGGCAAGTTGTTTTTGCAAAACAACTCACTCCTTTCATCACTTGCTTGGATGTGGCTTGTCACCATACTGGCGCGTCAGCAGCACCAGCAAGGGATGCTGTAATGTGGCCTCTGCGTGGCTCTCTGCAGGCATCTCCCATGGCACTCCTGGCATTGCCCCTCTTGGCCACCCACCTTCTCTCTTTTGTTTGCACACTCAGCTTCTCCAGTCTCTAAGGATCTTTCGACTCCCTGCCCTCCTCACCCACACCCATAGGGCCCTGCTTGAGGTCTTTGCAGCTGGTTCCATGGTAAGGACAGGTCCTAGCACAGAGGCGACTCTCTTTTTTGCCCTGCCTAAGGAACCTGCCTACCCCCAGATGCTGTGACCTTCCCCATGTGCTGCTGCACTGGAGCTAAGCTCCTTCCTTGCTGAGGCTTGCGCATTATTTGAATCCCACACTAGAGCGCATGCCCCTGAGCACAGGGACTTTATCTTAATTTGTTTCTCCATCCCTAGTGTCGACCACAGTGCGTGCCTGGCACATGGAGAGCCCATGAATGCCTGAGTGAACGTTTCCAATTCCCAAAGCGTCTGTGTACCCAGAGGTGAAACAGAGTCAGGTGGGCGTGCACGCTGAACTCAGTTCCCTATCTGGCATCCTTAGGTTATAAGGGAAAATTTCCACATGGTTGAAGCTGAGAAATTTAAGTACATTTGAAAGAGTAATGTTCCCAGACGTTGTTCTGAAATGTATTAAACACAGACATCTCGGTTCTCAGGGGACACATGTGCCACCAATGTCACCTGTTCCTAATGATGGATTCCAAGCACACAGCTCACCCTGAACCTGGTACAGGAAGCCCCAGAGGCTGGGCGGGTCAGAGTCACATTTGCCTCTTGCCTATGACTGCAGGGGCTGTGCTTTCAGGATTCTGAGATGCATTCTCTTGGTTATCTTCTTATTTTCATCCATAACCTGGAAAGGTTCTCCGAGGAGCCTGCAGTGACCTGACTTATCGCTGAAATCCACCTACAAGCTGAGTGGCCCCTGCATCATCTGTGCGGTGCTCCCCTCCCTCTCCTGTGGCTTTGTCATTGCATGTTGTGGACTGGAAAAGGTCGAGGCCACCTTGTCCTGATCCACTCCAGTTTCAGCACTAAGGAGCCCGCCACTGGAGCCATGAGGCCCTGCTGCATCTCCTGGGCCACAGCACCACCCGGGGTGAGGAAGGAAAGCAGCTCTGGAGTGTGGGAGGATAGGAGCACGTTCCCCAAACAAATATGGTGTTTGCTGGCCTCTGCCCAAGAGTGGGTCCCACAGCCCCGCTCCCCACGTGAGATGAGCCCAGCCTCCCCCAGGAGGCGATTTCTCCTCTCTGGGAAAGGCTGCCCCACAATTTGATCTGATGAGAAACTTCACAGTTCTTTCCCCTCAAAGACTCAGAGGGCTATAAAGGCAGTTACAAGTAATTTTTAAAAGCTTTTTGGCTGGGCACAGTGGCTCAAGCCTGTAATCCCAGCAATTTGGGAGGCCAAGATGGGTGGATCACCTGAGGTCAGGAGTTCGAGACCAGCCTGGCCAACATGGCGAAACCCCATCTCTACTAAAAATACAAAAAGTAGCTAGGCATGGTGGCATGTGCCTATAATCCCAGCTACTCTGGAGGCTGAGGCTGGAGAATCTCTTGAACTGGGAGGCAGAGGCAGCAGTGAGCCGAGATCGTGCCATTGCACTCTACCCTGGGCAACAAGAGTGGAACGCCTCTTTAAAAAAAAAAAAAAAAATCCGCTTATTTTTGAGGCTGAAAATTACACTGAGGAAAGAGGAAAGATGAAGAGAGAAGGAAAGGCCTGGAGACAGAAGTGGAAAATGGAGTGGGACAAGGAGGGGACAGGGCCACATGGCAGGGAGTATGGGAGGAGGGAGAGCAGCTGGGGTAGCTACAGGTGCGCATTTTGGCCAGAGGGGTGGATAAAGGAATCATCTTTGTTTATCAGATATTTCAGGATTGTGTGTTCTCTTTCTCACAGCTGATAGAGGCCTTTTCCCTGGACACATCCCAAATAGATAGAACTGGCAGAAAACCCTCGGAGCAGCCAGTGTCCAACGTCCCCCAAGGTCGCCAGGCAGCCCTGCCCTCTGTCTGGGAGAGGAGGGGACTGGCCAGTTCTCAGCGCTGCGGGAGCGCAAATAACCCTGGCAAGGGACACACTTCTGGAATGTGAAGCGCCCACTAGAGGCCCCCGGCCGCGGTGGCGCACGCCGGGCAGCTTACTGTGCAGTCCCAGTCAGCTGCAGCTCAGCACAGCCCTCGAGCCCAATCTGCCTATGGTTGCACTGTCTCTCCAGGAGGGACTTTGGAATCAACCGGGTTTATGTTTCCTTTCCCTCTCCTTCTTACTGTTCTGCCACCAGACAGTCCCAGAAAGCTGGAGGCAGAACCCAGAAAGCTACAAATACTGCGGAATCTACAGGTGGGTGGTTGCGGCCCTCAGAGGTCCAAAAACCTAACTGAGTTCCTGCTCCCACAGCTTGCCTGTCATCAGCTGCAACTGCTCTGCCTACAGGTGCAACTGAGCTAAAGTTAGAGAAAATTTTAGGATTCTCCAAGCCAGGGATCTCCAACACTGTCACACATTAATGAATCACTTGCATTAAATGAAGATGTCCAGGCTGCACTCCAGGCCCAAGACACAAGAATCTCTCTGCTTGGAGTTTGGGCATCAACATTTTGCAAAGCTTGCCAGGTGATTCTGGCATGTGGACAAGGCTGGGGCACATGGCTTTGCAGAGAACTAAAATTGCCATCAAGGTGCAATTTTCAGGACATCAGTTCATCTGGCAGGTCCTGCTCACATCACCTTTCATGTGCCTCTTTGGTCCACCATTCTGCCTCCGTCCTTGTCCAGGGCCAGGTGCTCTCCCCCAGGCTGCAGCAGGGGCTTCCTCTTTGGTTTTGTGCTCTGCTCTGCTGACCTTCTGTGACCGCCCCATCTCATCCTCACATCTGTCTTCCCAAAGGTAGATGGCAATATCTGACCATGTGGCCACTATGTGTTGAATGAATGAATAGATTTTTGTACCTGCTCTGGTCGAAAGATACTCCCTGAGATGCTCCCACCCTGGCCACCCCTGCCAGTCTGTCTGGTCTCATTTCCAGATATCTCCTTTTGAGCCCAATCTGATGCCCACAGGGCTCTGTTTAGCAGTTGTAGGTTTAGCTCCCAGGGTTCTCTTTATGTTCCCTCCCTGGGGCTGCTGGCCTGGGATTGTAGGAAGTGTCACTGTTGCCTCCTTCACAGCTGTCAACCAGGGGGTCAGTGGGGACTATAACCCTTTTCCAGAGAGGATACTGCCCTCACCATGATTCCAAAGGTGAAAGCCCAGCATGTTCATCCACATGCTGTTTGTAGCTCACAGGCTTGGCTGCAGATGAAGCAAAAACTCCACTTGGCAAGTGCGGCCACTGAGTGCTGGCCTGTGCAGGTTGCTTGCTATCTGTGTGCACTGCCCCTCTCTGTCCCCAGTACATGAGGACACCTGCCCAAGGCCAGCTGGACCTGCCTCCCGCTCTCCTCAGACAGCTCCTTCCTCCTTGGGAGAGAGGAGGAGAGAGGAGGTTGGCCAGTCAGGTCTTGGGCAGAGACCCTGCAGAGCGCTCCAGATCCCTATGGCCCATTTCCAGGATGTGCGGGGCCTGGACAGTGGAAGGCACGGGACTTACATCTTGGAGTCAGAATGGGACCTTGCTGCTAGAATCTTCCCTTTTTGGGAGTAGGGAGCCAAAGAGAATGAGGGGCCTGATGGGAGCCCCTCCAACCCAGGGAAGCAGAAGCTGGGGTATCCCGAAGGGAATTTTATAGCATTGGCTTCCTCCAGGAGAGGGGGTGCCCCCAAGAAGGACTCTCTGAACTGGGTGCCCAGATCACCTCTCTGCTGTTTTTCTACCATCAGTCCTGGTGCAACCCCCGGTCCCTCTGTCCGGTGTCAACCAGGGTCCATTTGGATGACACATCTATCCCTGCATCCTGGAAGCCAGGAGCACTCTTAGGCCTCGAGAGGAACCCTCTCATCAGAGCCCATGTCTGCAGTGAGCGTAAGGGTGGTGGAGCAGCTGCCCCGGCGGTTTTATGTCTGTGTTGACGCAGTCACTGAGTACCTTACAACATACTGGGCACAGCGCCAGGTACTCAGCGAACCCAAGTGTTAAGGTCCAGCCCTTGTGCAGTGTGCTGTCTCGTGGGGAGACAGATATTTAATACGTCATTGCATGACTTACTCTGAATTATATCACAAATGTAATGAGCACAGTGAAAAAAAAGGTGCCATGAGAGACAATACTTGGGGGTCCCACCTGCTCTGGGCGGTTGGGGGCTGCTCCAAGGAGAACCTGCTCCTTTGAATGTGAGATGCCAGGGCTTGGCCTTCCCTGGCTTCAACTACACTCATCCCAAAGTTAACACCTCTGTGTGCCAACTATCCCTGTGGCTAGGGGCCTCTGACCTCACTTCTCCCTGCTGGGAAATCATGTCCACATCCCAGGGCCTAGGTTGAGACCCTTTTCTGCTGTGGAGCTGCCCTTGCTGTTCCATTCCACACACCTGCAGCCATTTCAATGCCAGAAGGCTACTCTCAACCCAATTTTTACATTTCCTGTGCTATTTTCTATAATGTCATGTATGTTACTCTGCTTTCTGCAAATGTGAGCTGAACTCCCTGAGGAAGGGGTTCCCTGTTGGAGGGTGTCAGTGCCTGGGGTTTGTCCAGTCACTCAACACTCATGTATTGGGTTCCTGCTATGCACCAGCCCAGCAGTGAGTGTCTGGGACTGCAGTGGTGAGCCTGTATGGGAGGAAATGGGGAGGCAGCCAGGAAGGCCATCGTCTCAGCCTGGGGCCACAGCGACTGCGCCCCACCCCCAACAGCCAGGAAGGCTAGGGAGCCATCGTCTCAGCCCGGGGCCACAGCAGCTGCGCCCCTCCACAGCGGAGGATCTGCTCCAGGGCCCTGCACTCGCACAGCAGTTTCCTGTGCTCGCATGCTAGTGTGGCTCAAGAACTTTCAGGTTGCACAATTGTACTTTACTCAGCTCCGTCAGGATCCCTGGGTCTGCACGGAATGTCAGTCCTGACTTGCGAAAAGCAGGCTAGGGGGTTGGAGCCTCAGCATGCCTAAGCCAGCCTCCTGGGGGAGCTGGGACTGGCTCCTGGGCTCAGGTTGCTGCCTCTTCTCGCCTCAGCCCATCCCTTTGCCCACACCTCGAGGTGCCAGCCCAGGTTACTAGAGGCAGGAGTGGCACAGAGGCAGTCCGAAACCCCACGGACACTTACTTGGTGGCACAGCCTCCTCTGAGAGTTTCTACAAGCAAGGGCCCTGTGAGTTCCACCACCAACCCCGAGGCTTGTGAGGAAACCCGGGGCTGGATTCCAGACTGTGCAGTGTGGGAGAGTCTCAGAGAACTCCAGAGGGTGACACTCACGCCCGAGAAGGAGACGTTGCCGTGTGTGTGTGTGTGTGTTGGGGATGGGGGGGAGTTGGGCTGTCAGCGGAGACACCCTTGGGTGGCCCCTCCATATGGGCTTTTCTTTTCAGAAGTCTGCAGAGCTGGGCCTGGGAGCCAGGGCAGCAACATGATTTAGCGACACAGAAAATAAGATTTCTGCCAAGAGCCACACCACCCTGATCTCAGCAGGTCTCAGAAGCTCAGCGGGGTCTGGCCAGGTTGGTACTTGGATGGGAGACTGAGACTATCAGGGTTAAAAAAAAAATCCAGTTTCTCCCTGCTCTAAACCCCTGCTCTTCATTGCCTGGCCATTGCCTCAGGACCCATTCAGAGGACTGGAAACCTCTGAATGAGTCTCAGCCTCTCCCTTGCTTGCTCCTAAGGAGGGCTGGGTGTTAGCCAGCCAGGTCTGGGGTGCAGGACAGACAGGCAGGGTGGGCGGAGACAGGAAGGGAAGGAGGTTCCTGCTTCTTGGATCAGCTTCTGAGGTGTCTTTTGTTTTGAATAATTCAGGTAATGGGTAAACAGGGAGAAAACTTTTCAGTCCATGTAAAATGCTGATAAAGCACAGACAGAGGATGAAAATAGGAAAGATTCAAAAGCTGGAAGTGATGTGAATGTTTCCCATTTCAAGTGAAAGGCTACCGAGTTTTGGAAGAAGAAGAAAATAAATGAAAGATAATTTTAAGAAGTGTTGTTCTGGTTTTTAAATGGAATTCCCTTTAGCATTCTTTCAGACACTTGAGTGAAAACTGAAATTAACCACTGATGCCTTTTGTTTCAGGCTTGTGCTGCTTTGACAGTGACTCTGTGTATAGCCTGGACCACATGAAGCCCAGTTTCTATTTGGATTACACATACACAGGTGCATGCACACACACTATAGAAGTGCATCTCAGAAATGTACTCTTAAGGGGACAACGGAAATGATTCATTGCACCATGGAAATGTATTCATTCATCTGTTAAGCAGCCGTGTCTATCTCACTGATGGATTAAGGTCCAGTCTTATTCTGTATGCTGACTCCTTCATTCCCCCCTCCTTGGCAAAGCATTTTACTTCAGCTAGCTTCAAAGGGTGTCACACCCAGGCTACAGAAATAAGTCTCCTCTCTGCTTTAAATTTCACAATGAACCCTGCTATAGAAATCATAAAACGAGATGCTTTTCTCATCTGCTGCAGCCAGCCCCAAAGTGCATCCAGCCATATCAAATTAAAGCTGCTTACCGTGTCAGCTCTGGCTGAAACCAGTGCAGAAGCATTGCTGAACTTCCTGGAACTTGTGGACAGAACATCTGCCAAGGCAGCTGGAAGCTGAAGTACCAAGAAAATTAAAACCCAGTGACAAGATGGATGAGGATCCCTTGCTCCCATGTTGTGCCTAATTACCCAGAGGAAAAGCCAACAATGGGTACTGTAAATTGTCCTTGGAAAACAATCCTGGGAGTGGTTCTGCCCTTCTCTGTCCCCAGCCAAGCCTCCCCACCTACCCTACCCCCAGGCTGGCTCCACCAGCCTCCTTCTAAGGAACCCTTCAAGTGGGCTCCATCCTGCTCCACATCCCCAGGCGCCACTTCCTCTGCATTTCCTCTCCCTAAAGGAGGCCTCACCCCCATCCTGTTTTCCAGGTCACTAGTGACTTCAACTCAGGGAAGGGAAATGTTATCTTGAGCCCTTTCCTTTGTCTTCACCTTCACTATTTGGCTTAGCTGTAGATCTAATGATACATGAGGGGAAGAACTGCTTTGGGTGCTTGCAAATGGGGTACAAGGAACCAGTGACTGACTCTGGTGCTTATTGTTGGGCGGTTCCACCAGGTGCTGGGACCCTTGTCTTCAAGTCCAGCTTTTACAGGTGGCAAGGGGCAGAAATGATGCCCTAGGGCAAAGTAGCAGAATAAAAATCACTTGCAAACACAGGCTTCGGTCACTTGTAAGGAGACAGAAGCTTAATAGCTTCCAGCCTTCAATATAAAAATAAAGCTCTGTGAAATATATAATACATAAAGTGTGATTCCTATTTTTAGGTTACAATTCTTCTTTAAAACACAAATATGGCCAAAGGCAAATGTTGGACACCCATGCAATGTGCTTGTCTTAAATTCTTGGATGCCATGTTTATGTACTTATCCCAAAATGTCGGCACCAGCGCAATGTATGTTTTCTAAAATTCCTTCTGTGTCTTTTAGAGGATTATAATACCTGATTTCTTACCCCATGAAACACAGCTGCGGGGTAGCGATCAGAGGAGGACTCTGGCCCAGTGGCTTGATGTCCTCCGTTGAAGAGGGGATGGAGATGGACCCTCCCTCGTTGTGATGCATGAAAGCAAAGTGAATCCCTGCATGGCTGGGTCAGAGGTATTCAAAAGGCCCATAGGGGCATTTGATCTTTTCTCTACTGCTGTCTTGACCTGAGCTTCCTCCTCAGCATGGAGAAATGGACTGGAAGAAGCTTCTAAGGGCAAGATGAGGCCATACAGGACTCCTCCTTCCTGAATCTCTTTGGATCAGCACAAGTGCCTTTCCCCCAGAGCAAATATTTTGGCATCTTTTTAGAAGATGCTCTGGCTCAGTGGAGGTGCAAGTTAGCAGGGTGGAAGGCACTTTTCTGGGCATCAGCTGTTATTTTTTGACTATTAATAACAAAAGACACACAATGCAAAGCACTTTGCTTTCTCTGAATCTCATTTAATCTGCTTGGATACTATGAGGAAGCCGGGAGTTAATCTCCTCACTTTTTTTAGACCGAGGCTCAGAGAAGTGAAATGACTTGCCCAAATTAACACTCATTTAGCAAATATTTACAGATCATCTACTGAGTACCAAGCACTGGTTTCAGCCATGGGTTTATGGAGAGGAAAAGCAGAGAGGTCCCTTGTCCTCCTGGCACCTATGGCCTGCACCCAGGGCTGCCTGAGAATGGGAAGATGTGAGCAGCTAACCACGGAGTGGAACTGGGAGCAAAAATAGCATTTCTCTGGGCATCAGGTTTGAGATGAACTGAGTTGCCCTTCAGGGACCTGCTGCCTCATCTGGATGCATATTGGAGTGAAAGATCAGCTCTCCCTTCCCTGGAAGGGCTTGGTGCTGTGAGTCACGGCTGGCCCAGCTCACCGTGTTGAACAGAATTGCGCTACGTGAGTAGCAGTATTTAGAGAATCAGAGCGCAGTGAAATCGACTCAGCTCAATGACCGGAGGGAAAATTGCCCAACCCTTGGAAGATTCAGAAGACACTAGGGGAGTTTACAGGGCTTTGGGGAAAATTAAATAATGTATATGAAACAGTTTTTGAAGAGAGGATTAAAACATTCTTCCAATGCAATTTATATTCTCCTATTTTCTAAAAAGACTCAAGGCAAATTATAATAAAATAAGTAGAAAAATTAGGATACGTAAAGATAAAGATTGAAAGTACACAACATGCCCTGAAGGAGAAGAAAGACAAGTCATAAGATAAAATCTACTTTAATGAAAGTTGCTGACTCAAGAATGTAGTTAACATCTGAGCCCCGGGCAGCCATGGGAAAAGGTGAAGCGCCGCCATGAGTTACATGACTTTTATTCAAGGTTGTAAAGACATGTACTTCCCTCAGCCCCAGATGCCAGGCGGTGTCCTCCCCTGCAAAGAATCTCTGTATAAATGAAATGAAAACAGACACGGTCCTCAATAGCTTTTGATTTAACTAGAAATAATGTGATGTGATCATGTATCCCAGCCAAGTATTATTTTTAAGAGCCTTGAATTCCAGTGATTTCTGGGCTTGAGGCCCTCTAAAATTTTGGCTGATAGGCCCTGCAGAGATGCCGAGAGACTGTTTTTGGGGACTGTGGTCAGATGACGTGGCTGTGGCCCTGTGTGCCCTATGTGCCACAGCCAGATCACCCTGACCACAGTCCCCAAAAACAGTTGGGGGATTCCACTGTGGCCAAAGTTCTGAAATGTGGTCTCCATACACCTTTCAGGGCCACTGTCAAAGCTCCTCAACCTCCCCTGTGCCTCGATGTCATTGGCTGTGCTCTCTTTCTGGGATGATTCTGCTGCCCTGCCATGCTGTGCACCCTCATGTCACCCTCAGCATCTCCCTGCTGCCTAAGCACCCTCCAGCTCCAGGCATTCCTAACGTCATAGCTGAGATCCTGGCCTATGTACCCCCCGACCCCCAGCCGGGTGACCTGGGACAAATGCTAAGAAAGGGAAAAAGGAAGAGGTCATATGGTCATATTAAATAACTGTCAAAGTTTCCTTTCAGCTCTCATGCCCCTGTTAGGATCAGTGACTCCTGACAGGTAGAGAACCACCTCTTTGAAAGGTTTTCATTTCGACAAGGATACATGGTCAGGCTTCTGTCATGGTCCAGTGATAGGACTGAGACTTTCATATTTTCATCCAACCCTGGCTAATTTGGTGATGGCTTTGCTGATGACAGAAGGACCCTGTCTGACTGCTCCCAACAGCTGGAAAACCACATAGTGTGAGTCATCTCCACCCCACTATGACTTCTGCCAGGCTCAGCCTGAGTCAAATGACATGCAATCAGGGGGCAAGGGCTGGGGGACAGGGAAATGGCCCAGATGACACTACTGTCACCCTCACCCCTCAGCCCAGATTGCCCAACTGAACACTTTCCCTGCCATCTGGTGAAATCTTTATGGTACTGATGGCAGAGTAGACACTCTCAGGAGCAATCCTGGGTCCTTAAAGGGGAGAGTTCCTTGGAGAAACCCTCCCTAGAGTGGGGGCTTTGCAGGCAGGTTCTTGGTCATGCAGTGCCTGATGGGAAAGCGTAAATTAAAGAGTTCTGTCTCCCTAAGGCTGCAAAGTCCAAAGTCTAGTGAAGAGCACAAAAATTATCAATGTGTTAAGACCTTCCTTCCTTCCTTCCTTCCTTCCTTCCTTCCTTCCTTCCTTCCTTCCTTCCTTTCTTCTTTCTTCCTTCTTTTCTTCCTTTCTTCTTTTTCATTCCTTCTTTCTCTCTCCCTCCTTCGTTTCTCTTTCTTTCCTCTCTTTCTCTCTCTTTCTTGCTTTCTTGCTTTCTTTCCTTCTTTCTCTCTCCTTCCTTCCTCTTTCTTTCTTTTTCTTTCTTTCTCTTCTTTCTTTCTTTCCTTCTTTCTCTTTCCTTCCTTCCTTCCTTTCTTTTCCTTTCCTTCTTTCTTTCCTTCTCTCTCTCTTTCCTTCTTTCTCTCTCTCCTTCTTTCCTTCCTTCCTTCCTTCCTTCCTTCCTTCCTTCCTTCCTTCCTTCCTTCCTTCCTTCCTTCCTTCCTTCCTTCCTTCTTTCCTTCCCTCTCTCTCTCTCTCTCTCTTTTCTCTCATACTCTCTCTTCTTCTCTCTCCCCTCCCTTCCCCTCCCCTCCCCTCCCCTCCCTTCCCTTCCCTTGTTTTCCTTCCTGTCTTGTGCCGCAAGGCAAATTTACTTCTGCAGGAAGGTGCTGCCTGCAACAATCATGACTGCAAAAGCACACAGAACAAAGGAGAGCAGGGGCTTTCATTCCTAATGGAGATTCTACCTCTGTGTCTTTCCCCCATTGACCGGGGTTGGACCACACAATCTGAAATAGTCCTTATTGGCTAAACATTCAAACTTTCTTAGATAAGGTAGGCATGTGATAGAAGAGCCAGGAAGAGGAGGAAAGGGTCATCTGAGGGGGGACTAGAAAGCTAACCTATTCCCACGAAAGGGAAAGAATGTGAACTGGGACTTATTATGTCTAAGCATGTTTAGACAGGTCACTGCACAGTGAAAGCCAGGGGGCGGGGTGGTGGTTACTCAGAATTTAGAGGATAAAGAACAGGGGAACTGGACAAACTGTTTGAAGAAGAACCTAGCTGTATCTAACACTTTCTTTTTCTCCTTTTCTTTCCTTCTTTTCTTTTCTTTTCTTCTTTTCTTTTTCTTTTCTTTTCTTTTCCCTTCCTTCCTTCCTTCCTTCCTTCCTTCCTTCCTTCCTTCCTTCCTTCCTTCCTTCCTTCCTTCCTTCCTTCCTTCCTTCCTTCCTTCCTTCCTTCCTTTCTTTCTTTCTTTCTTTCTTTCTTTCTTTCTTTCTTTCTTTCTTTCTTTCTTTCTTTCTTTCTTTCTTTCTTTCTTTCTTTCTTTCTTTCTTTCTCTCTCTCTCTCTCTCTTTCTCTCTCTCTCTCTCTCTCTCTTTCTTTCTTTCTCTTTCTGTCTCTCTCTCTTTCAGAAACAGGCTGGAGTGCAGTGGCGCAATCATAGCTTGCTGTAACCTGGAACTCCCGGGCTCAAGCAACCCTTCCGCCTCACCTCCTAAAGTACAGGGTTACAAACATGAGCCACTGTGGCTGGCTATGACCTTCTTCCACAGAAACACATTCCCAACTATTGTTGTGAAATGGGCAAGGACCACAGAAGGAAAGGGCTGCCTTCTGTCCTCCTGCTGGGTGTGAAAAGCGTAGAGGACCAGGCATCTGATTGGAAACCCTGATCTAGATGCCACCAATGGACTTGTTTTTAAACTTCATTGTCTTGCAGCATCTGGGAGTTTGTCCTTCCAAACCTTGTTGGAGCTGAGTCCAGAGGGAACAGGACTGGCACAATGGACAGATTTCTGTTTTTCATTTCAATTCAGCAAGCCTGTCCTGATACAACAGTCGCTCCTCCTTGGGTCTCTTAATTCCTATCCTTACCTGCAGCAGTTCAGATGAGGAGTACACTTTCAAGTCCAAGGGTTTAAATGGGACAACCTCTGTTAGAGACTAAATTCTGTCTCCCCTAAAATTCCTACGTTGAAGCTTGGACTCCTGGTACCTCAGAATGGGACTGTATTGTAGATATGGCCTTTAGAGTAGTGATTAAGGTAAAATGAGGTCATTGGGCTGGGTCCTAATCCAATCTGAGTGTTATCTTTAATAATAAGAGGAAATTAGGATCCAGACACACAGGAAGGGCTCTGTGAGGACACAGAGAGAAGATGGACATTGGCAAGCCGAGGAGGGAGGCCTCAGAAGAAACCCACCCTGCTGGCACCTGGATCTCAGGCTTCTGGCCTCCAGGACTATGAGGAAATCAAGGCCTGTAGTTGAAGCCACACAGTCTACCCAGCAGCCCCAGCAGACACGCACAACCTCTAACCTGAGGAGTGGATGTGGGTGCATGGCCTCACTGGGGTTCCGGCCTCTCAGGGCATGGGCTGAGCGAGGGGAAACTGTCCATTGACAGTGAAATTGTTTCTCAGTAAGAGGCCCTTTTGTCCTCTGGGAAGGGGAGAACGTCAGCCTGCTGTTTCTGAAGACCTCTCCCCTGATCTTGCGGTGCCAGGCTCTGTCTGACTTGCTTTGAGGGGATTTGCTCACCTGTCCTCTGTCAGACCTGGGTGGAAGAAGGGAAGTTCAGAGCTGATGTCAACCCTGATTCACCTGAAGCACTGAGGACCTTCACAGTTTTCTGTCTGATGCCTACTGGGAGTGGACAGAATGCAGGCTTGGGGTGGGGGCTCTGCTTCTTTCTCCTAATACGGTGATAGAATAAGGAAGGCATTCTGCTAATGTCTAAACTGTTCCTAAAAGACCATTTTAACCCCCTTAACACTGAAAATGCTTTGCACCATTCACGTTGAAGGCTAATGGTAATGTCTAAACTGTTCCTAAAAGACCATTTTAACCCCCTTAACACTGAAAATGCTTTGCACCATTCACGTTGAAGGCTAATGGTGAACAGAGTAGCAACAGGTAATATTTTTTCACTTTAAAGGAAGAAACAAACACAATTTCTAGGAGGTAGTTATGTTCATCATTGCAATTTTTTTTAGGTTATCCATGAAAATTTTAATAGCATTCTAATTCTAGCATAGCCTTCAAGATGAACACAATAGACATTTTTCATCTATGGAGAAATGAAAATTATAACACAATCTAGAAAACCAGTGCAGCCCATGGTCCCCGATTCTTCTCCTGTCACTCTGAGGTTGGGATGCCACCTTTGAAGATGTCTTGAGAGGGACTGTGGCAGTGCGGTGGGCCAGGGGAAGTCTCCTCCCATCCCTCGGAGTCAATAAGCTCTGAGGCACATCCTCTTTCCAACCCAGCTTCCAAAGAGAAATCCCAGACACTGCCCAAGGCTATGAGCTTAGTTCTAAGTACATGTCCATTTTACTTTTTTTTCCCCCAAAATAATAATTTACCATTCACTGAAGATTGCTTATAGATGAACCAAATGCTTAAATTTTATTCTTCATTGAAAACAGTAATTGGCCCAACCATTACTTAAGTGAGATATGATTAATGCTTATTAGCTAAGTATTAATGTCCCCCAAAGCTCGATGCTGAAGCTGTTAGTCAGCTCACAGCTCACAAGGTCCTGTGCTTGCAGAGGGCGGCCGGCGCTGGCTCAGTCGGCTCTTCCTCCATCGCGCGGCCCTGTCCCTGGGGAGGCATAGGCGTCAGGGTGAGTCCATGACGTGGAGCCGGTGTTTCTGAGCAACGGTTGCTATTTTTAGCTGGTCTTAGCTAAGTGACCTCGCAGCACGTCAGGCTGGAGAGTGACCCTGCGCCCTTCAGATAGGAGAATGACATCAGTGAGTGACACAGTGCAGCTGCAGGCGAGAAATACAGGGTGTTCCTAATGCCAGTGCTTCCTGTAGGAGGAGGCACTTGCTTCCTGTAGGAGGAGGCACTTGCAACAGATACTGTTTGGTGGCACTTGGCACATAAACAGATATTTCCCAAAGATAAAACCCTGGCCGGGATCTTTAAGACTATAATAAAACTGTAGTAAGATTGTTAAGTAGTCAAGATGAAAAATGGTCTTTTCCTAGTATTTTTATGGTCCCTCAGAACGAGTGGGCCCCTGACAACACCGCTGTCTCCTGCTGCCTGGGCTGGGTCTTCATTGCCTCCTTGCTGGAAACTCGGGCATTGCTGTGGAATTGAGACGCTATAAACACAGAATCCAGTGATGGCTTTCGGTGTTCATGCTGCCCTGTTGTCCTCCACTGCGTGAGTCAGAGCGGGCCTGTGACCCACACACTGTGGTGGAAGGGACCTGGGCCTGTGCCTATGGAAGGCCTGGCCACCTCCTACAAATAGCTCCTACAAACAGAGCTCCTATTTGTGCTCTGGGAGTGCTGAGCTGCCATATAATTAAAAAGTCCACATGGAGAGGCCACGAAGAGAGGCAGAGACCCTGAGATGACGCCGAGAGTCCTGGCTGAGCATAGTCTCCTGGTCGTTTCCCAAAGCACTGGGCCTGAGTGAGCCGTGCTTGGTGTCACACCCCAGGCGAGCCCCTCCATGACGATGCCACACAGTCACATCAAGCACAGCAGAAGGACCACACACTCAACCCATGGTAGTGAGAAAGAATAAACTGCTGTTTTAAGCCACTAAGTTTTGAGGTGGCTTACTCTACAGCAAGAGATAATGGAGACTATTACAGATGAAACAAAGTCAAGCCTTGGGCCAAGTCGAGCATCATGGCTAGTGCAATCACAATCAGCCCAACTATTCTGCCTGTTCATGCTGGCTTAGGACACGTGATAGTTCCAACCCCCAACAAGGGCAGGGTAAGTTCCTGGGTCAAACAAAAGGTGAGATCAGGTCAGCAGGGGTCTGGGCAGGTAGCTCTCATGCTGGTAACTGATTTCCCCCACCCACCAGGATTCCGGCAGGCACAAAGGCCCAGGGCATGATCCCGCTGGGTAAGGAGTTTCAGGGGAGACCTCCACAGGCCCAGCTTCCCTGGTCTTGGGAGGCCCCCACAGCAAGGGAGGGCCCTCTCTCATGCCCAGTGCCTAAGAAGCGAGGGTCAATTCCTAAGAGTTCTCAGTGGCCACTGCAGAGAGCAAGGCAGATGCAGGGTGCCTGGAGTGTGTGTGCGATTCCTTCATGGTCAGCACCATCCTTTTTCTCGAACTGAGCAGCCTTTAAGGGTTGAGCCACAGGAAGCTTCAGGGCTGCCTTTGTCCTCCATGAGCCAAGGTGGGAGTAGGGAAGACTCTGGCCTGATGGGGAGGAAAGGGCAGCATCTTCTCTCTACCCCGTGAAGAATGTCTCTTGTGCTGTGCAGAAAATATAGTGGCTTCACTGTGCTCTACTCACAGGAATGGGCCTCTCTTCCTCCTGGCGCAGCCTGTGGGAAGTGGGGCAGGCACCTGCCACCCATTGGCTGTCAGGGCACCAGGAGGTCACACTCCAGCGGCAGGAAAGCGATGGGCACTGCCCCATCCCTCTGTCAGCTTCAAGGCCTGCCCTGAGTGTGAGGGGCAGCACCCTGCTGATGGTGCCGGCCCAGTGGCATTGTGCACCTCAGGCAGCCCAGCCCTGGCATACAAGCCTGGCATGCAGGCACCAGAACTGGCTGCTTCTCCAGTCACCTGCTTGCCTGCTGGGGGCCTCAGGGCACACTCTGCCCTCACCCATTTTGGAGCTGCCTTTTCCTCAAAGCTTTCTGAGTCCTCACCTTCCCTCATGGGTGAGCCCCTCCGTGCCCCTGAGATCTCTGGGAGCACCTGTGAGACTTCTCCCCGAGGTGCCCTGTACAAGCCCTGGACTAGTAGATTCAGAGGTGCTTTCTCAGATACACTAAAAGGCTTGTGCATTCTCTCGGGAGCCAGCCCTGGTGGCCTGGCAGGAGGAGCTTGGAGGTCTGGGTGCTGAGGAGTCTGGAACTCGCCCAGGCTCAGGTGCAGGGTTCCATGACAGGCTAACCATGCCTGCTGGGGAGCAGGTGGCGCAGCAGAGGGTCAGGCTTTGGGAATCCCTGCCCCAGGCCGTCTTCACAGCTACACAGCTTTCTTCTTTCCACTTCTCCCTCAAATTTTCTAGCCTTTAAATAAGGTTCCTACAGATGAAGAGAAATGTCCCAGAGAGAAACCTCCCTGCTGAAAGTGATTCCCTCCCTCTGGGAAATAGAATCTCTGAAGAGGATCTTAGGCAGGATGGCACGCTGTGAGTTCAATCAGCTTTCTCAAGTGTGGATCTCAGGTGAAAATCAGGCCAATCCTCGCCACACATAGGGTCTAGGTTCTGTTTCCTGGCAGTGAGTAGGAGGGGTGATCCGAGGCTAGAGGCAGGCTAGCACCTGCTCTAAAAATGGCCGTGATTAATCCTCAAGGTAGCACTGACGCCACTTTTTGAAGAGTCAGGCCAGGGTAAATAAATAAACTCCTGAAATGTAAACGTGTAGTCTTCTTTATTTCTGCCCATCTTGTGCAGAGCTGGGTCCTAAGCTCTGAGCAGGTTTAAATTCGCACAGGTGATAGGTTCCGCCTGGAGAGCCTGCATCCCAAGTGCACTCAGCCCTGGCCTACAGTTCTCCTATAAAGGGCTTGTTCCTAGAGGACATTGACACATCAGAGGGAGAGTTAAGTGGAGTCATTTATTTGACTCTTCACTCACCACTCACTTAGCAAACTTTGATTGAGAGAAGAACCTGAGTTTGTTTGGGAGATGGTCCCAGGGAGCAGAAGGAAGAGGAAGAGTCAGACAGGAAGGAAGGAGGCAAAGAGGGTATGTTTTGGGGCCTTTGAAAGCACACAGATTGCCTCTCAGAATTGTTCCTCTGAAGGACGAGGCCATATGCACTAGCTCCTACCTTGGGGGCACTGGTGCCTTCCCCCAAATACTCTCCAGGTGGTGCCTGCACTCAGGCTGAGGAGGAGGATGTCATGGTGTAGGTGCAGGGAAGGGTG
This sequence comes from Macaca thibetana thibetana, assembly GCF_024542745.1. NCBI lineage: Eukaryota > Metazoa > Chordata > Mammalia > Primates > Cercopithecidae > Macaca > Macaca thibetana. The sequence continues at coordinate 91,827,285 of NC_065587.1, read as the reverse complement.
CTGTCGGGAAACAGCTGTGTCCACCACAGCTGGGAGCCGCAGGCCCGCACCTCCACACAGGTGCTGGCTGCTGCAGCCTGGGATGGTCCTCTCTCTCCAGGCCCAGGTCCCTGTGTCTGGGCCATAGGAGTCACTCAGAAGACTTCATCCCAAACTCACAACTACCATCCTCATCTGAACCTTTGGAAGTCATGAAAATGTGGACACACTGGCTGGAAGTTAGAAAGCAGGTTATTATCAAGGCAATGGCTTATGCCGCCTTCCTGGGACCTCCATGTGGAGAAAGCCGGGGCTGCGGCAAGACCTCTGTCTTGACCCTCGCTGTGGGTCTTGGATCTCACTAGAGCAGGAATCCTTTCAGACCATGGTTTCCTGGCTCATTTGTTTTGTAAAAAATCTGATAAAGAGGGACTAAGAAGATGTGAAAGCCACATCCACATATTATAAAAGTTGCACATAGAACAGGGAGGAACTTGTCCTGTGTATCCCAGAGAATAAAGCTAGGGACAAGGGTGCTCTGTGTGTGTGTGTGAGTGTGTGTGTTGTTTTGTTTGTGGTTCTCTGTGCCATCCCCATAGGACTTGAGAATGAGGTGAACTAAAGGAAAACAAAGGGACACTTTAGATTGTCCTCTTGAAAACTCATGGATTTCCAAGCACTGTGCTAGAAGCTGCCACATCAGCATCTTCTGGAAACTAATTAGAGAGGGAAATTCTTGGACCCACCTCAAACCCACTGATTCTCATACATGCTCAGGTATGAGAATCAGTCTTCTAAATACAGGAAAAGATCTTTCTAACAGATATCATTGACCAAAGTCACAGTGCCTTTCCTCACGAGGTGGTAAGTGTCACACCTCTGGAAGTATTCAAGAGAAGGGGTAACCGTTAGTCATGCATGTTGCAAATGAAGTGAACACAGCAGGCAGAGAGTTCAACTGAAGTCACTTTCTTGGTTTCTCAGTGGTTTCGTAAACATTTACTGAGCAGCAGTACTGTTCACAGTGACAGGCGACAGGAATAGAAATTCACAGAAGCTCCCTGTTCTCACCTGCTCTGAAGACTGAAATCCAGCAGTGTCTCATGCTGTGAGTCCAGACACTGTTCTTTGTCTTGACTGCCAAACCCTGACTGGCCAAGTGACGATTCACCATCCTTACAACATACTCTAGTCACTGAAGATTCCCCACGGAACCACTGCCTTCCTGCTCAGGCCTGCTTCATCTATCCAAAGGGAGGAGGGGAAAGAGACCATTGACCCAGGACTGCCCTGGCGTGCGTGAAGCCCTGAGTGAGGACTGTGGCAACTTCCCGGCCTGCACACACTGCTGCTGCTTTCTTGGTGCCTATAAGTCATGCGTCGTCACCCGTGTGACATTAATCACACAGTGGGGCTCAGAAATCCAGCCGGTGAAATCTGAAACGGAGTTGGGGAGGAGGCCGAATGTGTCATGGTGAGATGAGTCCCGGGGTACAGTCTCAGACAGATGAATATTCTAGATTACCAAGGCTTAGCACTTTAACCAGAGAATAAATACAGACTGTGGTTGTTTCCATGTATTTAAAAAAAAAGTAAATTGTGACACAAGTGATGCACTTGTGGGGGGAAAGTTACCGTACAGATGGGCAAAACCAAAGAAAAAAGGGCATCAATTCCCCCAAACTCCACCACCCAGAGACAATTGCTATTAACATGAGGACATGGTTTTCTTCCAGTGCTTTTCTGGGCGCATATGTAAGTATGTGTATGGCAGTGCAACAGTGGAATCTCATTGTAAGACTTGACCCTAGCACAGCTGTCCATTTAAAATATATTGTGAATACGTTTCTATGCCAATACATTTACATGATCAATTTTAAAGCTATCTAGCCCTCTACTGGCATGAATGCAAATTTTCCTCAGACTGCATCACGTTTAAAAAGTCTTTCTAAAATACACCACACACTCTCCTGCCTTCCCCATCTGTTTTCTAATCCAAGTACAGAAACACGACATCTCTTGCTTCTAGGTGCCTTGGGGTTGCTGATATTCAGTGAAACTCTTAGGATGTAAAGTTTCAATAAAGAAGCAGTTTGGTAGAGACAGAAGAGCTCCAGATTAGAAATCGGGATAGCTCTGGGCCCCTTTGCACTCAGGCTCCACACGGTTATGCACAGAATCTTCAAAACCGTCAGATTCATCACTAGCAGGATGGGTCCAGGGCGTGGGTCTTTGCTATGAGATCACCTTAAATACCTCTGGAGGACCTGGTCACACCAGCAATAACCCTTTGGAGAGGAGAAAGTCAATGGAGGCGGAGAAGGCACGCCTCAGGATCACACCCCAGTTGTTGCTTGAAGTGTAGTTAAGGAGCTGCTTATCTCCACCCACACCTCCTCCTGGGTACACAAAGGGTACACATTCCTGGGCCCAGTTCAGCTCTTCCAAATTGGAACCTTTGTGGGTGAAACACCAATAATATGCTTTTAAACAAGTACCCCTGAAGTGCTGACGAGTTGATGGGTGCAGCACACCAACATGGCACAAGTATACATATGTAACAAACCTGCACATTATGCACATGTACCTTAGAACTTAAAGTATAATAATAATAATAATAAAAAAGAAAATTAAACAAGTACCCCTGAAGTTTGTCACAGAAAGTTGAACTCATTGCTTCACTCCTAAAATGTCATTTCTCTTAAACACCTGAAATGGTTCTGCTCAGAAAGGCCACCTGTTGACCACTTGCTGGCTGCTTGGCCTCATAGGGCAGGGGGCAAGCAGGAGGCAGAAGAAAGATCGGGATTGACATTTTTCTTCAGTGTTCCACAAGAAAATCATTCCTTTGTGTTTCTCTTTGGCATTTGCAAGTACACACCAAAGATTTGCCTCCTGTGGGTTTTTTTGGGGGGTGGGGTGGGGTGGAATGTCCTCCCCCAGCCCCTTCCTCACTGATTCTTAACCCTCCCCTCTCCCCGCATCCATAGTGCCCTCAGATGCTGACCCTCTGAGACTGCCCTGCCCTGAGACCCGCCACATCCTGGCAACGAAAAGATGAGAAACGTGACTGTGAAGCATGGTACCCTTGAATCGACTGCTTCATTCATTTCAGCAGATGTCACCAGGATCCTGAGGGAAGATTGTGCAGATCTGTGTGGTCTAAACAGACAACTTCATGTAGATTGCACTGGATTTATCTTGGCTCTGCCCAGAGGTGATTTGGCTCTGATGGGGAGCCTTCTCATGGAGTGATTTTGGCCTCTGAGAAGTGGCAGAATAGTTGAGTTCAGCCTGATTCTCCAGGAAGGGCCACATCTTGTACAATTCTAATATTTCCTCAAGATCTTGGAATAGCACTGCTATTCACCAAATAATGTTTACTTATTAATTAAACATCCGTTAAACTCTCAATAGATGCCAGACAATGTAGTAGGTGGCCACATATCAGAATGAATAAACAGTTGACTCATTGCAGATGAACTTTGTTGCTCTTCAGGGAATTAAAATATAATTCAAACTTGTTTAGGAAAATATAATCAATTTCATATGTCGTTTAAATACATAATTAAATAGATAAGATAATAGCTATTCACTACTCACTAAAGATCTGTTTTTCATAAGCATATTTCTCATTTAAATCAAACCTCCTCATCTCTGTGAGAGCTGTTTTGATGAAAAACTTTCACAAACAAGTGGCACATTTCTCGCATCTGCTTTCTTAAGCAAAGTGTTCTTTCTTGGACTTTGATTTGACTTTCTCTGTCGTGCATTGTGCTGTGTTGGGCAAATGAACCATACAATTGCCCACCCCACCTGGGTGCTCCCAGTCACCCTGCCTGTCAGGCTTCAGGGCACTGTTTTGGCGCTTTCTCTGACTCACTGTTTCCGTCGGTGCCCGTCTGGGAGCGGTTGCCATCCTGGATGACACATACAGCACGTGTGCTCTCTCTGTGAGTTCTCGTCTTCCGTGCCAAGTCTGCAGACTAGCTCCAGCTCAACTCTGACCCTCACACCTCACGCCGTCACCCCGGCTTGTCCTGCCGCAAAGCCTCCTAAGCACCCTACTTGCATCTGGCATTCTCCTCCTTCAGTCCCTCCCCGCAGGCAGCCAGCAAGCTCTTTCTTTGCAAACCACCATTCAGATGATTTCATGTTCCTGATTCAGACCCAGTAGCCTTGCTCCACGACACCGATGGAAGTCCTGACCTCCCCTTCCTGGCCTCTCACTGCCTGATGTGGCTGCTCTAATTCCCTCTGCCATGGCTCACAAGACTGCAGCCTCGTCATCCTCCTTCTCTTTATTTGGACAAACCAAGCTTTCGCACAGGCTGCTTTCCTCACCGGGCTGACTTCTTCTTGCCGTGTGACTCTTTGCAGAAATGGGCCTTCCTGGGCCTTACCCCAGTCCGCTCGGTCGTGCTCTGTTTTCATTCTCCATGTAACACTGGCTCGGTCTCCTGGCCCATCAGTGCCCACAGCCTGCCGTCTGGCATCCTTGGCCCCTGAGTATGGGGAGCTTGTTGACTTGAGCAGCCCCACAAGTTGGGGAGATTTGGGTTATCTGAAGGACTTGATTCTGTCCTAAAGGTTTAACTCTTTCCATCAGCCAGCAGGGCTTCCCCAGCAGCCCACTGAGAGAGCTGCCTACACTTGTCCGGAAGGAGTCTGGGCCTCCTGCCTCCTGCTGACCTGTACAGCTCCTGCTGAGAGAACATCTGGGAGCTATGAGAGCTGCATTTTTCATGGAGTGCCAGGGAAGAGAGCGACATGGCAGAGGTTCCCAGGCAAGATCGGGCTTTCCTTGGAGCCATAGCCATGCTAGGGTGGGTGCCAGACCTCCAAGCCCAGAGAGTGTATTTTCTGAAACCCTCCATACATCCCTCAGAGCATCTCAATGGATATCTGTTCTGTGGAGCCAGCGGTGGTCAGCACTGTTTTGAGGGAAGAGAACTGACATGGTAGCTGGGTCACTGTGCTTCCCAGCACATCTCCAGGGAGGTGGAGGTGGATGAGTGACCCACACTACATCGACTAGAGCTGGTGTTGGCTGACTCAGGGAACCCAGGCAGGTGACTCTCACTGGAAAAGGCATAGCTCACCTCACTTCTTGCCTGCAGCCCTGCAGAGAAGGTCTGTTCTCAGATCAAGTTCACCAGACCTTGGAGGCCATGAAATCTGACGGATAGTAGGGACAACAGTTCTGTTGAGTTAGCCTGTGAGAGGCAGAGCAACCCGTCCAGGTGCTGAAACTTGTTGAAGGGCTGAGTTGTGTGGTAAGTTCCTGCAAAACCTGCTCTGGGACAGGCAAGACTTCCACAGGGTGAGGAGGCTGGAAATACAGTGGGCATCATATGAACAAGAAGGAGAGATGACTTTGTCAATGTCTGACATGAACCTGACAAATCAAATCTCTCTCCATTCTTCAGCCAGCCCTGCAACTAGGGCCAGCTTCTCACCTGGGAAGGAGGGCAAGTGTGTGTGGTTCAGACTGGAGCAGCAGCAGACTCCAGGACAGCATCACAAAGATGCATGCATGCATACACACACACACACACACACAAATACACATACACAAATACAAGCACACATAAATACCTACACACACAAATAAATACATGCGCACACACATATTATATCGATCTAGACATTTGTATTCCTGCTTTCCTTCTTTCCCTCCCTCCTCACCTCGCTCTCCCCCTCCTTTTCTTCCTTCTTTCCTTGGAAATAGAAATTTCTCCAGCATCACTAGCTGCTAAGAAACCCAAAGCTTCTAAATTTTTATTGCCTACCTGTCCTTTGGTTTGGATGGAATTATCCTAGCCCCATGAATAATATGCTTTCTATACAAATTTACAACTTTGCACAAAAGCTAAACTTGGTTCTACAACTCATGAAATAAAAGATGTTAGGAGATTTTTTTTGTTCTTTTACCAGATAAAAAATCCCAAAGACAAGTGAAACTTTCACTGATTCAAAATAGTTTTATTGCAAGCTTATTATTTTAAGGAATCTCCAAAATGTGATGAATTTCCAGAATTCTCTCCCTTCTGAATGTCTCTTTTATCTGGCTTCCTGTGTCCTTCACAAAAAATAACTACACCATCCCTAACACTAGCTGACAGACCCATGTCACTACTTGCTGGGTTTGGTCAGCGCAGTCTCCTTTAACATGGCAGGAAGTGGCTTGCTTTCCATGGGGACGAGTCATCTGAGGTTTCCCGAGTGCTCAGCACAGCGATGACTGCTTTTCCTGCTTTGGGATTATGAACATCATAATTATGAAAATCAGGACTGTTAGCATTTGGGAAAAGAGCTTCCCTTTTAAACAATACATGCTTAGATATAAAATTCAAATAATGTGGAAACATACAGGCAAGAAAGAGTATTAGACAGCCCACCACCCAGGAGGGGCTGATCAATTAACAGGTGACAGAAATGTGGGGCTCATAACCCTTAGAGCCTTGAATAAGGCTCTAAAGACCCTGATTACCTTCTTACCTTCATGGTGGTCACATTTTATTGGCTCAATTTGCTACCAGAAATTATCAAAAATCACCGCCGCACAGAATGCTTAGCTCACTTGGACTTGGCCACCTACTGAAGTGTAAGCTATAGTACAGGAAATACATGTTATGAGAAGAAAAGAGAATGCCCTGGTGCCCTGTTGTCTAGCAAACATATCTAGGGCCCTTCTGCACTGAGTTGGGCTGGTGGCAGGAGTGGGCATTCACGGCAACACTAGGCCTCACTCCGCGCACCTAATCTGGATCGAGCCAGCATTTCCAGGAAAGCCGTCTGCTGTACATCCTTTAGCCCGGGACTGGCAGCTGCCCTGGCCAGGTCGCACCACAGCCCATGCCGGACCAGAGCCTATCCAGGGCCACTGCTCTGGTATGTTTCCTGGACTGCTGTCTGCTGGCCTAAGACCTCTCCTCAAGGATCCATGCAGGCCTGGCCCACTCACTCTCTCTGTGACCAGATATTACACAGGCTGTGATTTGACAAACTTAGTTCCTCTTGCAATGTTTGCTACTTCCTCTAAGTTCTATCAGAGGCCTTCTTTTGTGGTTGATCAGTCAAACCTGCCCCATTACCCTTGACATGTTGGCCACACCTAGTACTCAAATGTAAACTCCTGAGGCCTTCCCAAACCACTGTACCCAAAACATCAGCCTCTGTCCTTGAGCCTCTGGCTTTTTGCATTTTTGTTCATAGCATTTACCTACCCGATACTATTCTTGTGTTTAATTTCATGTTTGCTGCCACCCCACTGGAAGGTAAACCCCGTGCAGGGGAGGACTTGGTCTGGTTTGTTCATCCCTATATTTCCAGCACATCAACGTGGCCCTTGATAAATGCACTTGGAATGAATGCGTGCATGAATGAATACACTACTCCAGATGGGATTCTCCCACTTTGTTTCCAGCTCTCAGGAGCTGCTGCATGCAGAATCCATTGGCTTTGATGAAAGGAGAATCCAAGACTTGCCAGATGTCTGAGCTGACCAAGGCCGTGCAAATGCTTTCATCTTGTGTCCCGTCTCAAAGGGTTTTAGCAGGAGGTACCGGGAAGTGGGAAAAACTGGAGTTGTGAGGTGGTGGGCAGGAGGCTGGAGAATGGCTCCGCCCCAACACTGCGTCATCTCTGCTTGCTCAGCCCTCCACCTCCCCTCAGATCCCAGCCCCTCTCTTCAGTGTCCCTTGAAAGCAGAGTCACTGTCTCTGTGTCAGGGTCCCCTGCCTGCACCTGTTGCCGCTCTTTGGGGCTTTGACTTTTTGTCACTTATATAGGTGTCTGCTCTCAAAACCCTGTGAGGCCCAAGAGGTCAGAGGCACCTGTCATTTGTTTTTCTAAGCCTAATGCCCAGGACACAGATGCCCAGGAGACAGATGCTGGGCATTAGGCTTACAAAGTGAACATCTACAGATACACGCTGTCCCCAGAGACCTGATGGCACTGATGCCCAGGAGGCTAGACAGAGGACAGAGAGGGTCTCTTGAGGACCTCTCCTCCTGGTGAACACTTCACAGCCTGTGCCTTACTTATGGAAGCACAGCCCTGGCAAAGAGCTGGGCCTTGGTTTACTGTAGTGTTCCTGGATTCCTTCTTTTAGAGGCTCTGAGGGCCATGGGGACCGCTCCATGACCAAGCTGTAGTCAAAGCCACCAGGACTGAGTGTCAAGTGGTCAGCAGAGGGACATGCCCAGGACTGCTGGCTGCAGCTGTGTCCCCAATGTGTGACACTCAGCTTAGGCTGACCCAGAGTGGGGTGTGGCTGACAGCCCCCAAAGTCACTGTGGTGCGGGGAGGAAAGCTGGGCTAGCACTGCGTCCTGGAAAACCTGATCCCGAGGACCTCTCCCTTGCTTAGCTAAGAACATGAGGTCACTCTGTTTACACCATAATGTCTCATGCTTCCCAGTGTAACAATTTTTTAAAATACATTTTTGACTGTTTTCCTTTTAAGTAATCATGAAAGCCCCCGGTTATAAGCCGAACGCCTCAGACATGCCACACTTGCTCCTGGGGTCCAAAAGGAATCAATTCAAATGGATAAAATCAATTAAATATTTAAAGAACAGATGTAAACACCAGAAGGATTTTTAAAAATAACATAACTAAAATCAGGTGATGGAGGGAAGTAGAAAAAGTGCAGTACTTCTAAAATTCTGTCTAAATCATGAGTACATTATCTCATAGAAGAATAGAGTTACAGGAGGAACAACAGGATGAGCTAGAAATGGAGCTCACAATGTCCAAATAATCAGGAGGAACGCACACATCCAAATCAACACGCAGAGTATAAACCAGACACAAACAGAGAGCTCGTGCAAAACATGAAGACAAAGCTGAGATTGAGGAGCTCCAGGCTTTCTCCAGGAAGGACCTAGCATTTAAATATAAATGATAAGCTCCCTAAAGGTGAAATAATAAATTTATTGGAAGAAAATGTAGTAGAAATAGAAAAATAACTAATTTTGGGATAAAGAAGAGAAGTATGAATAAGGTACAAGAAGCCAAAACCCCAAAAATTAATGCATTAACTGCATACAAAATAGAAATAATCTACATATTAATAAAACAAAAAAATTTAAATTTAAAAAGCGATAGTGTGAAATATATTTGCATCATATATCAAATTCAAAGGGGATAGTTTCTTTATTTCATGTTATTATTATTAATCCGTGATTAAAAAAATCAGTAACTCCACAGCAAATGGACAAGGGATAGAGGCAGAAACAGAAAAATAACTGCATCTAATACACAGGGAAAGATGAGAAAAATGCACTCAAAACTGCAGTGAGATGCTCCTGCTTCACCCGGCAGGTTGGGACCCACCAGGCAATGTGCCCACACCATGAAGTGAGAATGAGGAGTGTGAACCAGCACCACCTTCACAGAGGGCGATTGGCAGCATCTCACGAAGTAAAAAATGCCAACACCACGTGCCTGACACGTCCCCATGTAGGGACGTTTCCTGTACGTGTCCACACATGCATGTAGGCTCAGATGTTTATCATAGCACACCCTTTATCCAATGACTGGGGCCAGAGCTGAATAAATCCTGCGCACACACAAAGCTAACCTCACTCCAAAGCATTAACAGAACAAGGCAACCCTCTACTCTTGTTCAGAGAGAGAAACTAAGTGTAGAGCTGTGTATATAATATACTGTGGTCTGTGCCAAAGCCAGAGAAAACACCAGTCTGTGCCTCTTCGTGATTAGGTAAGAAACTAGCAATCATCCTTATAGCTGAGAAGTGCTTTTTACATTCTAAAATGCCACTTAATCAATCCCTTGTTAAAGCAATTTTTCAGCAGGTAAGGTCTAACATGATCACACACTCAGTAGTCTTATTTTCTAGCTCACTCTCAATTTCAAATATCTTGTCTGATGTTAATGTTCGTATACTCATCGTTGACTAAACATGTGTCTTAGTTTCTGTGTTTAAGGCCAACAGGAAGAGAATGGGTCCATAAGAGTCAAGGGCTGGCATTTCTTTCCTTGAGAAGCTGCCCTTGCTGGCTTATGCCAGAGCATATTTGTTGGCCTCCCTCGTAGGCCTCAGGGTTCTATGCTTTTCCTCTGCTTATCTTGACTTACATTCCCATATTGTTGCCCTGAACAAGGGCAGGTACCTTTGACTTCATGCATCTGAAAGTCCTTATTCAGACAGCTTTTGGAGAATGAACAATATTTCAGCAGTCAGGCCTTTTTCCCATGCCTTGTCATTCTAGCAACCCGGCTTCCCTCCTTACCCAGGGGACAACACAGGATGACACAATGCTTCTGTTTCAGCTGGGTGGTCCCAAAGAGCTTGAGAAGCCCAGCAAATGGATAGGTAAATTGTAGACCCAAGGTAAGCCAGGTGAGGCTGGTGTGTCTGCAGCAGCCGGGTGCCTTCAGTTGATAGGTGGGGCTGCATGCAATGTTTGTTATGTGAATTTTGCAAGCCTGTTCTGACATTTTTAACATTTATTTTGCAAACCTGCCTCTCTGGATTTCTAAAGACTCTTTGGGAACTATTATTATTTGGTCAGATCATTAAAAATGCAAGGGGAGGGTGCAGTGCTCTAACCAGTCCAACTCAGTGGCAGATGATTTTTTTGGCTACTATGGAAAGAAATATTAATCTGAGATACCAAACTCAATATCAGATGCAGGCAATACAAAAGGGATAAATAATGAAAAGGACAGAAAACCTGCCCCCTCCTCCAGCACCTGTCCTGCCAGGAGCTGCCCCTGGGGATAAAGGGCTCACCACGAATTGCCTCTGCCCTCTTATTAGACCATTGTACAGCCTCATGAAGCAAGTGCTATCCAAAGGACCACCAGGATGGCCAGGTAGTAGAAGAGAGGGTTTTAATGTAGTTTGCAAACCAAACTGATGGAGAGAGTTTCCAGCATGAATCAGAAGTGCTCTCTCTGAGGAACAAAAAGAGAAGCTCAGAGGTTTTACAAAAAGGAAAAGTGCTATGCATTACTCTTTGAGAAATTTCACTAGCACTAGTGAGGTTCTGAGTAGCTGGCAAGCTCTGACTGGGAAGTAACAGCTGTGGGCAAAGCTAGTCTGAGAGTTGCAGCAGGTCATTTCAGGAGTCCTAGATAAAACTGGTTTCAGGCTACTGCAGGCCTATAGAGAATTATATTTTTGGAACAATGTATTGTGCCCTGAGTGCTGTCCCCACTGGATTCTTGACTGTGTTTTAGTTGGATATGACAAGAATGGCCCAATCTGTATGATCAGTTTTGACAAAAGGAAAACTTTTCTTGCAAAAGACAAAGCGAAGATAGACTCAGCAGAGCCTGTTCTCAGCCTTCCTGTAGGACCAAGTGCAGTTGGAGAGAATTTACAGGATCTGGGATCTGAATACTTCTGCCTGGCCTTCAAGGTTCTCCCTGGGCTTCAGCCCTTAAACCACCTTCCCCCTTAGGCTTCTTGCCTTCCTTCATTTATCCTGTCTTCACCCCCTGCCCCATTGCCCTCCTTCTCTCGGAGACCCTGGGTGGAGTCTTTCCCATTCCCAAAGTTTACCCGGGTGTTTCTTGGGCTCTTTGCCAGGCTGAGGCCCAGGCACGTCCCCAACACCTTCATGGTCCTTGGTTTTGCTCTGGAGTACCCACCTGGGTACTGAGGCCACTGGAGGTTTTCATGTCAAGTGCCCATGAAGCTGGCTCTGCTGTCCCCAGGACAGGGCAATCTTCCTGCTTGAAACCCATTGTGATAAAAGAAACGATGGGCTCAGCGGGCAGGTGGGGTTTGCATGCTGCCTTGACCTTGGAGGGGCCACTTCGCTGCCTCCTGGCTCTCTTCAGCAGAACAAATGGAGAAAGTAATGGGACAAAGACCGGGCTGAGTAGAAGTGCAGCCACTCCCTTCACTGACTCGTAAACCAGGCAGGGTAAGCAACGGTGCCTGTGGGTGGGGCCCTGGGTGCAGCTTCCCTGTTCCCACAGCCCCAGCCACAGGCCCCTCTGCTGCCGCAGTGGGCTGGTGGTTTCTGCTGTGAGCTCTGGTGTTCAAGGTAACATTTCGAAAGAGGGTTGGAGAGCCACACCCCGGGAGTTCACGCCCTGGTGCGGCCCCTCCCGGGTGGAATCTGGGCCGGGCACTGACTCACCCCTAACCAGCAGAATAAGTACCAGTAAACGGTGCCTGTTTCCTGCCGGCCCGCAAGAGGGCACAGCTGCTGCTGCTTCTCACTGGAACACTCATTCCCGGGAGCCCTGAGCTACCCTTCTGGAGAGGCCACAAAAGAGGACAAGAAAGGCCCTTCCACCTGGTCTAACCTCCGGATGACCCCAGGCCCCTGTACCGTCGAACTTAAACTACAGGAGAGACCCCAAGAAAGACAGCGGGAGAAGCGTCCAGCTAAGCCCCCATCCTACCCAATCCAGAGAGGTGACAAAATGGGTGTTAAGTCACTGAGATTTAGGGCAGTCTGTTAAATAGCAAGAAACAACCCAAACAGAACCCCAAGGCCTGGCTCTGTCCACCTCTGCGGCTCGCTGGTTGTGGGACCTCTGGCTGGTTTCTTAACCTCTTGAAGTCTCCGCTTTCCAGCCTGTACAATAGGCGTAGTCCTGCTCAGAGCGGAACTCTGCACATCAGAATCAGTGCATAATGGCTCTTGCTGTAATTCATGTCCACAGAATTAAGAGACCCTGAACAGGAAGTTAGGAGCATTTCTGCCCCTACAAATGGCTTTTCCTTAGATGAACCAGACCTGGGAAGCTACAAGTCCAGGGGCCCCCTATAAGGCGAATGTGTTACGTGCATGAGCAACGCGCTTTCCCTTCTCTTGGGAGCAGGGACGCACTCTCAGCCCCACAGTGGGCAGTGGGCCTGCAGCCCAGAGCCTGTCCACTCCCCTCTTCCTCCTCCTCACACTGACACCCTCCGCAGTGATGGGACACAAAGGGCACAATCCACCCAGGTTTGGGAGCAGCAGCCCACGTCTGACTCACTGACATTACAGGGTATTTCCTTCAAAAATATGGTTTCTGTGCAGACATTTTGTGTGTATTTATATTTTTTGAATTAAACTGTGGTAAAATACACATAACAAAATTCATCATCATGACCATTTTTAAATGTACAGTTCAGTAGTGTTATATTGTTGTACAATATATATATTAAGTGTACATTGTTGTACAACCCATCTCTAGAACTCATTTCATCTTGCAAAACAGAAATCCCGTGCCCGTTAAACAGTAACTTCCACCCCTTCCCACAGGCCCTGCCAGCCGCCCGTCTGCTTTCTGTCTCTATGGAGTTGGTAACTCTAGCGCCTCATTTAAGAGGAATCCCACAGTATTTACCTTTTCATGACTGGCTTATTTCACTCAGTATAATGTGTTCAAGGTTCACCCTTGTAGCTTGCATCAGAATTTCTTCCCTTACAAAGGCTGAATAATATTCCACGGCATGTTTGTGCCTCATTGTGTTTACCAGTCACATGCTGATGGGCATCTGGGTTGCCTCCACCTTTGGCTATGGTGTGTAGTGCTGCTATGAACATGGGGTTACCAATGTTTCTTTGAGACACTAATTTCAATTCTTTTGGGTATACACCCAGAAGTGGAATTGCTGGATTAAATGGAAATTCTACTTTTACTTTTATTCTAATTTATTTTTATTTTTTTAAGAACCACTATATTATTTCCCATAGTGATTTCACCATTTTACATTTCTACCAACGGTGCTCAAGGGTTCCAATTTCCATACATGCTCATTAACATTTATGACTCCTGGTTTTTGTTTGTTTGTCTAATAGTAGCCATCCTAACGGGTATGAGGTGGTATCTCAGTGTGGCTGTGGTTTGCATTTCCCTAATGACTGGTGACACTGAACATCTTTTCATGTGCTTATTGGCCCTTTGTAAATGTCTATTCGTGTCCTTTGACATTTTTAAAATTATTTTGTTGTTGTTTGTTGTTGTTCAGTTGCAGGAGTTCTTTATATAATCTGGACATTAACACCTTAGTAGATACATGATTTGTAATATTTTCTCCCATTCAATGGGTTGCCTTTTCACTCTGTTTATTATCATTCATTGTCCTTTGATGCACAAAACATTTCAATTTTGATATAGTCCAATTTATCTGTTAGTATATTTACTCTTGCAGTGCCTGGTTTTGGCGTTATATCATTGCCAAATCTAATGTTATGAAGATTTTCTTCTATTTTTTTTCTAAGAGCTTTATAGTTTTAGGTCTTATGTTTAGGCATCTGATCAATTTGAATTAATTTTTATATGATATGAGGTAAGGTCTAACTTCCTGCTTTTGCATATGTATTTCCAATTTTCCCAAACCATCTGTTGAAAAATTTACCCTTTCTTCATTAAATGGTCTTGACATTCTTGCTGAAAATCAAGGCTCTATTTCTGGGCCCCTATTTCATTCCATTGGTCTATATATCTATCTTTATTCCAGTACCACAGTGTTTTGCCTACTGTAGCTTTGTAATATGATTTGAAATCAGGAAGTTTGAGTCCTTCAACTTTGTTCTTTTTTTCTCAAGATTGTTTGACTCTCCAGGTCCCCTTAAAATTCCATATGAATTTTAGGATGTATCTTGCTACTTCTGCAGCAAATCCCTTTGGGATTTTGATAGAGATTGCATTGCATCTGTAGATCGCTCTGGTTAGTTTTGACACATTAACAATATTAAGTCTTCCAATTCATGAACAAAGGCAATCTTTTAATTTCTTCGTTTCTTCTTTAATTTATTTCATTTTTTTTAATGTTTTGGTGTACAAGTCTTTTTCCTCACCGGTGAAGTTTATTTCTATATGTTTATTCTTTTTGATGCTATTGTAAATAGAACTGTTTTCTTAATCTCCTCTTGGAATTGTTCACTGTTAGTGTGTTCTGTTTGCCCTGACTGGCGTGGGGAGCATGACCTAGCTATGTCTGTAAGATCTGAGAACCCTCCCTCTGAGCAGCTGGAAGAGCCCGGGACAGCCCCCCGGGATAGCCTTGGTTAGGCCGCAGTTTTCCAGAGCAGACTCACGGCGAGGGAGGTCAGTTGCTCACAGCACCCATCTGATAACTGGCTGATAACCGGCACCACAGGAGCTGGCTGCTGGCTCTGCTTTCCTCCCTCCCTAACCAGTGTCTGTGCCTTCCAGTGGAGGGCACTAACCTTACCATCTCCACCTGCTGATGCCTGTGGGCGTTTAAAGTGAGTTTGCATCATATCAATGATGCCTGCATAATACAAACACAATAAACTGATACGGATGCTCCCTAAATCCCAGTTAATCTCTTTCTGGCCTTAGCCTGAATAAGTTGAATTGATAGATGAACAAAATTAACAAAGAAAAAAATGTGCTGAAATCCTAATGCAGCTCCTTAGAAAACAGTCCTAAATACCCCCACCCTGCATCCGCTGGGATGATGAAGTTCAGGGAGAAGCCGGTGGGCCTCCCCTTCTGCTCTGGAGGATGAAGCTTTTACTGCCAATGAATGTGTCTGGCCCCCCCCTAGGGCAAAGGCAGCTATTGGAGTGGGAGGTGTAGAGGAGACCCACCCTCCATTGTCAGTTTCATCATTTGGTCTCTCCTGTAAACTTTGCAGCCCCAAAGGGAAGCCGTTTGGGCGTTGGAGGCTGGAGAGCCCTGGCCCAAGGCATCTTATCTGTCGGCACACTTCTGGAGCTAGGCCCGTGACCTCACTCCACCCATGACCTTCCCCACTGACTTCACAGTTCCTGGAATTGTTAGAAAAATCCTTTTTAAAATTCGAGGAAGCCCCAGTCCCCTCAGTGCTGCTGCTCATACATTGAGAAAGAGAGAGGTGGAGCCAGGCTGGGGGGCTCTGTGATCCTGCAACCGCCACCCCTGGGACCTGGGGCTGGGGTTAGTCTCTATCTTTCTCTGCTGGCCCTTGGTTCCAGAATGTGGAAGCAAGACCAGGCCCTGCCGATAGAGAAGGTTCTCGTGTTCTTGGCCCCCAGCCCTCCAAAGGAAAACCTTTAGCTTAAGGGACTGTCTACCTCCTTAGAAACACATCCCCCTCCACACTTTTCAATATGAAACCCAGAAATTCAGAAAACAGAAAGGAAGAAGAGGAATATTAAAAGCCAACACCTTCCCAGCTCTCATGGTGGGCCTGACACTGTGCACAGGGCGCTACCTACAATTACCTTATTCGATTCTGACAGTAGTAACCCGTAAGACAGACGTTGCTGTTACCTCATTTTACAGATGACACGCTAAGGTGCGAAGCGGCTGCACATCTACGGCCAGCCTCATCGTCTTCAGGGATTTATTCAAAGGTCATTCCGAATTGTAAGGTAGCCACTGCAGAACACGAGCCTTTCCTGGGTATGTGTGGTAAGTGCTTCATAAATGCTGTTCTGAGGCCAGGTGCTAACGGGGACAGGGCAGACGAGTGGTAGAGTGAGCCCCGGTCCCAGGCCTAGTTCTGCAGCTGCTGGAGGAGCAATCCATCAGCCTGCTCCAGGTCCCGGCCCTCTCCTGGGAAACAAGTCCTTCTGCCATATGAGCTCCCTGAGGACTAAATGGGACTGCGTTGCAGACTTAGTTGCTGGACACACATGATTTTGTCACCTCTGTACTAGTGTGACTGGGACCCACCTTCCAGGCAGAATAAATCCATGCTGAAATTGACTTGATGTCTGTGCTGTTATTCTTGGAGAAAAAGATAAAAATCAGGAAATAAATAGTGCATAAACCACATAACCGGAAAACACCCAGAATAATCGTGCTGATGACATAACGATAAGAAGCGGGGCTTTAACAAATAAGGAAAAGGGCCGCGGTAGAATGAGCTGCTGCTCGTCTAAGAGGGCAGCTGCTTGTTTGGGCTGAAGTCTTTGGGATTCTTGGAAGACCTGGCCAGTCATTTCACGTGCTGAAAGGATTGTGAACCCCGTTCTAATCATGGCCAGATTATCAGGAGATTCTTGAGGTTTGAGGTCAATTTAAGCTCCTGGACACCATGTAAGCCTCACAAATACGGTCACTGCCTATGGCAGCTGACCCGGGTGATGCTTGTATGGCTGAATTCTTCAGTTATCACAGAAATAAATACCAATTGGTGGAAAAAGAATATCGTGCTATTCTCTAGTGGACTTTAGGAACGGCTGGCAGAGGTCAAGAACCCTTCAATAGCACAGGCTACACCATGCCCTTTTTTATTATTTTATTTTTATTTTTTAATATAATAATTTTTTTTTTTTTTAGATAGGGTCTTCCTCTGTCACCCAGGCTGGAGTGCAGTGGTGCAAGCATGGCTCATTGCAGCCTCAACCTCCTAGGATCCAACAATCCTCCCATCTCAGCCTCCTGCGTAGCTGGGACCACAGGCACATGCCACCATGCCAGGCTGATTTTTTTGATATTTTGTAGCGATGGGGTCTCAGGGTGTTGCCCAGGCTGGTCTAAAACTCCTAGGCTCAAGCCATTCTCCTGCCTCGGCTTCCCACAGTGCTGGGATTACAGGCATGAACCTCCGCACCCGACCTCCATGCCTCTTGAGATGTCAAACATCTGGACCAAGATACAGAAAATTAGAGTGTTCAAACATAGCTTAAATCCTACAGAGTGAGCTCTCTACTGATTACACAGGGCACTCAATCCATAGCATGTGCCGTGTTTTCCAATGGACAACATTGCTTTTAAGTAAACCAGGTTTCTTTATTTAAAGTGCCTTTAATATGCTAATAAATGTTTTAATTGCCAAGCCAGGGTAAGTATACAGCTATGCTCAAGCATAATTTGACAAAACATTCAAACTCATTTTGCTTATTTTTTTTAATAGAATATCTACTGACTTATTGTGGAAAATACATGATCCAAAAACAGCGGCTTGCCAAATACTGCTTGAAGAAACCTAAAGATAACTGAATCTTTTCCACTTAGTTGTGCTGTTAGGAGGTCCGGTTTATTTAGTTCCACTGAAATCCTTGGCAGGGAAGTGGAAAAAAAGAAAATCTTGCTGTGACTTAGACGTTCTGAGTTTGCTAACACCTTTGAGTCGTGTTTAGAAGACTACATGCTTTTAACCCTGTGAACTGTGAAGCCTGGGATGTTGGGTGACTTGGAGAGTGGCCGTCTTTGGGTTTTGTCCTCAGCTCTTATGCAGTTTTGGCGCTTCAGGAACAGCGTGTCACAGGCAGCCAAAAGCACTGGATATGCAAGAAGAGCCATTTGGAGCTTTCTAAGTCTTATGCAAGTTTTGGCAAAAAAAAAAAAAAAAAAAAAAAAAAAAGCCTTCCTTGCTCAATGTTGATACTAACATTTGCCCCCCACCCAGGGTGTGAGCTGGAGGCATCACTGCCTGGATGTGTGCCGGGGGCTGTGGAGGGTCCTCCAATGTGACTCTCATTCCCAGTGTTTTTAGACCCAATGTCTGTGGGGGTGCCCAGCCTCATGCATCCCTCCTGTCCAGGCCCAACTTCAGAATTACCGGAAACACCCACCGGAAGGCTGCACTGCTTCCAAACTCTTCTGCTCCTCAGTTCCTGGTTCCAGGACCCCCGTTCCCACCTGCCTTTGTCCTACAGCTCCTCGGAAAGCCCAACGTGCCTGTCTCCCTGCAGAGCCCACTCTGTTAGCTCTCAGCAGCCTCAAGAGGGCTCAGGCTGCATGCTCTACCCCAGGTATGCCCCAAACACCTGGAGGGCACTTCTCAAGTCTTTGGTGCCTCTGCTTTCCCACCATGCTTGGCGGACTGAGCCTGGGTCAGGAACTGGGAAACGGCTTCCGTCTAAGTCCTAGACTAGGAAAGGGAACTGACCCCGGGGGGGCCTATGGGTTTTCCCCTGGAGGCCGAGGTGGGAGGTGTTATGGACCAGAGTCTCAGGAGAGGTGAACCCCATGGCCCAGGCCACAGTCTGGCTGACATCAAGGCCCTGTGTCTTGCTCACACTCCAGGCTGGGCCTGTCCACAAGTGACACTGTAGGGTGAAATTTGTGGTTTGCAGCCTTTTTGTTTTTTTAAAGGCATTTAAACCCCTCTTATACCTAATACTACCAGAAGCCCCTATAAAAACACATAAACATAACATTGACCTGGCTGGGTTGAGAAGGGGCCTTGCACCCACGTACCCGCTCACCCTCACCTCCTCTCCCAGGGTCATCCCGGCAGGGGTCTCATCCGCACAGTTGGAAACACTGGGCTGGCCAAACTCCATCATTCCTTCCAGTGCTGATGGTCTGAGTCTGTTTCCTGAAGTGTGGCCTGAGGCCACTTGCAGAAAAATATCCTGAAAGTGTGTTACAAATACCCCTTTCTGGGGTTCCTGCTTTCCCTTCTAGTCAGATGGGAAGAGGGCGCAGGGATGGTGTGCACAAGGAAATCTGTGGTTTACAGCCCGTGTAGTGTTTTAGGCCAACTCTGGTTTGAGAACTATTTTCTTCTGACCTGCATGTCTTGTCAAAGTAGATAAGAAAAATATTTCATGCGAGACATCAGTGTCAGGCAAAGAATGAAAATGGGGTGGGGACAACGTGAGCAGCTGGGTGGCCCCTCTGTAGCCAGGGATGGTGCTGCTGAGTCTTCTTGTGGTGCTGCAGTCCCTTTATTGGAGGGTAACTGGGGAGAAGGCACATCTCTGGGCCTCTGAGAAGGACTCTGCCCCGGGAGGCCTTCCCTCCCTCCATTTCTCCATCCTCTGCCTTGTCCCCACTTTTCAGGTTTATCTCTGCCCTTCACGGTCCCACTCAAGTCCTGCCTCCCTCAGTGAGACCTCCCAGACCTCACCAAGCCGTGGGCACATGGACCAGAAGCCGTGGACCCCAGAAGCTCATTTAGGGGTCTGCTTTCTGAACCCAGGTCCTAACATCTGCACTGCAGCCAGCATTTCTGGTGCCTCAAGTGCATCACTCCAACTTCCAGGTCAGTGCCCGGCACACGAGGGGTGCTTTTATTAGAGGTGTTAGGTGAGGCCTCTGTGTAGGCAGTCCACACCCTCAGCTCCCAGATTCCCACCAGGGTCACCCAGTGGGAAATGGCAGCTGCCTCTGCATTCCCATGAGCACAGCTTGCCCTCTCTAAGGGACAGGGACCACCAGCCTCACAGTGGTGGGTGGCATCACCTGGCTGTTTTTCTGTCATTCTCCTGTCATGATCAGCTCACTGAGGGGCAACGGAGTGCTGAGTGCCAGCATCGCCCAGCACTGGAGGAGCTGCCTCTGAATAGACAGCTTGGCAGCAGCCTCAGCATGGAGCAGGGCTAGAGGTGGGGCCCACCTGCACTTTCTGACCTCCTGTTCCCTAAGTGCTTATTGATTAACTAGTGCTGCATCAGAGCTAGGCTGCCTGAGTTTGAATCAGTGCTGATTAGCTGTGTGATCTGGGTAAGTGACTCAACATCTCTGTGCAAGGGGGATAACCATATGGTCTTCCTTATGGGGTTCTCATGATGATTGGTTAATAATAAAAAGCTACCCCCGCCCCCCGCCCATGCAGAGATGAGACAGAGCGGCTGCCGCCAGCCAGGATGTCGGAGGAAAGAGGGGAGGTGCTGAGCAGGCTGGGGGCCTCGTGACTGTCCCTGTCACTGGTTTCACAGTCTTCTTCCCGCTGTGTCACTGCCCATGCCAAGACCCCACACACATTCACCATCTATCCATGCAGCAGGATGATCTGCAGTGCATGGAACCCAAACCCTGGGCCCCTGGGCCCCTTGGCCTCCCCCTCCCTCAGCCTCGTCTCTATTCCCCAGACTTCAGGTCCTACAACTCTGGCCTGTCCAGCTCAATTCCAGCCTACAGACCTCTCTTGGGCCCCCAGACCCTTACTTAGGCCCCAGTCAAGGCAGAGCCTGGCTGTCTTGGACCCTGGCTCTCCCTGCCCAGTGTCCAGTAATCCACAGCACTCCCTTCCACAGCCACGGGCCCACTCCTGACAAGGTCTATGTGCCCTGGAGCCCGTGCCTCTCATCTTTACACCAAACTCCTCCTTTTCCTGGACCCCTGATTCCTAGCAGGCCGAGGTCAAGCTGCCTTGCCTAGTTTCTCTCTCCTGTGGCCCCTCAATGCCAGCTCCTCCCTGACCAATGCCCTATTACCAAAGTCCCCCGTTCTGACCTTCAGTGCCCAGGCCCCACTCCAGGCATCTTTGGGTACATGTACTAACTGCCATGCCTGTGCGACCCGAGTACCAACCTCTGCCCACTCCACCTGGAGTTAAACCTCCCTGCTCTGCTTCGGCCAGGCCGAGGGCCTTGATGTGCTGTCCCCAGCCCTTGGTGGCCCACAGCCCCTAGATTCCCCTGCACTCTGTGCCCTCTGCTCACATCCTGCTCCCTGAGTCCTGCCGGCTCTGATCTCCAGCCCAGGCCTGGCCCCACATCAGGGCCCCTTTTCTTAGGCTCATGGCTCCCACTGGTCCCGGCTCAGGAGCAAGATTCCTCAGAATCCCATGGCCCAGACTCCTTGCTCCTCCCACTCAGGCAGCCCCGTCAATCCTGACTCCTTGGGATCCCCTTGGTCCCCACCTCTTCCCTTCCTTCAATGCCTCCTTGCCTCTTAGCTTAGCCTTTTTAAATTCCTGCCCTCCAGGAATTCTTGATTGTCCCCTGGCCCCAGCTCAGTCCTCTTCCCGAACTCCACCAAGGCAACCCCCGAGTGCCCCTGCCTGCCCTCCCCCATCAGCCCTGATCCTAGTGCCCGAATCTCTCTAAATCCCCTTGCCTTCTGCTATTGCTGTATTTGGTGTTCCAGACCTTCTGCTCTCCAGTTTTTCTTCTTTTTGCAAGGCAGGACTGGAGCTCCCCAGGCAGGAGTCCCCTCTGCATGTACTCCTGCCCCTTTGTTTCTGAGCCTGGGCCCTCGGCCAGGCCCTTCCTGTTGGAACATCTCAGGCTCAGCCTGCGACCCTGGACCCCCAGCCTCTGCCAGGCCCACGGGAGCCCCAAGCTCTAGAGACAGATCCAGACTTCCCCCAGGTCCCCTTTCACCCCAAAGCCACATTGTTTCCATTTCGAGCAGTGGCTGTCAACAGGGTGACACTGGGTGATGTCTGATAGGTTTTGGTTGTTGCTCAACACCCTACAGTGCCCAGGACAGCACCTATCACAGGGAGTGGTTGGCCACAAATGCCCACAGTGGCGAGGTGGGGAGACCATGGGTTTGAGTGACAGCCTAAATCCAAGGCACCAGGCTCCCTGGGGTGGGGACAGAAGGCCAGGAACCCCTAATGTCCTGAGTAAAATTTTACACATTGTTAGGCTTTGCCAGTGCTGTCCAGTAGTGCTTTTTGTGATGATGGACGAGTTCTGTATCCTCATTGTCCTATACAGGAGCTACCAGCCACAGGCGGCCACTGAGCCGTTGGAATGCAACCCGTGCAACAGAAGACCTGAATGTCCAGGGTTGCTTGCTAGAGATAACTTCAATGGTGTTCCCTCACGTTTTTCTCATCTCCCTCCCTTCCTTCCCTACAGCTTTCTTCCTCTTTCCCCTCCTTCTGAGTCTTTTGTCCCCAGTCCTGGGGAATCCTTTTTCTGACTTGGCGTTTTCTCCGGAATACCTCCTTCCTGGCCCCCTAATGAGAAATGCAGAGGCCCACACAGGGGGCTGCTTTCCCTGCATCTGGCACTCACCAGGCTGGTCTCAGCACTGGCCTTGCTTGGGGAGAGTGGAAAGACCTGGGGGGCATCCACTGGCTTCAGCCTCAGAGCTTCTCATTTGTAACCCAGGAGGCAAAGGCCCAGCTCAAGGTTAGCCCAAGCCACTCTGTCTCTGCCAAGACCTACGGCTGTCCCTGCAGAGCACGCATCTCTGCAGCCCAGGCTATCACAATGGTGTCCCTTTTGGTGGGGATGTGAGGCCTGCTGCTGCCTGGGAAACTCACGGGATTGTTGGTGCTGTAGGGGAGAAGCTGGTGTAACTGAGACCCACGAGGGAGGCCCCTTCGGGTCTGTGGCTGGGAGGAGCTCTGGGGAGGACCGGCCTTGAGGAATCCCAGCCTGGCACTTTTGACAGTTCCTCCACTGAGTCACCCTAGACTGCAATCTTGCAGATGTCCTAACCACACTCTCCCTGGGGTGCCCTCGGGGATGCTGCAAGCCCAACCCTCACTCACTGGCTTTGGGCTTCTCTTCCCGACTTCCTTTTTTGCTCCTGTTGAGAAATGCGGGTCCAGGGCTGCATGCTCCAGTGTGCGGAAGGAAGGGCCGCATGTTCCTTGAACTGAGCTGGCTCAAGGCAAGTTGGGTCTGAGGGGAGACTGACCTCACCACTCCTTAAATGAAGCACCTTTTCCCTGTGTCTCAGTCACAGTTACCTGGCTTGATCACTGTGCACCACTCCCCATCCCATCCATCTCCCCAAGAACGCCAAGAGGTGGGCTCATTGGCCTTTTTGTCAGCACAAACCTCTGGAGGCCCAGCTCCCAAGACCTGCCAGGCACACCTGCCAGAGTGCCCTAACTTGGGATGTCTGCAAACCACAGTCCACGGCCGACCCTGCCCCACTGCCTGTTACTGTAAATAAAGGTCTATTGGCACGCAGCCGTGCCCCTCCTCCAATGCATGCAGTGCCCAGCTCAGCACCTGGTGCAAAGTAAGCACGACCTGGCTTCCAGCCATCACTGCTATTGCTATTATCACAAATATCAGGCCCCTTCTGGAATGCAAAGATGACCCAGGAGCTGCTCGTTCTGTGTCCAGAGCACAGTTTTTTTTTCTTATCAACTTTATTGAGGGATAATTTACAGGCAATAAATTGTATCAATTTAAAGTTATTGTCAAGCTTTTAAAGAATTAAAGTTCGTCTTCTTCAGAAGCTTACTGAGGACTACAGGCTGCAGCGTAGAGCCCTGGACAGCCTCCACTGAGGTTCTGTATTTCAGCTTGCAGTTGACATATAGGTGGGAGGTCCAGTACGTGCAAAGTCAAGTTTGGGTGTCAGAGTGCATCAGGTTATGGATTCGATTACAGAACAATAACCATTGACCTCATCAGATGTTATCTTACGGGGATAAGATAAGTAGGAAAAGGCAAGTCTAGGGTCATTTATCAGTAAAGAATATAGTGACTCAGGCAAGAGTCTGGGGCGGGCGTGTGCTCCATCCTGTTTGGTCTTCAGAGCATCTTTCTGGAGAGCTGCACGTCGTTATTTAGACAGGCGCTTTGTGAAATTCTGCTGCCAAGCAGAAATGAGCAAACGTGGTTTCCTATGTTTACTACTTTGTCTCACAAAGTGTACATTCACAGTGCGTGATTGGGGGCCCTGGCAGCACCACCACAGGGCATCTCCGCTCCCTCCTAAAGTTCCCCGTGCCCCTCGGCAGACAGGTCCCTCTCACTCCTGGGCCCAGGCCACCATTGACCAGCTTTTTG
Source organism: Macaca thibetana thibetana (assembly GCF_024542745.1). Classification (NCBI taxonomy): domain Eukaryota; kingdom Metazoa; phylum Chordata; class Mammalia; order Primates; family Cercopithecidae; genus Macaca; species Macaca thibetana. The sequence continues at coordinate 91,802,980 of NC_065587.1, read as the reverse complement.
CCACTAGAGGTTAATTTTCATTCTATGTGATTGGAATCACACAGGTGTTCTTGTATCTGACTTATTTCACTCTGCATAATGATTCTGAGATTCAAATGTTGTTTGTATCAGTTGTTTGTTCCTTTTTATTCCTTAATGGAAGATGGGATGTGAACCTGCAACCTGCACAGTTTTATTCCCAGGCTACAGCGGAGACGGATGGTGCTACCATCTCTCTGGAACACCATCTGCAGTTTCTTCAAAAGCTACCTACACATCTTCCATCCCATCCCGAGGAGCCCCCGAGAAATGCATGACCGCACGCCTGGCTGATGTGTACAACTGGTGGAGTTAGTTTTTCCTGTTGACACTGGCCACAGGCGCCTCAGTATGCACAGCCCTGGCCTTGATCCTCAAGGCATGCTGGGGACTTGTCAACATGTGTGGTCTCGGGGTGGAGGAGAGTGGCCTCTGGCCCATGTGTGCCATGCACTGGACCTTCCCAGGGAATCACGTTACATGATATTTACTTGAGAAGCTACATACAAGGTAAAAAACTGAAATCAAGAATATCAGTCATTTCTGAATATGCCAATTCCCCCACGAAGCAGTTTGCTATGGCTTACTCACTGCAGAACAATTTTGAAGATAAAATTAACCAAAAACCTAATTAGACAAAATATTCAAATTTTTGGAATCTATCACAAAAAATCCACAGATGACTTATTTTCCATTGTAGCTTATAATGTCTAAAAGCCTTTCTAGAAACTTATACTTGATGGTGCGCTCCCACTCTGCGGCAGCTGTGGGGCACTGGTTTGCGGACTGCACCCTGATGCCTGGTGAGTTACAGAAGCCATGAGAATATGTCAGTGGGTCTGAAAGCCAGGGCTGTGTTCCTGCCAGACTGTGGGGCTCCTTCACTCCCCTCCTGTGGCCCTTGGTCAGGCCACTTTCCTTCTCCGGGTGTCAGTGGCTTCATCTACAAAGTGATAAAATACTAATGCAAACCAGAGCAAAATGAGATAACACGGAGACCCCTAATGTCCCGGGGAGACGGTGAACTGAAGCACCACGTGCAGTGAGTTGTTGCTCTCTCCACCCCTCAAGGAGATGGCAGCTTTGCAGATGTGGCGGGTCACATCATCGGCCCCATTCTACATTCCCCCCTGTGTCCCTGCCATTGCCGGGTGACTTTGCTGGGCCCTCCCACCGCCCCAACTCCCAACCCCAAGCTCTTTAGTGAACATGACACGTGCAGCAGAGGCCCGGAATATACGTGTACATGTGTGGTTACAGCCAAGCCTGCCTGGAGCAGAACCCCAACACTGTAGCAGCTCGAACAAGCTGAGATCAGCAAATGCACATCTGACCCTCGACATGGGGGCAATAATAATAAACGTTGTTTGAGTTTTGGGGTTGCTGGTTATACAGCAATTGCTGACAGATATGACAGGGATGTATGACATGGCCATGCGGAACTGTATTGTAGGGGAAGTGGTGAACAGTGTGATGAGATTTTATTTTTTTATTTTTATTATTTTTTTTTTTTTTGAGGCGGAGTCTCGCTCTGTCCCCCTGGCTGGAGTGCAGTGGCGTGATCTCGGCTCACTGCAAGCTCCGCCTCCCAGGTTCCCGCCATTCTCCTGCCTCAGCCTCCCGAGTAGCTGGGACTACAGGCACCCGCCACCGCGCCTGGCTAATTTTTTGTATTTTTAGTAGAGACAGGGTTTCACCGTGGTCTCGATCTCCTGACCTTGTGATCCGCCCGCCTCGGCCTCCCAAAGTGCTGGGATTACAGGCGTGAGCCACCGCGCCCGGCTGAGATTTTAAAGAGGAACAGATTTACCGCTGACTTTAGAAATCATGGAGGAGAAATCTCTGGGGTTGCCCTTGACAGGTGTGTGGAGGAGGACATGGGAGAAGGGAGAAGAACTATGGCATCCTGGGTAAACGTGCACCGCGCTGCAGACACAGGGCAGAGGAAGCCTCTGTGCTGGGACTAGGATGGGGATGTGGGGGAACGGACACGGCAAGCTGTTCGTGGGGAAGGCACGTGTGGGGCTGTGTTGTGATCACTGTGATGTATATACGTTGTCACTCCCCACTGCCTCTGAGTCTGGCTCTCCCAAGCCCCAGCCGTGGAATCCAGTGGTGTTCAGACCACTCTCAGAACCTTGGCTTTGTCTAGGGGACCCTTCCCAGACCACTTCACCTGCAAGCCCTCCCACATGGTGACATGACAGCCCTGCTGTCACTGCGCATGATGGAGGCCCATAGGGTGGCTGGCCACACTCCTGCCAGGCTGTGGGGACCTCTGCCCAGGTGCCGACCCTTTGCCCAACTGGGCAGTGCTCCAAAGCACTCAGAGTAGGAGTGCAATCATTTTTCATTCTTAGATTCAGTAGACACACTATTTTGTCCAATTTCCATCCTTGCTTCATCATATTAACAAATTGTGTGGACCCGTGGTGGTTCCAGGCGCTGCTTGGCTTAGCACAGGCTTAGGGCACAGACTCGAGTCAGACAGAGCTGGGTTTACATCTCACTCTCAAATGCTAAGATCTTTTTTTCTGGTGGTGGCAGAAGAATTAGTAAAAATCTCTGAAACAGAAATCACTCTTGCTCCAAAACCACAGGAACACACAGGTACTCAAGCTGACACATGAACACCCCCTAGATGTCATCATCAGGGTTGCTAATCAGCTGTACGTAGAGAGGCAGTGCCGGCGTCATCAAAAGCACAGCAAAAATAATAACAAGCTGGAAGCGAGGAATGGATTCAGATCCTTCTCTCAGAAGGGGCTTTGTCCTGCTGTCATGACCTCTGCTCAGTTCCCCAGGACAGGTGGGGGCCTGCAAGCACAGTAGAACCTCCAGGCCACCACCCTCCCCCTCCCCCTCATCCTGCCCCTGGCCCTGGCTCTCCAGCCCGAGCTGACCGCCTAGCAGGGCTCAGCGGCAGTGCTCCCCGCTGGACGCCGGCTCCTGCTTCTTGGGAGGCCTGAGCCCAGAGATACAGGATACAGAAGGCTTCAAACTTCTGAATTTCTGATAAGAAAAAGGCTCTTATCTCTTGAGGATTCATAATTCAGATAAGAGGCATCCAGCAGCAGGTTCCAGAGCTGGGAGGCCCGAGGAAGTGCAGGTTCGTGCTCAGGCACAAGACACACAGGGCGCTGGGCAGGCATCTTTTCGCGGATACATAAGGGCGGTGACAGCAGTCCTGGGGATGGCCTGGGGTGTGCGGAGGGGCAGGAGGGGAGGAACCAAGGAGCCATCTGCTGGACAGAAACAAGGCCCGCTGCACACCATCCAGGTGCAAGGGGCTACTTCCTAGAGGAAAATCAGCTTTCTTGGATTTGGGGCAAATTTCTCATGTATCTACATCTTCATCTACTGATTTCTGGGGTGAACCTCCTCATCTGGCAAGATAAGGGGCAGCTTGAGAGATGGAAGTGGGGGTGGGGTGCAGGGTGAGAGGAAACCAGAGCAGGTCCTGGCAGCCTGGAGAAGACAGTGCTCTAGGAAGGAGCTTGAGGTCTAGGCTGCTTGTGCTGGGAGATAGAGTGAGGCTGGACAGAGCCCAGACTGACTTTGGTAGAATCGAAACAAAGTCAGCCAGTTTTGACGAGGGCGGGGGTGGGAGTTGAGAAGAGAGTGTGTCCTAAGGAGTTGGAGTCAATGGGAGTCATGGGAGTCAATGGGAGTCAAAGTGTCATGGGAGTCAATTATTTAATTAGCAAATGTCTCCTGAGGGCCTCTCCTGTGCCAGCCCTGCACCAGCTGTGCTGTGCAGAAGGTGAGCAAAACAAACCAGTGGGCTCCCAGCCCAGGTGCCCTGCTGGCAACAAGTTGTCAGTTACCCCCACGTGCATGCTTCTCCCCACGCGCGTGCTTCTCCCTAGCCAAGCAGGAGGCAGTGGAAGAGCTTCTGGGAACCTTGTCCTTCAACGGACAGTTGTGAAGCATGGCAGGACCCCTCCTGAAAGAGGCAAGGTTGGAAAAACTGGAACTTGCCCTCACAAGGCTCAGGTTGGAGACATCAGGGGCCCAGAGGCCAGAAAGAACCCTGCAATCTTTGCCCTGTGTATGGTCAGGTGCTTGGGGCTCAACATAGTTTATAGATACCCCACCCCGTGCCACCCCACCCCAAAGCTGACCTGAAACAAGGGAGGAAAGGACAGGGAGAGGCCCGGATTGTGGCCATGCAAGGGAAGACAGAAGCGTGGCTGCTGCAGCGTAAAGCGAGCTGGGGAGGTCTTACTTTGGATGCCTTAGTATCTGATTTGCACTGATAAAGGGGTCACTCTGCAGCCACACCCCACAGGGCAAGGGGTAACTGGGCTACCATCAGGTGTCTGCTGCCATAGCCTAGACAAGGGACTATGGTGGTCTGCAGAGGAAGGCACAGTGTTAGTGGCAAGAAACGGACATTTGGGGATGGAGGGGGCCAAGGGGTTTGCTGAAGTGTTGGAGGTGGAGGAGAGAGGGACATGGTGTGTGTGGACCGTCAGGAGGGAATCAGGCTCAGCCATGCTGAGTTGAGGGAGCCCTAGGGATACTCATCCATCTGTGCATCTGGTACTGAGGAGGGTCCCAGCCAACCTCCTCTATGTCATTGCATGCAGCATCTGGGGTCTAGGGGACGTGAAGAGCATGGAACGACTCTAGCAAACCTTGACACCAGTGTTCAAGGAAGCAGTGGGCTCAGGAGCAAAGAGGTTGCAGGCTGGGAACTGGTAAGCCTGGGCTGCAGCAGGCAGGCCTGGTCAGAGGAGAGGGGCAGAGCCCAGCTCTAGGAGGTGTGGGGACAATGAGCACCTTGGCTCTGGGTGGGCAGACATCCCTCCCAACAGGTCCTCAGTTTCTGTAACTCTGGCCTGTGATGGTTGGGACTTCTCAGGCTGTACACTCAGCACAGAACGTGTTATTGTTCCAGGCACAGGAAGGAAACTTAACATGGGTGGACCTACCCAAAAGGCTGGAGGGAGAGGGGCAGGGCCAGGAAGTCGGGGTGCATTAGTTCCTTTCCTGAAGGACCCCAGGGTTTGGAGAAGGGTCTGGCACTGTGGACACTCAAGGAGCATTTTCAGCCTGAGGGCAGGAGTGAGCATGGGAAACTCCTCCAGGCCTGGACCCAATAGCCAGGCCACTCCCATTGCAGAATTCTGGTGCACCCTTAGTCTCCTGAGTGACCCCCATGACTCCTTCTGTCCTTTTTCTCATACAGAACGAAATAAGGAAGCGTGTGAGTCAAACAGTGTAGCTTTGGGTGTCGCACAGCTGGAGGTCAGGTCTTCTCTAGCTGTGTGGCCTCCAGCAAGTCACCTGGCTTTGCGGGAGCTCAGTATGCTCATCTTCCAAATGAGCACCGTAATACTAACATTTTGGAATGACTGTCAAGTCAAGGATGATGTATAGAGATGATAGACTAGTTATGTGCTTGCATATAGACCTACAAATACCACTCTCTTGAAAGGAGAGGAAGGAGCATGGGCCCAGCCCAGCATGTGGGAAAACCCAGGGAGGGTTTAGAGTGTTTTATGTTTTGGCAATGGAGAGCAAGGCAGTGGTAGATGGTATTACTCAATGCTGGCCCCAGCAATATTTCTGGCCCCACGTGCCCCTCTTGAACCTCACCACCACCCATCATAAGCAGAGACTGTGTCCCCTCCTTCATACCCCCGGGGGACCTTCGTGCTGCTCCAATGAACAAACTGTGGTGGAAGTGATGCTGCACGACATCCAAGGCCAGGCCATTGAGGGCATGGAACTTCTGCCCGCTCTCTCGGGGCATGGACTGCGGGTGACGGTGTTGAGCTGACAGTCAGAGGTCAAGTGTCGAGACCACATGGAGATGGAGAGAGATGCCTGAGGAGCCCCGGCTGCTCCAGCCCACATGCCGGCTGAGGGATCCAGGAGCTTGCATGAGCCCTGCCCAGATGATATATTTGTGAGTAAAGTAGATGTTGTTGGATGTGTGTCTGAGGACTGTGGAGTTTTGCTACACAGCAACACCTAAGAACAAAGGGTTCTTGGTCAGAGACTCAGTCATGAGTGAGTTTCTAACATCTGTTCCCAAAGCCAGCTTCTTCCCTAGGGCTGTGCGTGACTTGAGGGCCAAGCTCCTGGCATCAAACTCTTCTGCCCGCTGGTCTTTGCTGATACATTCATCATGACTTATAGAATTTCATTCACTGGGCTAGGGCATTTTACTCTTTACCCAGAAAGTCATTTAAACTCTAGTGTGACTGAGTGTGGGGTGATTTTTCCAAAGCAGGGGGCCCTGGCTGCCTGAGAAGAGAGTGAAGAGCCTGAGGGACATCTTTTGGAGCTCCTTCCTGCCCAGACCCCAGCTGCAGCTGTTCTGAGAAAAGCCTCTGGCAGCGTGGGCTCAGGGACTGCCCCTCCCACGGCATCCCCCTGCTATCCTCTCACGGACGTTTCCCCATGGGCCTGCTCGGGTTAGAGCTATAGCTCTCTGCTGGTGGCCTCCAGACTGACAATATAGTCACTCCAGGCTTCTTGCTTCTAATTTCTCTAGTGAGTTGCCATTCACACCAGCCCCTCATCTGCCTCACTGGACTTCCCACCTAATGCAGCCAGGGTGCCCTCTGCTTTGCCCACCACTCCAACAGAAGATGTCTGCCCTAAAGCCTGCAGGCTCCATGCCAGGGCAAGGCAGGCCCTGGCTTCCACCATGTACAACACAGAGTGGCATGCAGTCACTGCTAGGGAATATTTTTTATTAAATTTTAACCCAAGGGAGGTCTGGGCATGGCTTGAATACTGCATTCAGAAGTTATGGCTGATGTGCCCTGGTAGGCATGAGTGTGGCCATGCTGGCGGGAAGCAGCTGCTGTTTGCTGTCCCAGAGTGTCCCCTGCCTCCTGACTCCTCCCCAGGGTTCCCATTCCTCCAGGGCTCTCTACAACTCAGTAAGGGCTTGGAGCCGGCTCCAGCCTCTGTTGTGAGGGGCAGGTGCTTGTGCCCAGTCGATGGCGAGTATTTTTCATACGACCCCTGGAAACAAGCAAAGCCATGTCTGCGAAACACCAGATTCCTTGATGGAAAGTCCTTTGAAGTTGCTGCAGCCTCTGCTCTGTCCCAGCATGTGCAGCCTAGTCATTTCCACTTTGCTCCCAGAAGATGCCTGACCATGAACCTTCACTTGTAGTTTCAGTGACATTCCCAGGATCATCGTTAAAATAATTCATATTCTCTTCAAATGCCAGCACAAAATAAAGTCACAGGCCCCTCACCTCTAGGGACTCTGGGAGGCCAAACTTTGAAAGAAAAATGCCTGAGGTGAGATGATTGAGAAATTAAAACTGTGTGCCTGTGATCTGAGCCCTGGAATTCAACCGTGGCCTTCTCCAGGAAAGGCATCCCCACAGAGCGTCCACCCCTGGCTGGAAGGTAATGCAGTCGCAGAAGCTCAGGCCAAGTTCACCCCACCCCATGCCTGCAGAAATAGTGCAGAAGGTCAGCCAAGACCCTCACTAATGGAGAGAGAAGGGCTAACGCACACGAGTAGGGTTTGGAAATATGAACAAAAAGGTGGGCTTTGCAGTTCTTACAGTCAGAGATTATCTGGTCCAATTTCTTTATTTTCCAAATGGAAAAACTGACTCCAGTGAGGTGAGTCTCTGGTTCAAAGTCATCCATTTTCCAAAGGTCCAGTCTGGATCTGAGATTGCTCCAAGCTCAGTACAGCTGGCCCTGCGTGGCATTGGGTCTGAGTGACTCATGCACAGCCAGCAGGAGAGACAGACTAGACAAAAGCTTCAGGGTCTAAAACCCAAGGCCAGATGCTGAGTCATGGGCCAGTGAGGGAGATGATACACAGAGAGCAGCAGCCTGACTTGGAGAGGGTCTGTCTTGCAGGGACCACTCTGAGGTGTGTTCCAGACCATGCTCAGTGGTGCCCAGCAGGATGGAGCCCTGCTGTTTGTGGAGGCCACCTGCTCATGCACCCACTGAGCTCATGACTCCTTCCGCCCTGACTTGCTTCACGGCCCTGCCCCTGAAGGCTGCCTTCTGGGTCCTCTCCAGATAAGTCATGTTCACTTGCATCCTTAACTGGACACTTCTACTCAAAGGCAGGCTGGAGCCTTTGGAAGCTGACAGCCACAGCCTGGGGACCAGTGTGACCCCAGGCTTTCCTGGCATTCACTTTGAATCACTTGTCTAATGTCACACAGCATTTAAAAGGCAGATGCAGGATTTGAAGCAGATCATTGGGCCCTGGAGGCTATACTGTTCACCACCCTGCTATGATGCCTTCAGAAGATAAGACAGGCACATTCCAGGTAAATATGTAGGCTAACGCATGCACGGAAAACATTTCCCCGGTATGAACATGTACGTGAGTAGAAAAAGTTGCTAAAGACCTGTGATGCCAGAGAAAGTGGGCATGACTATGACTCAAGATGTGGAGTTGGCGTTAAAAGAAGGGCAGGAACTACATCCCCAGTGAGCCTCCCATGCATTCCTGGGTGCTCCAGCAGCACAGCAGGGTTTTGGAAATAAGGAAAGCTGCTTGTTCAAAATAATTTTCTTCTGTCTGTCCAGCCTTTAAGTAGCCAAGGTGAGAACATTGAACTAGGAATCCCGAGACTTAAGCTTGAGTCCTGACCCAACCTATAAATTTGCTGTGTGACCTTGGGAGGCTTGCATAACCTCTCTGAGCTTTCATTTCTTTGTAAATTGCACAATATTACCTTCAAATGTAATCATGTGAGAAAGAAACTGCAGCTGTTTCTCGGGTTTAGCGCTGCAACATCTGTGTGGGTTCTCAGACGTACCATAGCCCTGACTATAAATTATCTCATAGCCAAGAGAACCAACTCATGGAACTTGAAAGCAGAACTTTTACTTAGTCTGAGTTTTTGATATTTATTCTGGGAAACTTTTGGGGAAATGACTACAGTCAGTCACTCTTATGCAACAATAAAGATGCAGACATTTTTTTGAAAGAAAACTGAGTTCTAGTCAAATTAATGAGATTAATATAAGTAATTAATTTATTGGAGAAGAATTTATCAATTTGGAGAGCCTTTTATTTTCATTTGGAAATTGAAATTACATTAGTAGAGACAAGTTGATGGTTTTGGTTTCATTATTATGATATGTTGCATTAAAAACAATACTTCCCAGGTGACCTAGATAGCTAAGAAAAAGAGGATTAAACCTCAAAAAGAGTAAGAAATCTAAAAGTCTAGATCAGTGTTTTACAGAACTCAGGTTTTCAGACGACTCCTTTGGGCTAATCAACTTTCTGCAGGAATGTTATGTATGGGCCATTTTTGGGTGACAATAAAGAAAAAGAGATAGAAGTCAGACCTGTGGGACTGGGAGGCCTATGAGACTGGGAGGCCTGCTATGCAACTCAGAATGGCCGGGGCTTCTTGGGAGCCCGTGCTTCCATTTAGAGGGCCAAATAGAATCGTTTTCTTTGTGGCAGATAAAACCATGGCTAGGTGCAGTGGCTCACGCCTGTAATCCCAACACTTTGGGAGGCTGAGGTGAGAGGATCATTTGAGGTCAGCAGTTGAAAATCAGCCTGGCCAACATGGTGAAACCCATCTCTACTAAAACTACAAAAATTAGCTGGGCATGGTAGCAGGCACCTGTAATCCCTGCTACTCAGGAGGCTGAGACAGGAGAATTGCTTGAACCCAGGAAGCAGAGGTTGCAGTGAGCAGAGATCTCACCACTGCACTCAAGTCTGGGAGACAGAGGGAGACTCTGTCTAAAAACAAACAAACAAACAAACAAACAAAACCCACAAAAAGACAAAAAAGACCCAGAAGCAGTTCTTCTGGTTAAATGATACTTCCTTTCCATATGAAGGCCACATGGGGCCCAGTGACCTGCTGGGCAAATGGAGTTTCCCAGTAATTCGGAAGTGGAGATACCAAACCCCAAACCTACACTGTGAGCCCCATGGCGCTCTGAAGGCTGAGACTTGGTGTCAGCCGGGAACTGTCCTTTCGTTGTTGCGTTACATCGGTGTGTTAAATTGAACCATTCTGGTGTTCTAGTCTTGTTTTACCATATTTGTAGATGTTTTAGTTTAGTAGTTACAGGAGAATTAGAGCATATGGTAATGATATCTGCTTTGACTAAAGTACATATTTAAGGACAGAGGTGGGAAATATGGCCTGTGAGAGCCCAAATGTTACAGGTTACAGTTGAGACTCTAAAAAGCACCTGGCCTCTCGGACTCAGCAAATGGAATTCTTGGTTCAAGGACCGGTTTGCCCAGCACATGTCAGTGCCCACACTTGGAGCAACCTGCCAGCACCAGGATGGGTCCCACTGGAGGACGCAGCAGTTGATTCTCTAACGCGGTGGGAAGAACAAGGAGCAATTCTGAAAACAAGAGTGTCAAAGTCACCATCCCTTCTCTTGGTTCCTGAGAATCCTCGGCCTGAAGACACAAGCACCTGCCTTCCTTGCTCCAGGAACCAGAGAGGTCGTGTCGACCTCAGGAAGTCTGCTTAAGGACGAGAGGCAGTCAGCGGCTTCCAGAACAGCTTCCAGATTGTGAGGGAATGGGGAAGGGCTGATATGGGAACAGGAAGAAACTCAGTTCTGCTGCTGGCTGACTGTGTGCCCATAGACAAGGAAGTCTCTTCCACTGTCCAAGCCTGAGTTTCTTTAAAATAAATGTAAGGTTAAAATAAAATGTAAGAATGCAGTGGCACCCTAGGTATAAACTGTGTGTGCCTCAGCACAGAGCAGGTGCATGGCAAATGCCAATTCCTTCCCAGTGCCCAGCCCGCCCCAGGCCCACAGGGGGCTGCCTGGCCTCTGCACCCAGCCTGAAACTCTACACGGAACTCTGGGGCCATCATTTCCCGTCAAGGTTGCCCTGCTCGCACATCATCTGGTTTCATCAGGACAGAGAATGGTGGAAGGAGGTTGAGGCGGCAGGGAAAGTAAGTATCTGTGAGATGACCAACAGCTATAAATGTAAAGCTCTCCGAAGGATGTAGACTAACAGGCACAGTTTTCCTCAACTTGTTGGAGTGGTTCTCGGCTTTCCTGGTCTAACGCAACTCACAGGACAAAGGGCTGGTGGTCCTCAATCCTCCCTGCCCTCTGAGTTATTCTCCAGCCTGGCTTGTGCCTGTGCACCAGGTCCTGCGCCTGCTGGGGCCGCTAAAGCCATGCATGTCTTCAGGTGTCTGAAACAGCTGCAGGATTCCAGCAGCAAGCTCATAGGAGACATTTAACAGGGCTTTTCCTGTCTACCTGGCCTGGATTGTTCTTATTTTTATTTGCAGAAACCAGAGAGTAAGGCAGCCCATCCATCAATCAACGCCTGCTGCTCCTCATGCCCCCGTGGCAGGTATAAAATGCCTGCCGCATTCTGGGGCCTGAGGAAGAGGTGCAGATGCATGTGGAAAGGGCTGAACTCTGAACCATGTGTTCATGCCGTACGTTTACCAGGTAGCTGCATACTCCAGCGACTGCTCTAGGTACTAAGGATGGATTAGTCATACATCACGCAAGCCTCTGCCCTTGTAGAGCTGTAAGGTGACCAGTGCAATGAAGGAAGATGGGGAGGTGAGGGAGGTAAGACCTGGGAATGTCGGGGAGGGGCAAGTACGTGCAGAAGCTGAATGTGTGAGCTATGAGGACAACACCACGAGAAAGAGCATCCAGGCAGGGGGAGCGGTGAACGCACAGTTTCTGAAGTGGCCTGTGCTTGACATATTCTAGAAAAGCCAGGGAGCTAGTAGGGCCAGGAAGGAGGGTTTTGTCTTATTTTGTTTTTCAACATATGAATGAACACACGGGAACCGTGCATGCTGGCTGGTTACCATGTAAACTATTCACCTGCTCTTGCTGGTAGGATGGTAACGCTTCCTGAACAGAGGTGTCCAGTCAGCCTGGCTCAGCATGCCCTACCTACACGGGGACGATAAGCCATCACACAGCTTGTGGGTCTGAGCCATGCTGCACAGTTCCACCAGACACAGCAGTCGTGCCTCCAAAGACCTGGGCAAGGCCAAACTGCACCTGCAGGAACCACACAGCTGTTACAGCTGACGTCTTGGCTTCTGTGCTGGGAGGAGCTGTCCGAGTCTTCTGGATTTTGGGGCTGGACACATCTGAGCTGTGACATTTTGCTGTAGTTACTGCACTTCTTTGAGTATCTCATTAATTTCTACAGTGGGCATAGTAATAGCTAGTAGCATGTAGAGTTTTGGGGAAGAAAATCAGATCATGTGATACTGGCTGAACTGTGTCCCCAAAATTCATTTGTTGACGTTGTCACCCCAACACCTCAGAACTTGACCTTAGTAGGATAAAAATCCTTTAAAGCAGTGAATAAGGTAAGTGAGACCCTGGGGGCTAGCTGAAACCCTAATGCAATAGGACTGTGTCCTTGTGAGAAGAGGAGACGAGGACGCAGACACACAGAGAGGGAGGACCATGTGTGGAGCAGGGAGGAAAGGGGCATCCGCAGGCCAGGGAGTGAGGCTCAGAGGACCCAGGCCTATCCACACCTTGATCTTGAAACTGCAGCCTCCAGAGCTGTGAGAAGACACATTTCTGCCTTTGCCCCTGCCTGTGGTGCTGCCTGAGCAGCCCGAGCTGACCAAGTCAACTGGTGAGGACCCTCAGGAACGCTCGCCTGTGGAATTCAGCCCATGGACTCCAGGGAGGCCCCAACTGCCTGTGGAGGCAGGTTTGGAGTGACCACGGGCTGGATGTCCTCACAGCTCCTCTTCTGTTTTAAAAAATCTGACACTGACGTAGTTTAGAGGCTGATAGGGCCAGAGTCATTTCACTGTTTTGGCTTAAATGTGTGTGTTTGCCGTTTTTTCACCCTGCCCCGAAGCCCCTTGCTGTGTGCCGGCCCATGGGGCGTGTGTCTCTGGGGGCAGGGTGGGAGCTAGAAGTGGATTTGGACAGGTACATGGGGCCCTGCCCCGCCACCTCACCCCAGTGGCCCTGAGTCTCAGGGTCCTCATGTGTGAGCAGGGCAGTAACAATGCCGTCAAGAACCCAGCCAGTTCCTGCAGGATTCTAGTGTGGTGATGGGATGGGGGACACTGATGCTCCTCTCCCATCCTTGGCTCGCCCCAAGCTCAGAGCTCAGCTCACAGCCTGTCCTCGCTGATCATGAGTCCCTCAAGCATCAGCATTTCTCAGTCCTCAGCCTGAGCAGCAGCCTGTGCAGGGCAGCTGGGAACGCCAGGGCATAAAAGCCTCAGCCAGCCTCTGTGGTGAGGGTCAGGAGGCAGTTTCTGGCGGGTCAGCTTTTGGGCATTTCATACCTGTCCCTTCAAGACTGTGCTCCAGCTCCCCACAGAGCACCAGTCTCGGGAAGCATCTGCCCTGGCTCCTCTGCCTTCCCCATCTCCCTTCCCCCCACCTCACCTCCCAAGTTAACCACCTGCATCCAGGTCTTTGTCTCAAGGTCTGCTGTGGGATCTCAAACCATAACAAGGAATGAAGCAAAAAGCTTCATGAATATCATTGCTGCTAAAACATCATTCGTCTCTGTATCCAACTCTCGCTGGTCCCAAGCCTGACTTTGAGTAACCCTATATGTTGCAAATTACAGACATGCTCTTCAGTTGCCTCGGGCTCTGAGCATTTATTGGAAAAACATAAGCACATTTTCTGTTTATCTAGACCAGCACCTCTTAACCTGGAGGGCTCGCTAAAACCCAGCGTTCTCATTCAGTGGACAGACTTTGTTATGAGTTGACTTGTTTCCCCAAAAGGAGATGTTGCAGTCCTAACCCCTAGTGCTGTGCATATAACCTTATTTGGAAAAAGGGTCTTTGGAGATGTAACCAAGTTCAAAGGCAGGCACACTCAGGATGCGCCCTAATCCAGTGGGAATGAGGTCCTCATAAGAAGAGAAAAGAGAGACACAAGTGTAAACACATAATGGGGGCAGAAGGCCACGGGAAGATAGAAACAGAGCTTGAAGTGATGCAGCCACAAGCCCAGGGACACCTGGGTTTCCAGGAGCTGAGAGGAGCAAGGAAGTCTCCTTCCCTAGAGGCTTCTGAGTGAGCGCAGACCTGCCGACAGCTTGGTCTCAGACTTCGAGTCTCCAGAGCTGTGGTAAGCCGTACAGTTTGTGGTACTTTGTTATGTCAGCCCCAGGACATTAATCCAGGGGTAGGAACTTTTATTTATTTATTTGTTTGTTTGTTTGTTTTGAGATGGAGCCTTGCTCTGCTGCCCAGGCTGCAGTGCAGTGGCGAGATCTCAGCTCACTGCAACTTCTGCCTCCCAGGTTCAAGCAATTTTCCTGCCTCATCCTCCCTAGTAACTGGGATTACAGGTGCATGCCACCACGTCCAGCTAATTTTTGTATTTTTAGTAGAGATGGAGTTTCGCTATGTTGGCCAGGCTGGTCTCAAACTCCTGATCTCAGGTGATCTACCCGCCTCAGGCTCTCAAAGTGCTGGGATTACAGGTATGAGCCACTGTGCCTGGCCAGCCGGAACTTTCATTTCTAACAAAATCCTCCGTGCTGCAGACGCTACCATGGGGAGCTCACTTGGAGGACAGCTGGCCCAAGTCACGCCTGCCCCTCCCAGCTTGGCCCAACACACACATGCACTTGGAGAGGGTCTGAACTCCACACCCACAGCTAGCCACCTCTCCAGCTTCCTCTCCAACAGACCCTCCTTCCCATGTGCCCTCCTGGGGTGTAAAGGGTCCTGCCACCCCTCTCTTCCATGGATTTTCATACACCCGTCACTCTGCCTACATCCCTCCAGCCTGGTCTAGACAGCCTTAACTCCACTACTCACAGCAGATGCAATTTCCTAGAGAACTTCAGAGCAGTTTGGGTCAAGGTTGTTTCAAATAAGTTCCTGGACACTTAAAATTAGCTTCACCTTCTGCTTCTCCCACCCCAGTGTTCAGTGGAACATTTGTTTATTATTGTAGAGTCCTGGGACGGTAGGCAGTGTCCTTGGTTTGAGCAGCATGGAGGACTTCAGCTTCCTCCCATATCCGGCCGAGTCCACCACACAACATACCGTGATTGCTAACAAATGCCTTGGGCGCGTTGCCTGCCCCAGTAAGTCCCTCCAAGTCAGGAAAATGAAGAGCAGAGATTGCCGTTGTTTAATGAACATAACTCAAATTTCCCATGGCCTGCCTGGACCTCAGGAGAGGGTCCAGTCTTTACTCAGCAGGTGGCCACAGAGCTTGAACTGGCTGCATTCTACCACAAGCCACACTAAAGTTCAGTAAAGGAGAAAGCAAGGGGTGACAGCCTGGTTCCCACTGGACGCCAAGGCCAGGGCTGGGAACCACTGCATCCACCCTTTGGCTTCTCCTCTCTGGTGAGTGGTACATTCTAAACCGATTAGAGGTCACAGCAAAAGCCTAGAAGCTTGTGAATTCTCAAGATGCTTTGGGGAAATAAACACAAAGGAATTCAAGGTCAAGGGCACTGGGAGCCCATTTCCTCTCTCAAGGAATGGGGCAGACGTTTGCCTGAGAACCTGCCCCAAAGGCCACATGTGGTCTCTGAGGTAGGTCAGTAAAGCACACCAGAGGAAGCCAGAAAAGGGGACTTTCAACCCCAGAGCTGTCCTTGTGTGGCTGAACTCATGCCAGACATGGAACAAAACTGCTGACTTTGTAAGAAAGAGGTCCTCTTGCAACCTCTGGTCCCTGGACGTGCCAAGGTGCTGACCAGAGCTGCAAAACAGGCAAAGTCACCAAATTGCTCCAGGTCAGGAGCCCGCATGCAAGTGTCTGGTTACACCTTCTCATTTTCCTTCCAGTTTAGGAATTGTGTTTTTATACAGAGATATTTTTGGAACCAAAAAGTCATCCATAGTCTACTACCCAGAGAGGCTCACTGCAGGCAGGTCAACAGGTTTCTGCAAAGTTTTAGATATAGTTAAGGTTACTCTGAAGAGTTTCAAATCTTGGGTTTCTCCCACTTGAATGTTTAAAGATAAACATTGCCTTGTGTGTGCACAAACTCATTGCCAACATATTTAATTTATGCATAGCACATCATGTGGTTACATGACAGTTTACCTCATCATACTATTATTGTTGAATTGGTACAATACTCTGTTGGTTTCAATAATGGTTTCATGATATTAATGCAGATCACTGATTTTGTAATTAAGATGATTTTCTTAGAATGGACTCTCTTAAGATCAAGGATTTGGAGAAAAACACACAGATTTTCCACCTGTGCACCTACGTGCACACACACCACACTCACACACACTTACACACACACACTTCTCTTAGATTTTAGTTTGGCTTCTGCCGCTAACAGGATGTTTCAACATGGTCAGGTCACTTAACATTTCTGGATCTGATTTCTTTGCATCTGTGAAATGAAAGACTGAAGCAAAAGGTCTCTGGTTCCCTCCAGCTGGAGCATGAAATGATTGTTGCCAAAAAGATTCACGTGGCTCTTTCCGGGGTAAGCTTTAATAATGAGTGAGTCCATGTCTGCACTCAGGCTTGAGCATGTTTGAGTAGGCACCTCTATCTAAACCATTTTTTGTTTGTATCCTTGGTGGAATCCACATAGTAATGATTTATAAATCATGATTTTTCAGTTGGAAAATAACACAACCACTGGCTTCCATGCCCTGCCATGTAACTTCAGCAGGGTTGACTTCTTCTGTTTATTCCTCACATCAAGTATCAAGACTATGGGTGAGAAAAAGGTAAGTGGCTTTAAAATCACAACTGAAAAGCACGCAAACAAACCCCCTAACTCTATCACACTCTGCAATGTAAGAGATCAAACTTAGGCCTGGCCTGATCTCTTATCACCTCCCTTTCCCATAGACTTGGGAGTACCTTCCAGGGGTGGCAGGTGTTCAGTTATCCAAAATTCATCAAGCACTTTTCTTTAAACCAGGGAGAGAAACTAATAGTTGAAATCACAAATAATGAACAAGAGCTACAAAGTATGACTGGGCTTTTTGGATGTGGATTTGTCAGTATTAATTTGTGGGAGTCTCAGTGACCAGATGCAGGGCCAGGAACTCACACTCCTGTAACATTCGGGAGAGGTGGGGGATTTCCATGCTTCTGGGGATTTGGCATAACTCCTCCAAACTCTGGTCTCTAATCATCTACCACATGTGTCCTGGGACCTTGACATCCAGTCTGGACTTGGCTGTCTTCGGATAGTTCACCTGCAGCCAGTTCTGGGACTGAAGACCTGGGCTACCTTCCTTCCTGCAGGCCCCACGGCGCCATGAGCTCTCCAAGTTGTTTTGCTTATTATCCCCACAAGGCTGAGTCCCCCTAATAGCCATGAGCTTGCTGGAAATTGATGTAACCCACAAAAGTTTTTCCAAGTGATGGGGTATCACCAGGTCAAGGTGAGAAAAATGAGGTCTTTGGAGATTCAATAAGTCTGCTACAGGTCAAAGCAGATGATGTGGATGTGGACAATGCCGAGGCTGAGGGTAACTATTAGGTCTTAACACACAGAGTGTTACAAATCTTTTCACATCTTGCCGTTTTTACTCTCACAGCATCAGCAAGCTAGAGCTTTAATGCCTTAAACAAGTGTATTTGAATACCGAGGCTCACAGAGGAAACAAGCTTCTTCCAAGATTTTAAAATTGCTGCCAGCTTTGCAATAACACAGCATTCCCAATTCCTCATCTAGTTGTCTTTCTGAAAGTGGGTTTTAAACAAGGAACATTTGAGAGGAGGAAAGCAGCCTCATGCAGGATGAATGCAGCCCTAAGTTACTACAGTGCACAACCCCAAAGGCCAACTTAGAGCAAAGCACTCAGGCTGGGCCATGCAGCCCTGTTGCTCACACGGCAGGTCCTTCTGTGTGTGAAACTCTAAAGAGGCTCTTGGTCTGTGAAACATGAGTTTTTCTAGTTTCTCTCATGGGTTTTGCCAGCACCTCCCAGCACAGCCTCTGTTCGATTGTTTGTGTGGTCAGCAGCGCTCCATAGACAGCAGAACTGCAGGGCACCCAGCAAGGCGAAGCTGGCTCTGCAGAGAAGCTGAGAGACAGGAGCTGAGTGTGGTATAAACAACAGCTGACAGGCAAGGCTGACACAATATCCTGGCTCTTGATTCTCATAGAATAAACAATTTGACAAACTTCCTGAAATCCCTACCCTGCACCACACCAGCAGAAGAAAATACTGGACTTCCATATTAGGCTTGGACCGTAGCTGACCGGTGGAACTGAAATCCTTCTCCATTCTATCTGCACGGGTAGAACTAGTGATTACCCAGCATCCCCGACACTAACGTTTGGAAGTTTTATCATTCTACACTTAGGCATTGTAACTCAGCACCAGGGTTAAACAGGGTTAACCCTGACTTCTTTTCATGCTACCCCTTCTCTGCCCAGATTTCCTGGTGGTATACGGGAGCCAGCCTGGGCTGACTTAGGCTTGTTTGCAAAAGCTGATTGTGAAATTTCCAAGAATCTCACAAGCTGGTTCTTAAACACACTCATTATTAAAAATAAACTTTGTAAACCTACAGGTAAGTACATTATATTTTTTAAAATAATAAATATTAAAACCTTCTTCATGCCTGATGACTTTTACTGCAACCTGTGCTCTGAAGGTTAACTGCATGTGTGGAGCCGGCTGTTCGGCGGTGGGCTGCTCACACCTCCTCCCTGCTCCATGCTCCACAACATCATGTGGAGGCTGAAGCTGACCCTGGTGGAGGTATTCATACCACGGAAAGAGGCAAATGATACAAACGGGTTATTTTCTTTTCCTGAAAAGCTGTAGTTAATAATTTGCTGGGCCCACTGCTCACAGGTCGTTGCTATGCCTTCTAGCAACCAGCACTGGGCTGGGTGCATGGAGGCCAGATATTCCCCAGATGTTCTTTTCCGGAGAAGCTCCTTGGAGTTTCTCTGAAATTTCTTAATGTGGAAGAACTTGCTGAGCATCTTTGAGGGCAACGCTGGCTGAGACACTTGGAGACCCACCTCCAGCAGAATGGTGACCACATTGGCTCTTTCCCCAGTCCCCAACTGCTTGCCCACATTGCTGGACCTTCTGCTCCCAAGGTCACGGCACAGGCAGGGTAGGGAAGTCAAAGAGTCATCTCACCTTGAGCACAGCCTTGGCACAAAAACTTGCTCTGTACATACCCCAGTCTATTTGTCTGTAAATTGAGATGATCACAGGACCCTCTTCCCAGCGTTGTTATAAAGCTCAGGAAGCAGGAAAAGTCAATAACCAAATACGTCGTTCCTGGTCCTACTCTTACCCTGGCGTGGAGCCCTGGCTCCCCTCACAAGCACTTCCTCACCAGCCTGAGCCAGCCTCACCTGGCTTGCAGGGGTGTGACAGGCCATGCTGAAGCTGAATGGGTCCAGGGCCTGTACACACTGCAGGGGCAGTGTCCCCTCCAAAATTCATGTTAGAATTTGATTGCCTCTGTAACAGTGTAGAGAGGAAGGACCTTTGGAAGGTGATTAGGTCTTAATCATGAATAGACTAATGCTGTTGTTGCAGGAGGGGGTTAGTTATCTGCATGGTGGGCTCTCAATAAGAGGAATGAGTGGGGTCTGATTTCCTCTCTGTCTTCAGTGTGCACTTCCTCTCCATGTGATGCCACCAGCCATGATGTGACATAGCAAGAAGGCTTCTTGATCTTGAACCCCCCAGCCTCCAAAACTGTAAGTCAAACTTCTATTGCTTATAAATTACTCTGTCTGTGGTATTCTGTGATAGCAGCAGGAAACAGACTAAGACACGACTTACCTTGCATACGAATATATATATAGATGTGTATATACAGAGAGAGACACAAAGATATACATATAGGTGTGTAAATGGATTACAAAAGGGAAGTCATCAAATTATTAATAGTTTTACATCACAGTGATCAGATTTGGGGCAATTTTTATTTTATTCCTTTTTTATGTTGCTTACATTTTTTATACTAAAAAATCTCACAATGCTATTTTGTCGCAGGAGAAGAAAAGGGGAAGCACAAAATACAAAAGTAGAAATAAGAATGAACACCTCACAATGGGAGTAAAGGAAAATAAAAATAATTCTGAGGGAGTATTTTGTTTAAGATAGCAGTAAATAATCCAAATAAAGAAAGAATAACCCACTGAAGAGGAGCTATTCTGGAGATGCAAACACAGCCACACTAGGAAACCAATTGCTATTTACATAATTGTCCAGATGTCTGACATTAGTGGGGATTCCTGGAGACACAGCTGGATATGAGGATCTTCAGGCAAAGGATGCATAAGGAGAAGCTGTCAGGGAAAAGGTGCTGCAGAGAAAGAGAGGGGTGATTGGGAGGCTCCCTTGGGGTCTGCTCTGGCTGATCCACAGGGAGCTGGGAGCAAGGCTCACCCCACTGTCTGCTCCACCTGGACAGGGAACTGGTTTGTGACCCTTACACCCATTGTGACTTGGACTGTGCCCACCTCCCAGAGATCCCTGGGCCACAGAGCCCCTGTGGGGTGGGGGCAGTTCTTTGGAGGGGGCAGCTGTGAGCCACTAGCAGCCCACATTTGGCATCTGGTGGAGGGGGGCTCCCCACCAAAAAGGCTCAGGAGTGGAGGCCCCAACTAAGTGGATGGCGCCTACTGAGTTAAAGAAGAAAAGGAAATACAACCACTTTTATAGAGGTCAGCAAGGCATTAGATAAAAATTAACACATTTCTGATTTTAAAGATCAATTGAACAGGGAACAGGTATTTGCTTTCCCAACTATTTGGGATTAAAAATCATGATTAAAGGTAAAATGCAAAGGACATTCCCATAAAAGCCTTGAACCAGGATGCCAACTAATGGCACATTATGTGACATATTCTTGAAGGGCTACTTGTTGCACTTAACTGGAGAGAAAATACTGAGTTTTTAAATCTAAGAGAGGATGAGTAATCATCATGTTTTGCAGATGGAATGTATTATATATGAAAGAATAAAGAATCAACTGAAAAGATGCCAGAAATATGAGCAGTTCAATTAGCTACCTGGATACTAATGTAATTTGCCAAAATCCTTAACTTTTCTCTATAAAATCTGAGACTGATAAGAAAACACAGTGAAAAAATATTCCATTTACGACAGCAATTTTTTAAAATATACAAACACCAAAGAATAAACAAAGTGCATGTTCCTTGTGACAAAAATTTTAAACTACAAAAGAGAGAGGGGGAATAATACTATGACTACATGGAAAGACATTCTCTGTTCTGGTATTAAAAACGCAACATAGTAAAACTTGAAACTTTTCTCATATTAATCTATATGTCTATAGTAATCCAAATAAATAAATAAATCTATGTTTATAGTAATCCAAATAAATAAATACAAATAAAAGGATAGCTTGTTTTCAAGTAGCTAAGCTCATATTTTTCTGTGAGAAGTTCTTATGGGAAGTACTTACCAAAAAGAAAAACTGAGTTACAATGGTGCCCGGAAAATTCAGGTAAACAGGAGATTCGGATACATAAAATTCAGACGTACAAAACATTGTAACTTCCAGAAGTTTAAATAATTTGGTTTTTGGATGTATGAATAGGCAGGCCAGTGAAAGGAATCAAGGACAGAAATGGACCCAAATAATATCAGAATTTAATTTATAATAAAGATGGCATTTCAAATCAATAGAACAGAAAGAAGTTATGCAACTAGATAACCATCTGGAATAAAATTAAACTGAGTCTCTATCTCCCTCTGTCCATCGAAGTATATTCCAAATTTAACAAAAAATAAGTAAAAAGTAATACTGTTAAACTACTAACTGAAACAGGGATGTCTTTTTGGTTTTTTGTTTGTTTGTCTGTATTTAAATAAGAGTGGAAAAGAGAAGAAGAAGAACAACAACAACAACAACAACAACGACAACAACAACAACAAGAAGAACAGAAAAGAAAAGAAAAACACAAATTCAGAAAGAGATGTGGGTAATAAATTTAATAGGGGAAAATAAGAATTTTCTCCAAATAAAAAAATATTATAAATGAAGTCAAATGACAAACAGAAAAAAAATTCACACTCTCACACATACACCTCACAGAGGGCTGACTTTATAAATGCATTTTACATTTGTGTAAAACACAACATCTCAATAGAAAGTAGGCAGCTCCCGCCTCCCCTCCCTCCCCGCCCCCCGCCCCGCCATCCCCAGCAAAGCAGTCCCCAGGGGCTGGTGAAGGAGTGCAGACGACAGCATCATGGAATGCTCACTTCCATACCCGCGCCAGCTCTAGATGGGCTGATAAGGGACAAATCCGCAAGACATTTTCTAAGTGAGAAGGCATGGCCGGACAGGACAGCACACAGATGGCTGTGCCGGTGTTTGAGGAGACACCTGCAGCGGTGCCCTAGAACATCTCCCGCGGGAGCAGCCTCTAAGGGGAAGCCTGGAGCGGAGGAGGGGCTCATCTCACTGTGTCCTCCTCTACGCTGCTCCCAGCTCACGTCACATACAGATAAGATCCAATTTTTAAAATTAGGTAACTTTTCAAAAAATGTGGGAGCAACAGGGCTCTGCACAGTAAGGAGTGTGAGCTGGCTCGGGGGTGGTGGAGGCAGGGGGCACCGGGAGGCCCTCAGATAGGTCAGAAGTCCTAGGGGAGGTGCCCCTGGAATGGCCCTGCCGCGCTCTTTGTCCTCTGAGCCACGCTGGAGTGAGCTCACAGGAAACCAAGTCACCGGTTCCTCTAAGAGGAGCTGGGCAAGGGGGAGGGGTGGTGTTTCTAGAAAATCCTTCAGCATCCGCATTCTCGCTGATGTGAGGGCAGATCACAGGGCATGCAAGTGGCTCCAGGTCAGAAAAACCTGGCAGGAACAGGGCAGGGGGCAGCCGCGTCCGAGCTTGGAGGTTCAATGGCTGCAGGACACTGGCGCACCATCCCCTTACCTCTTGGGATAAGGCCTGGCAATGTACATGCCTGGGTCCATCCCCCACGTCCCTACCTCTGCTGCCTGCCCCACCCCCACCACAACCAGGCCTCCCAAACGCCCTTGTTGAACCGGCTTTGCATCTGAATGAAAAAAAGTAGTTGAATTTACCAGATTCTGTCCCCAGTTCTATTTTGAAGGCAGGACTTGGTTCCATATCTGTCAGTGTTGACTCTTATTCTGAATAAGGTGGGTGTCTAGGTTCACCTTGTCCCAGACAAACAGCTACACAATCCTCTAAAACCGCATTAAGTTACCTGAGGCTCCCTGCTACGCCGTCCTTCCCCTCCTTCCCTGAGAGAGACCCTCAGTTGCCACTCTCGCATGCCAGACTCTGGCTACATTTTCTGTCATTACATCAATCAAACTTCGTTTTGGAGTTTTTAACTTGTCTATGAGCTCCTTGAGGGCAATGCTGTCTATTTTTTCCCAAACCTGGTACCTAGCCAGGTCTTCAGGCTGCCTGTAAGTGGTTTGGAGGGGATTGCATGCGGAGGACCTCTAAGGAGTCGTAAAGACATCATGACTCAGACATACAATGATGAAGGCAGCAAAATGTGCCCCAGTTACCTCTCCTCTGCCTTCTGCTGGGATGAAAGGCCCCTGGTGCGTGAGTGTCAGGGAGTCGATAACAACTTTGCAGAGGCCCCCTGGGAATTCCCCTGGCTAAGGACAGTGGGGTGAGAGTGATGCCGGCAAAGCAACCTGCCTGGACGGAAGCATTTCAGAAAACTCAGATGGATCACAGGGAGTGGTGGGCCCTTCCCTGTCTCCCTCAAATCACGCACGACAAAATCCAGAAGCCATCTACATCTCATCAATAGCAGAATGGATTTGCAAAACCGTGGCATATTCACAAAGTGGAATACTCAGTAGTGAGATGAACAACCCGCAGCCACACACAATGCGGATGAATCGCACAAAGACACCAGATACAAAGAGCAGACACCCTGTGATGCATGGACGCTCAGCAGCCCAACGTGACCATTGCTGCTGTCAGAGCGGGGAGTGTGGAGCCTGGGGGAACGACCCGGGGGTCTAGGGAGCAGAGATTCTTCTGCTTCTTGATCTAGGAGCTGGTTATGTGATGGGTTCAGTTGGTGAAGATTCCCCGGGCTGCTAGGCGTGACATGTGTGAGGTAACCGGGAACAGAGGAAGTCACCTAGCCCACCTTCACAGAAAGCATCTGCACACATTCCCTCTCCTACCTGCCATGGAAAAATTCTCCAAAGACTCTTCTGAGTGGGAATTGGCATCACTTATAGGAAAAAAAAAAAACAAGCTGATGTCATATCTTTTCTTGTTATTTTAGCTTGCCTTTCATTATTTTTTGTTCTTTTAAATGAATACCCCACTTTTTTTTTTAAACTTCCTTCCTGGCATTAGAGTCATTTCCCAACGTCTTTGTGTGCTTTAGAGAAGGAACTTGGTAGCCAACATGGTCTGTGAGTTCTACAGTTGGTTTCTCCAAGAGTCTTCTATCCAGATGCAGGCAAGAGCTGGGCAGAAGGTTTTGAAGAAATAAGGCATGAGAACAATGGCTAGATTTTGCCTTAAGGCAGACTGTGAAAGATTACCTTTACTAAAACACCTAAGGCAGATAAAGATCCCATTGTCTAGTGATGAGAGCTCACTATCACACAACCCAGAGAAGGCGCTTTCAATCAGCCCCTAATTTTCCGGCAACATTGGACAGGAGTGAGTGCTCTGTTAGGGCCAGAGTTAGGCCAGCCCTGGGCTTCTTGCTCCATGAAGTGCTTTCCTTTCCTGGTGCACAGTCTTGAGCATTGACCTGGGCAGATTCAGGGTGAACTAACATACCCTTAGCTGGCATGACGGGGAGGAAGACCAGATACCTTCACCCTTGACATCAATACTGAGGGCTAAAACATCTCGCCCCATTTTTAACTTATTCCCATCTGGCTCTAAAGACCCCTGACAGGGCCAGTGTGGGTGTCCAAGCTGGTCTTCAGCACCCTTCCCAGAACCCCAGGCCCTTATCCGGCCCTCAGCTGCCCCGTGCTTCTCTTCCGTTACAGAGGTCCACCTCTGAACCTGCTAAGAGGTATCCACGCACCCTCAGTGGTGGCTGGGGCCGACAAGCCCTGCAAACCACAAAAACATCATATAAAATAATGGGAGGGCTGAGCAAACCGCAGCATGTGGACCAAACCAGCCTGCGACCTGTTTCTGTAAAGAAGGTCTTATTGGAACACAGCCATGCCCATTGCTGTACATATTGTCTATGGTTGCTTTTAAGCCTCAAATATGGACTTAAATAGTTGCAGCAGAGCCCAGTGGCCCGCCAAGCTGAGAATATTTACTATATAGCCCGTTACAGGAAGTGCTGGAGATCCCTGATGTTATGATGATTATGATGCTCCTTTGCCTCTGTAGTGTGTTACATTTTAACAGAACTTTCTGGAGACAGTGTCTGCAGAGGACTGGCTGTTGTGTTGACAGTTCCATCCTTCTTAGGATGGTGGAGGCTGTGGTGCCCACTGCACCGCCAAAGCCCTGCTTGATGGCTTCCTGCACCTCCTTGGCACAAAGCTGGTCCCCACCCCTCCCAGTGCCTGCAGCTCTGGCCCCACTGAAGACCTCAGCCTTGCGGGGCTGGGCGATGAGCACTGGCTTTTGGTTCATGAGACCCATGAGGATGCTGGTGGCCCTTTGGATGGGTGTGACTACCCTACAGCAAACAGGTGACAAAGCCACTTGCATCTAGTTCTTATGCAATGTATAAATAAACTTCTGCCCTGAGAATCTCTCCTGTGTTTTTTTTTTAATAAATATTTGCAGATTCACATACAACTTATGAGAAATAATACAGAAAGATCCCATGTGTCCTTTACCCAGTTTTTCCTGTGATATTACCTTGTAAAGTTGTGGAACACTATCACCACTAGGAGACTGACCCTGACGCAGGGGCACAGCACATATCTATCACCATGAAGATGCCTCCTGCTGCCACACTCACTTGGCCCCTGACTCCACCTCACCTTAACCCCTGACAACCATTAGTCTGTTCTCCATTGATGGAATTTTATCATTTCAAGATTATTGCATAAATGGAAGCATACAACATGAACCTTTGGGTATGGCTGCTCCACTCAGCATAATTCTCTGGAGATGCATCCAGGTAGATGTGTGGATCAACCTATTACTTTGTATTACTGAGTAGTAATTCAGGGTATGGATGAGCCACTTTCAACCATTTACCTGTGGAAGGATTATTGGGTTGCTTCTAGGTTTTGGCTATTGTGAATAAGGCTGTCATAGACACTCATGCACAGATGTTTGCGTGAACATGGAATTAATACAGTAAAGCCTGACAAAGAGAAGGCAAAGGACTTTGGCTGTAGATTCCCTTTTCTGGTAGACTGCATTGCTGGAGGTGCATCAGGTCAAAAAAGAACATAAGCACCTTTAGTGGATGCTCCTCCTCGTGTTCCTACTCTTTCTACTCCAGGTCTAGGTTAGGGTCCTAGCTCCTCCATCACTCCTGGCTCCCCCATCACTCCTGGCTCCTCCATCACTCCTGGCTCCTCCCCCATCACTCCTGGCTCCTCCATCACTCCTGGCTCCTCCCCCATCACTCCTGGCTCCTCCCCAATCACTCCTGGCTCCCCCCGCATCACTCCTGGCTCCGCCATTACTCCTGGCTCCCCCATCATTCGGGGCTCCCCCAGCATTCGGGGCTCCCTCATCACTCCTGGCTCCCCCATCACTCCTGGCTCCCCCATCACTCCTGGCTCCTCCATCACTCCTGGCTCCCCCATCACTCCTGGCTCCTCTATCACTCCTGGCTCCTCCCCCATCACTCCTGGCTCCCCCATCACTCCTAGCTCCCCCATCACTCCCAGCTCCTCCCTCATCACTCCTGGCTACCCCATCACCGATCACTTCTGGCTCCTCCCCCATCACTCCTGGCTCCCCCATCTCCCTGTTTCCCCCATCAGTCCTGCCTCCTCCCCCATCACTCCTGGCTCGTCCTCCATCACTCCTGGCTCCTCCCTCATCACTCCTGGCTCCCTTATCACTCCTGGCTCCTCCCCCATCACTCCTGGCACCTCCTTCATCACTCCTAGCTCGTCCCCCATCACTCCTGGCTCCTCCCTCATCACTCCTGGCTCCCTTATCACTCCTGGCACCTCCCTCATCACTCCTGGCTTCTCCCTCATCACTCCTGGCTCCTCCCTCATCACTCCTGGCTCCCTTATCACTCCTGGCACCTCCCTCATCACTCCTGGCTCCTCCCTCATCACTCCTGGCTCCTCCCTCATCACTTCTGGCTCCTCCCTCATCACTCCTGGCTCCCACATCATTCCTGGCTCCTCCCC
Organism: Macaca thibetana thibetana; assembly: GCF_024542745.1. Lineage (NCBI taxonomy): Eukaryota > Metazoa > Chordata > Mammalia > Primates > Cercopithecidae > Macaca > Macaca thibetana. Next base: position 91,775,741 of record NC_065587.1, on the reverse strand, counting down.
CATCACTCCTGGCTCCTTCTTCACTCATGATTCTTTCAACACTCCTTACTTCTTCAACATCAGTCTTCCAGGTGTGACCTTGGCAAGGCATCAGTTTGCCTAACGGCTGAGAAAACTGCTGCTACTCATCTCACATGGAATTGTGGAAGGACCTGTCTTGCAGGTCGGTAAGAGGATTAAGGGGACAGGGTAAGGGAAAGCGTTTAGAACTCCTAGTTCCCATACATGCCCATACAAGGATGCTGTACTCAGAATGCCCTGGGCTCAGCCCAAGGCCCGGTACTCCACAGTACACAGAGATCCAGGGAGATGCAAGCTGACCGAAAAGCAGCCTCCATGAAAGATGCAGCTCTGCTCATCCCTGAGGGCAGCTCCACTCAGCACATGTGTGTTGATTCATCAGAAAGCGCCAGGCCCTGTTATCGCTGAGCAGACAATAAGGTGCACGAGACACAGCCCCTGGCTTCAAGAAGCTCGTGGTGTAGTTAAATGATCTAAAGAAGAAATATCCTTTAGGTTGCAGTTATTTAGTAACTCTTATCTCTTCTGCACAGAAGTCTGGGCTGAGGGTCAAGGGCCATTCGGGCCTCCCTGAAGTGCCCTGCAGTGCCTGTGCTGTTTCTGTCCTATTCTGGGGATCTAGTGTGCAAGGCACAGTGTACAGGCAGAGCTGAGGCTTGCTCTCCCTGCACAAGGGGGGTGGTGAAGCATTGGCTGTACGTGGCAGAGAAGCTGCAGTTTCCAGATCCTCAGGCATGCTGACCACACACTGACACTTGGGGAAATAAAGCTAGTTAGAACATCTGGGACTCTTCGATTTGGCCTTGGGGAAAGGAACAAAGAACAGTGAAGATTCACGCTGTTACATCAATGTTCATGCTAGCAAGCTCTCCACTTCTCACTTTTCAACATCGGTGTTTCTCAGGCTGGTGTAAGAATCACCCGTGTGTGTGTGTGTGTGTGTGCGTGCGCGTGCATGCACAAAAGCACCCCCAGCCCAGGCCTCACCCACAGCAAGTCTGATATACTTGGTCCAGAATGGAGCTTGGTACTATGGTTTGTCCCCCACCCCAGGTGACTCCCATGTATGGCCGGGATAAAGTAGTTACTGATCACTTGCTCCCTATAGCAGGCACTAGGGAGCCAGCAATAGACAAGAGAGATGAGTTTCCAGCTGTGACTCTCTCAGTTTACTGCCAAGAGATCAATTTCACATTTACAAAGTTACCACTATGCTCAGTTCTGGGAGGAAGAGGAGCAAGGTTGAGGGGTTTGCAGCTAGAGTACATACCCAGGAGGCTGGATCTACAGTGGGGAGATGGGCAAAGCTCCCCAATGCCTAATGCAGTTAAAAGAGTTCATAGTCACCTAGTCTACATGCATGTTCACAAGTGTGTGTGTGTGTGTGTGTGTGTGTTGGCCTTGTAGAAGGACTGGGTGGCCCACAGAACTGTGGCTGGGGAATGTGGACATGAAAATAGGAAGGACCGGCTGGGCATGGTGGCTCACGCCTGTAATCCCAGCACTTTGGAAGACTGAGGTTGGCGATCAGAAGGTCAAGACATCAAGACCATCCTGGCTAACATGGTGAAACCTCGTCTCTACTAAAAATACAAAAATTAGCTGGGCTTGGTGGCATGTGCTTGTAGTCCCAGCTACTCGGGAGGCTGAGGCAGGAGAATTGCTTGAACTTGGGAGGTGGAGGTTGCAGTGAACTGAGTTCGTGTCACTGCACTCCAACCTGGCGACACTGTGGTACTCCACCTCAAAAACAGGAAAAAAAAAAAAAAAAAAGAAAAGACAAAAGAAAATAGGAAGGATCAAAGTCTCAGGCCTAACAGGGCTGTGTTAGAAATCTGATTTTTGGCCTAGCTCAGTGGCTCACGTCTGTAATCCCAGTATTTTGGGAGGCTGAGGCAGACGGATCATTTGAGGTCAGGAGTTTGAGACCAGCCTGATCAATATGGTGAAACGTCATCTCTACTAAAAACAGAAAAAATTAGCCAGGCATGGTAGTCCATGCCTGTAATCTCAGCTACTTGGGAGGCTGAGGCAGGAGAATTGCTTGAACCCAGGAGGTGGAGGTTGCAATGAGCCAAGATCACACCACTCACTCCAGCCTGAGCAACAGAGTGAGACTCTGTCTCAAAACAAATCTGATTTTTATCCTAAGATCAATGGCAAGCCCTAGCAGCATTTCACTGTGGTACATGTGCTTGTGGGGAAAGAAACGATTAGGCTTCTCTTTCAACATGATCTCACCTTACAGCATGGAGCATAGGGGATGAGGCTGGAGCCAGGGGCTTGTCAGGACACCAGTGCTGTGCCCACCCATGTGAGACATGGTAGAGGTGGGGCATGGGCAGGGAGAAAGAGGACTGGCCCAGGGCTTGGTGCCAGATCATCCCTAGAGGCTGGGAAGGTAGGAGAAAGGATGCTGCCTGCACGCCGTGGATCAGTGGATGGATGGTGGACTGGGGGAGGAAGTGAGAATATTTTGGGTTGGTGACTCTGAGATGTCCTGGGAAACAGCAGGCAGCTGGGTGCTTGGACTGGGAGCTGAAAGGACGGGCCTGATGTGGATAGGCATATCCGTGAAACTACGAGATGGGGCAGTAGGAGACGTGTGGGGAGTGGATGCGACTATGCAGGGGTGAGTGGGGCAGGAGAGAGATGGGGCCCAGGAAGGAACCCTAAGGAGGCCAGAGCAGGAAAGCGGCCCAGGGAATGTAGACCACCTGGTACCCACACACTGGACACTTCCAGGAGGGATGCCTGAGGGTCAGGGAGCAGAGGACTGATGGGGCCCATGTTGTTGGCCTGCGGAGGTCAGAGGAGGCTGACATGAAAGCAGCTCCAAGACACCAGAGAGGCAGAAAGGACAGACATGAATGAAGAAGTGGGGAGATGGAAAGCAGTGGGGGTGAATGCACAGTGCTGAGAACCTGGCTGCAGCAGGAGGAGAGAACTGGGCTGTGCTGGCCTGGAGGTTGGTGGCTCCTGGACCCGTGCAAGGCTCTGGCAAAGCTGAGGCTGGACCTGTCCTGTGGCTGACCTCCCCTTCCCTGGGCTAAGGAGGGCATTAGTTTGAGTGAACTGCCTGCTGTATCTGTTTCTTTAGGAATCAGGTTGCTTTATTACAGGGAGATTTCGACAGTAACCCTCAATCAGAGCAGGACTGCTTTCCAGCTGTCACCCACATCCTTGATGCTTTTATTTGATATACGAGCTGTGCAGTTTCCTAATACTACTGCACCTAATACTACTGGTTCTGCACCCCCTCCAACCGCCCATCACTTGAGGCTGAGTTGAATGGAAATGTGTTTTATTATCTTCTGTGCAATGAATTGATTTTACAGTGTGGCAACCCAACTCCTGAAAGTGGTCATCATTTTCAGTTATAATTTTTTAGCTCAGAGATAAATTATTAAAACACACCGAAATTGCTCCTGAAGATAACAGAAAGCATGCTCACTTGGTGACTTACTCAGGTAAAATGCTGGTAAGCCCTGGGCATTCTGGCTTTGCATTTCTTAGGAAACCATGCGGGACTATCTCTGTATGATGTGGCAGAGTCACGTTTTATCCTGAGTAGGCAAGAGATGCAGCCTCCTCCCCTTGTGGGTCTGAAACGGCTTCTGCAAGTTGGAGCCTGAAATGACCGAGTATCTCACCCTGCTTTTTGCCACCCACTTTGTTCCCACGGGAAAGGAAGGTGAGGGTGCCAGTGCATGGGTGTAGATGCCAGGTTTCCTGACAGCTCCAGCGTGTCTGCCTCACCCTGGCCATGCCATCTACTGCTCCTCACCTCACTGGACCCCAAGGTACGGTGCTGGCTGTTGGAGTATGAACAAGCAGACAAAGAAAAAGGCCAGTCTTCCCCAGGTGTGGCTGTCAGCCGTTCTGAGCCACCACCTGGAATATCTGCAGGTGGAAGTAGCCACGTAGCTGCCTCCCTCAGTATCAGCGCCCAGGAAGGAAGGCGACTCTTTCACCAGAAACAGCTCAGCTAGAAGACTCTTCTGTCTTCCAAGATGAGTGGGTGGGGGTGTGGGAGAGCAGAGTTTGGCCCCTAGAACTGTTATGTAGAAATGAATCTGATTCAGCAAACAGACCAAAGCTCTGCAGGCCTGAGAGGGTCTTCAAGGCCTCTGGATCAGCTCTTGTGTCAAAGAATGAAATTTTTAGGACTCAGAAGTCTGGAGAAAATGCTTTTAGCTGCAAGTAACAACCAAAGTATAACTGCTCAAACAATTAAGAATGCGAATAATTTCATATAAGAAGTCTCAGGTGGGATCATTTCAGGATTGGTGAATCCCACAGTTCCAGGAGGCTTTTGGGGACCCCAGCTCCTGCCCTCTTTTTGCCACCTTTCTGAGCCAGCTTGTCCTGACCACAGCAGCTTTGCACACCACCCCTCAGAAGACCACTCAGAGGACAGGATGGCCATTTCTCCAGTCTCTGTTTAAGAGCAAGGGAGACTTTCCCAGAAGCACCTGGAACTTTCCCTTATGCCACATGGGCCAGTCTGTGTCACGTGTCCCTCCTGAGCCAGGTGTTGGCTGGGGACAGAAATGCCATCATTGACCAGACCTGTCAGGGTTGCCCCTTGAATAGGGGAGTCTCCCAGCACATCCCAACCCTTACTAGCAACAGACGAACAGTGGAGCTGGTCTTAAGAAGAATAAGGGAGAGTAACAGTTGGAGAGTCTTCAAGAATTCACAAGATGCTGTAATTAGAAGGACCCTCCCCACTTTATAAACAGAAATGTCCAATCTTTTGACTTCCCTTGGTCACACTGGGAGAAGAATTATCTTGGGCCACACATAAGATACACTAACACTAATGATAGCTGATAAGCTAAAAAAAAACTCATAATGTTTTGAGAAAGTTTATGAATCTGTGTTGGGCTGCATTCAAAGCCATCTTGGGCCGCATGGGCCCTTGGGTCGCAGGTTGGAGAAACTCGATATAGGGAGAATCCTGGATAGATCCTGGTTAACTTTCATTTGAGTAGCTGTCATGACTTTCGATAGAAGATGCATGGGTTATGGTGTTGATAGGAATTTAGTGATGTTGAGGCTCCCAGGGCTGCCGGAACCAGCCTGGTGGCACTAACGAGGAAGCTAATGCAACCGCTGATTGCCATGTTGGGCTGGGGGCCAGCATGGCAAGACACTTTGATGTTTTTTAGAAAAGCCAGAAATAGAAATCTTTCTGTAAAATCTCACGTCTTAGATATGCACAATTCACTGAAATATTTAAAACACTGTGTGGGTGTAATACTAAATGATGAAGAGCCAGACCCCAACCTGGGAGTTAGCAGCTGACCTTGTCTGGATGAAGACACTGGTATCTGGAAGCTGTCCTGAGGCTTTGCCTTTACTTTCTCCAATGACCAGACACAGCATCCAGCTTGGGAGACACCAGATGTTCCAGCGGAGGACTTGAAGACCACTGCCTGTTCTCCCACACTGGGCTCAGGTCACTTTCCAACTTTTATCTTCCAGAAGGAACTGGAATGGAGGGACGAGATGAACCAGGGCTCTCGGGGCAGTAGATAGGAATGTGTCCCGCACGGAGGGGTGCTTTCCTTACAGTACTGGAGAAAAGCAGGGCGTGGAGAGTGTGATTCATAGTTTCAGAGGAAAACCAGACAACATGCAGAACTTCTATGCGAAATGAAGCTGGATGATGAAATGCAGCCACTGGTAAAATAAAACCAGGTGAAAAAACCCCACTATGGGCAGACAGATACACACACGGGCACCTTCATCAGTGGAACAGGCCAGAAGTGGGGGTGTGGATGGATGCTCATTGGGTGAACAGCTTTCCGTGCTAGGATCTGGCATGGAGATATCAACCACACCTTCGTGTCTTGGGGGATCCAGTCATGATTTGAATGCCTAACTAGGAAGGGCTCCTCTTTGTCATTTCACCAGGGCCAGACGGGGCATGTGCCCTACCCATGCTCCTTGCTTCCAACTATTATAGTGCACGGGGACCTGATGTCACAGCCAGCACCTACTTGGGGGCTCTCTCTGGCTGCTGGGGCCATGACACAGTCATGTTCCTCCCCTCCTGCTGGTCCCCCCACTTCCTAAGAAATAGAGACATCTAGACTGAGAAACAAGGTAGGTTTACACAAAGGCAAGCTATTTGTCATTTTCAACAAAAAGAATATCAAAAAGCAGCTTTGCTTATTTCAAAATGACTGAATCAAACCCAATTCTGTCAGCTCATTCTTTATGAGCTATCAAAACCCGAACACTCTTCATCCACGTATCCAGTGAGGAAACACCATAATCGGGGTGGCATCATGGGTTGCATTCTCAGCTAGCCCTGCTCCTCTCCTTCTCTGCCCAGACTGGCTGTCACCGACAGATGACTAAGGGCCCTGCAGAATTGAATTACTCAGCTGAAGCCACAGAGCATGCGCCAGCAGTGAGAGGAGAGTTCAGAGGGTCTCTATGTCTAAAACACAGGACTTGGCTTCGGACACTTCAGGATAACAGGGGGATTTCCAGGTTTCTGTGGAGCGACTGAATCCTACCATCCAGGCACACAGGGAGCTCCACAGACAGCCCCCTGCAGAGAGGGAGACCCTGTGCTTTGCTGATGGCTCTGAATGCTTCTGGCTCCCCTCCAAAGGGGGCCCAGCTCATGCCCAGTTGGCATGTCTGTGCTTTGGAGGTCAAGGCATATGAGCCCACAGACTGGCATATTTGAGTGAGGGTTACGGAGGGAGTGCACCTGCTGTGTCCTGCACCCCAGCAAGGAGGGTTAGGTCATCAAAGCTGGGAAGTGCTCTTACAAGGAAGCTGCCTTGTGCCCACTGGGAGCTGGCAAGCCCTGAATGCCTCAGACCAACTTGAATGGCTCTAGGACGCCAGCAGCAGGGTGACGGATTGGCATAAAGATGCATGGCCAATTGACCACATGGTGCTGAAACCTTCGGGCAACACCTCGATACCAGGATCCCATGGCAGGTAGGGAAAGCTCTCAGGGCTCAGGTCCTGGTGCTGGGCGTGAAAACACACACACGCCACCCTGAGCCCTACACATGTTGCCTGGTTTCTGGGATTAGGGCCACTGTCTCTCTCCTCTGATGACATCTCTCCAGCAGCATTTCCTCTCTGTGTGCAGGTGGGGTCTATCCAGCATTGCTTCATCTCTGGGTCTTTGGAAGGGTGTGGGGACCTAGGACATGCTAGACATTTCTTCCTTCTGGAGTGTTCCTGGTGACTTCCTTGCCAGAGAATCAATTAGGGCAAAAATAATAACCGTAATCATTAGAACTGTTATTCGGTAAACGTGAGACTATATTCATACCACTAATCATGGAACCATGGACTTACCATTTACTATGCAAAGTGCTTTACTGAGTCATCTCATTTAATCCTTGTGCCTCTGTGGATGTGACACCATTTACATGTAAGGAAACTGAAGCCCAGAGAGGAACGGTGTTTGCCCAGGGGCACATGGCTAGTAAGTGGCACATTTTGACTAGTGGTCAAAACTACAGAATACGGGGGTTATTATTCCCATTTTGTGCTAAGTCAGTGGAGCTGGGGGATGCCCACTGAGACCCGGCAAGGCAAAGGCAGCAGTCCTGGCCTCGGGAGACTGGGCTGAGACCGAGTGCTTCCTCCTGCTTCTGGGCAGTCTCACTGGTTTAAAACCCTCATCCCAAGGGTGCCTGGGTGTGGTCCTAAATACACCCAGCACTGGAAAGTTCTCCACCAGTGCTTGTGAGGTTTTCCTTTCTAGTTCTAGTATATACTTCTCAAGAATCTTCAGAATTCCCCAGTCAGCTTCCCAAAGGAAACTAAATTTGCTCAGAAAAGCAGGCTTATCTATTCAACTTAAATGGCTTCTTTTCAAACAACTGTAATGTCATCATTCTCATTTTTATGAATAATTAAATCTTGGCATGTTAGGCTAAGTTAATCATTTTTATCTCTTCCAAATTATATTGTCTAAATATGGCTAAACTATGACGACAACTTACTGGAATCACCGAGGATGTTGTTAATGTCAAATGGAACCTGAAATCATCCACACCGGCCTTGTGAACATAATTTAGAGACTTGTATTTCATGCTCAGAGCCGTCCCTGGAGATTAAATGTGTGAACCGATCCTGCTGAAAACTCTGTTTCCCTCCATGATCTATCTCGTTCCAAAAGCTGGTGAGCCGGTGAGTAGCCTTTGCTTATCACGGCCAGTGTCAAGAGGTGAGCACAAGTTAACCTTAAAAACAACATTCAGCCCAGCCAAGTTTTCTGTAAATATGGTACACGATTAATTATGTCAGAAGACTATTTACTAAATGTGAAAAAATCAATAACACTCTAGGAAGAATGTTTACCCAGCCTAGGATCCAAACAAAGACTCTAAAGCCAGGGAAGTTTTTGAAAAATACAAGCTCCGTGTCTCCAGCAAACATAAGGGAGGTTTTGCTCCTTTTCATTTTTGCCTTGGCAGGGATGGGCCCTGGGGGTGTGGGCTCTGTCTCTTCTCTGGTCATTGCAATCAGAGCGACATGACTTTTGTCCACTGATGGCGGCCACGTGCCAGCCCTTGCAGGAAGCACTTACCACTAGGACCTCATTTAATTTAATGCCACTGACAGGACAGTGGCATCCTGACTCTTATCCTCCCTGTTTTGTAAACTAAGAAACCAAGGCCCCAAGAAGTGAAAGTGTTGGTCCCAATCCCGAAGCCAGCAACTGGCTGAGGCCCTACTTCCAGTTGCAGGAGTAGAGTCCAGGTGGTCTCAGGCCACAGTCTCCTGGTGTGATAGGAATTCACTGTTCCTGCCGGGTGCTTTCCTGAGCTGCTTCTTTTAGGTATGCACTCTCTTAGTCCTCACAAAGCCCTGTGAGAGGTGGAGACAGCTGAGGATGTGGAGTTCCAGATAATCGTACCACATAACAGTGGACAGAGTGGTTCAGTTGTGACCTTAGTCACACAGCCTGTAAGTCACAGAGTGGGACTGTAACCCAGTGCAGACAAGTTCTATCCTTTCTCTCTTTTTTTTTTTTTTTTTTTTTGAGACACGGTCTGGCTCCGTCACCCAGGCTGGAGTGCAATGGCATGATCACTGTAACCTCTGCCTCCCTGGTTCAAGTAATCCTCCTCCTACCTCAGTCTCCTGAGTAGCTAGGACTACAGGCACACGCCACCACAGTCCACTAATTTCTTCTTTCTTTCTTTCTTTCTTTCTTTCTTTCTTTCTTTCTTTCTTTCTTTCTTTCTTTCTTTCTTTCTTTCTTTCTTTCTTTCTTTCTTTTTCTTTCTTTCTTTCTTTCTTTCTTTCCTTCTTTCCTTCTTTCTCTTTCTTTCTCTTTCTTTCTTTCTTTCTTTCTTTTGTTCGTTCGTTCATTCGTGGAGTTGGGGAGATGGGGTCTTGAACTCCTGAGCTCCAGTGATCCACCCACCTTGGCCTCCCAAACAGCTGGGATTACAGGCATGAGCTACTGCCCCCCAGCCTCTAACCCTCTCAACGCAGGACAGACTGTCCATCGATGAGCCTCCCCCGAGGGGAGACGGTGTCCTCAAGTGGCGTTGCCTGCAGCAATCCTGGCATCTTGGTGCCCAGAGTGAACCTTGTAGCACCTCTCACGTCTGTACAACACAATGACTTTCAGAAACCATCATGTCATAATCAATATTCATGATTTTTCTAGTTTTTTAAGTTTTAAAGCAAATGATTAATAGAGGACAAATTTCAATTTTACAAAAATGTTATTCAAATTCTGTTAAGCACCTCATGTATGAACTAAAATTTGTACTGACAAGCAAAAACATCAGGTCTCATAGTTTTCACTCTGTTTCTATTTTAAACTTCGGACACAAAATCCCTAAGTGGTCTCATAGAACGACAGGTGGCAGTGACTCCAGTTCTGTTTCATTCCCTTCACCATCTCTGTGCCACTGTTGCTCACTGTGAGTCTAACATATACCGTGTTGTGCCAGGAAATACGCAATGTGCTTTGTTTCCCTTTTTAATTCAATTTGTAGTTAAAAAGAATAAAAGGAAAAAGAGAGGCCAGATGCCTGAATGATCCACAAACCAACTAGTCTGCTCCCAAATAATTGAGATTAAACTGTCCCCATATTTGAGATCAGAACATTCCATTCCAGCATCATGTAAAGTAAATTTTTAAGGCAATTCAAAAAGAAAGCCCAGAGTACTCACAAAGACTGCAGAATACACAGAGATGATGTGGAGCCTTTTGCTCAGGGTACATGTCATGCTGTTAGGCTCGCCATGGTTCTAGAACACCTAACGTGGCTTCCGTCCAAAGATCTGCCAAGAAAAACTCTTTCAATCTCCTTCTGCTGATTCCTGCTGTTTTAAGTATCAGTCCTTGGAGAGGTTTGGTATAATCTGCTCTCTAAATAAAATGGGATAAATCACCATCCATGGGGAATTTAGTATGTGAGGTACAGAATTCCCTCAAAGTTTGCATTCAGACTACCTTAAATTCTTTGTAAAACTCCACCAAATCCCTCCCAGGAAAAGCAAGCTCTTCCTCTTCCCCTGAGTTTGAAGCATCATGCCCTCAGCCTCTAAGAATCCCCTGTACCGCCTCTAAGGAGCATCACCTATAGGTGGGAGCGGACACAGAAGGGCGGGGCTGGAGCAAGAGAACCCAGCTGTAAGTGTCCCGGGTGAATTAACCCACCTGAGCCCAGCAGGCAGCAGCCAAAGGGTGAAGGGACAGAGTGGAAGTCAGATGTGGGGGAGAAGGAATAGAAAACTTGCCCTGTGTCTTGGCAGTCAGCGGGTCAACTTGGGATGAAACTGTGTGTGTGCAGTTTAGCCAGAGGCTTGCTTACATGTGCAGCATGTCTAGGGCTCAGCAACGGTCTCAGCGTCCACTCTCTTCCCAACTTGCTTTCTCCCTAATTCCAGAGGGGAGAGTTAAGCATGATTTCACTTTTATTAATGTTAGAGCAAGAAAGTTTCCAGAGGCCCTGTTCCCACCTCTGCATTTATAGATGAGAAGTGGGGCTGAGTTAACCAAGTTACTGAAAATAATAAAGTAAAATTCAAGGACCCCCAGGGCAAGGCAGTTCTGCATTTTACATGGCCTTTCTCACTGTTGGTGCTTTACAAATACTTCCAAGGTTGATGGATAAAAAAAGAGTATATGTCTTGCTAGTTCATTTTCTTCTTTAAGATGTCATCACTTGGCTAAGTGAATAGTAATTGGTTTGAAAGTTCCCACATGGAAGATGAATAACTTACAGCTAAAGAAGATATCTTGACAAAGATCTGGGGGTCAGAGTGGCTGACATGCTGAAAGTCACTCATTTAGCCCATATCCTTAAGCACCAACTAAGTAGAATGTGAGGGAATGCTGCAGATCACAATCTACCCCTGAGGAATCCACCTCTGAGCTGCACAAACAGGGACCTAGACCATGAGAAAGGCTTCCTGCTATGAGTGGATGCCAAGGCTGCAGGATCCATTTTACAGAATGTTAAGAAGTTACCTGCATGAAAATAAACCCTTAGAAATGCAGCTTTTCCCAGGCAGAGAACAAGATTGACCCTTGCCAAGCTCAAATGCATGGCCAGCTATGTTGTCTAGAAGCCAGGGACACCAGCCTTCCCTGGACCCCTCACAGCTGTCTACTCACCCAGCTCTGGCGGCACACTCAGCGTCCCGAGGAGGCAGGTCACAAGGACAGGGGGCTGGGAGATCCTGAGCCCCAGGAGGCAGTCCCCCATGTTCTCAGAGCCAGGTACCTCCAGCGGACACAGCCTTCCACGACCCCATCTCCCCACAGCACAAGCAGGAGCCATGCAATCCTTCTGCGTGCCCAGTGCCCTTCCCCCCACCTCGGCCCAGCCCCGAGAACATCTGACCTGGACCCTCCACAGCTCTTCAATCTTCCTTCTCTAATCTGGGGACCAGCCTAGTCCAGGTGGTTGTCATCTGGCCTGGAAACCTGTGGCCACCTGCTGAGGGATCCCCACCCCCTGCTTGGGACCACTGGACGAAGCCCCAAGCCTTCATTACTGGGGTTCACAGGCTCCATCTTCCCCTGAATCCTCCCTCCTACTGCCTGGGCCTTGGTCTCCCGGCCCTTCACTCACTCCCTGTCCCCAGGGCTTCTGTACATGCTATACCCCCATTCCGACACCATTCCACATCTGAGCTGCAACTCTTTTAGATTCCGACTTTACTGCCTGTCTTCTGCAGAGGAGCCTCTCCTAACTCCCCTTCCCCCAGCCAGGATGCTACCCCTGTATTGACCATGACCTCCCCCCTCCCCTGTGCTGCCTGAAATAAAGCCATCAGTGCTGTGACTTGTTCGAAGTTGTCCCACTCTAACAGGCCTCAAGGATCACAGAGGCAGGGATCCCCTTCTGGAATCTAGTGCCTCGCTCAGCGCATAGCAGGGTCTTAATCAACAAATGTTTGATGGGTGGATGGACAAACAGATGGATGGATGAAGGGGCACAGGGAGGGTCCGGTGGCTTCTATGGAGAGTTCCCAAAGGGTCTCAAATATCTTTGCCAAAATGCAGGGACTTAAGGCACATTCTTAGGAGGGTATCCAGCTGGAGTCAGAGATAGCCCCTTGTCCCTTAGGGAGCCAGCGAGCTCCCAGGCCCAGGGACACCCCAACATCTCCATGGAGGCCACTGTGGTTGTTGCTGTTGCCAGGTTCACAGGTGTTCCCTGTGTTCTCCACCATGGCGCGTCCCCTGGGGCCTTCACAGTCAGTGCAGAGCACCAAAGAGTTGCCGCTGTGTGGTGAATTCTTATAATTGTGCATTGCATCCATTTTGAATGTAATTTGGACTTTCTCCTACCAGAAGCAGGGCTTAGTCGCCCTTGACACGGTGTCCAGGGATTCACCCACTCCCGGTCCCTCACTGTGGCCAACCCAAATATCTGCCTTGTACACTCACCTCCTGTGACCACCTCCCTGTGGGACAGGCAGATACAGCCCACTTGATAGCCTCAGTGACTCCACACCCCACAGGGACTTCCCAGACATGCTGCCATGCCCACCTCTCAGCCACAGGGACCACACGGAGCCCGTGTCTTGTTGCTCTAAACCCACCAGTGAGAAGTCCCCATGGGAAACCCGCTTGGGAAACGCCCTGGACCCCAATAAAGGCTTAGGTCTCAGGTCCCTCTCTCTCCCTTCACTCCCCCCCCGCCCCAAGTAAGCGTTCGTGACCCACTTTCTGCAGGCCCCGTGAGGCGCGCTGCCGTCTCCCTGGGACACGGTGCTTCTGTTGCTTCCTGTGTCTTCTTGTGCTGCCTCCTGCGTCTCCCCCGACCCACGCCCCAACCCAACTCTCCTCCCATCAGGGCTCTCTTAGGAAGTGGCTGTCTTGATAGGAATAAACTGGACATGGGTCAGATGAGAGTCACAAGGTGTCTGTCCAGAGTAACAAGTTTTGTGTAAGAGAGACTTGTGGTCACTGGACAGGGCTAGAATTTATAGTCAGTCTCTCCAAGTGAGAGATAAAGCCTGCTACCAATGACAGGGGACTTGGAGAACAGCTGAGCCCCTCCCTCAGCTGAGATGGCGCTGAGGTGTGGTCCCCTCAGGCCCCCAGAGTGACCCGGCACCAGCTCCAGCAGCCCAGGGTCACCTTCTCAGCAAGCCATTGCGGGTTGGCTTCCTCCTTGTCTGTTTCACTTCCCCTTCCACATAAACTAGTCTCCCCAAATCCTGTCTCAGGGTCCCCTCCTGGGGGATCCCAACCAATGATCTAAGGTCTGTGGCTGCAAGAAAAGTACCCTGTGAGTCCCGGGCTTTTGCCGAGTCGCGATGTCGCGGGAGGGCCTGCCCGGGCTTGAATTCCCGCTCCCTGCCCAGATTTCCGGCCCTTGCTAGGAATCCTGAGCCAGGGGACGTGAGCCTGCAAGGCCTGCACCACAAGGCCGGACACATTTTCATTTTCTTTCTGATGCTTTTTGTGACCCTGCCACCTCACAATGCAATATTTCCACTGTGAAACCCCCAAAACTGCCAAATTTCACCCATTTTGGATTAACATTATCAAGGAGCTTGGCATTATGTTGAAAACCCAGACATTCCCACGACCCGGCTCCTATTTAAAAAATGTCTGTCTATTTAAAGTTCAGGATGGGAGGATAAAAGAGAAAAGACTCCCAAAGTCAACAGAGAACATGAGCTAGGCAAAAGGAAAGTCCAGTTTGCTTCTAAAAAAGGCTGAAAATTATAACCATCCATGGCCTTGCGTCTTAAGTCTCAGAATTTTTTTTCTTTTTTGATGGTTTGCAAACCAAAGTGGAATTTTATTATGGGTTACTAAGGGAGCTTCCTCAAGTTCCTAGCCCCCAAAGCCTCTGTGCACTCCATAGCATGCCTCCGAGGCTCCTCATGCCATGAGAAAGAGAATGGAGCCAAAATCAAGCCGGCAGTATCTCCAGGCTGTAACGTCTTCCCCACGTCGCTGAGTTTCCACAGTGCTGAGCCAGGGACCCGGCAGAGCTGCCTAGCTCCTTTTATGAACAACAGCACCGTGATGAAGGCAGCAGGAGTCAGAGAACAATTCATGGCAGGAAGCCCCAGCATCCGGTGAGAAATAAGAAGTACAACAGTACAGGATGCGCCTTGGGTCACGGGGACGTGGAAAGCCCGCAGCCTTTGTGTCCTTCTCGGGGCCAGAGTGGCTGCAGCTCACCCCTCAGCTCCCTTCGGGTCCCAGCTGGGAGCCGAGATAGAAGCTACTGTCGCTGCTGGGCTTCTCGCCTCCTGCCGAGGGGCACACGGAGACCGGGATGGCCACCTCTGTGGGCCTGCTGCTGCTGCTGCTGCTCCTGAGGCAGCTCGGGGCCGGGACAGGAGCTGACACAGAGGCGGTGGTCTGCGCGGGGACCGCCTGCTATACGGCCCACTGGGGCAAGCTGAGCGCTGCCGAGGCCCAGAACCTCTGCCTCCAAAACGGGGGCAACCTGGCCACTGTGAAGAGCGAGGAGGAGGCCCAGCACGTCCAGCAAGTACTGGCCCAACTCCTGAGGCGGGAGGCAGCCCTGACGGCAAGGATGGGCAAGTTCTGGATTGGGCTCCAGCGAGAGAAGGGCAAGTGCCTGGACCCCAGTCTGCCGCTGAAGGGCTTCAGCTGGGTGGGCGGCGGGGAGGACACGCCTTACTCTAACTGGCACAAGGAGCTCCGGAACTCGTGCATCTCCAAGCGCTGTGTGTCTCTGCTGCTGGACCTGTCCCAGCCGCTCCTTCCCGGGCGCCTCCCGAAGTGGTCCGAAGGCCCCTGTGGGAGCCCAGGCTCCCCCGGAAGTAACATTGAGGGCTTCGTGTGCAAATTCAGCTTCAAAGGCATGTGCCGGCCTCTGGCCCTGGGGGGCCCAGGTCAGGTGACCTACACCACCCCCTTCCAGACCACCAGTTCCTCCTTGGAGGCTGTGCCCTTTGCCTCTGCCGCCAATGTGGCCTGTGGGGAAGGGGACAAAGACGACAGTCAGAGTCATTATTTCCTGTGCAAGGAGAAGGCCCCCGATGTGTTCGACTGGGGCAGCTCGGGCCCCCTCTGTGTCAGCCCCAAGTATGGCTGCAACTTCAACAATGGGGGCTGCCACCAGGACTGCTTTGAAGGCGGGGATGGCTCCTTCCTCTGCGGCTGCCGGCCAGGGTTCCGGCTGCTGGACGACCTGGTGACCTGTGCCTCACGAAACCCTTGCAGCTCTAGCCCATGTCGTGGGGGGGCCACATGCATCCCGGGACCCCATGGGAAAAACTACACGTGCCGCTGCCCCCAAGGGTACCAGCTGGACTCGAGTCAGCTGGACTGTGTGGATGTGGACGAATGCCAGGACTCCCCCTGTGCCCAGGAGTGTGTCAACACCCCTGGGAGCTTCCGCTGCGAATGCTGGGTTGGCTATGAGCCGGGCGGTCCTGGAGAGGGGGCCTGTCAGGATGTGGATGAGTGTGCCCTGGGCCGCTCGCCTTGCGCTCAGGGCTGCACCAACACAGAGGGCTCATTCCACTGTTCCTGCGAGGAGGGCTATGTCCTGGCCGGGGAGGACGGCACTCAGTGCCAGGACGTGGATGAGTGTGTGGGCCCAGGGGGCCCCCTCTGCGACAGCTTGTGCTTCAACACACAAGGGTCCTTCCGCTGTGGCTGCCTGCCAGGCTGGGTGCTGGCCCCCAATGGGGTCTCCTGCGCCATGGGGCCTGTGTCTCTGGGACCACCATCTGGGCCCCCCGATGAGGAGTACAAGGGAGAGAGAGAGGGGAGCACTGTGCCTCCTGCTGCAACAGCCAGTCCCACGAGGGGACCGAAGGGCACCCCCAAGTCTACACCCACCACAAGGAGACCTTTGCTCTCATCTGATGCCCCCATCACCTCTGTCCCACTTGAGGTGCTGGCCCCCAGTGGGTCCCCAGGCCTCTGGAGGGAGCCCAGCATCCATCACACCACAGCTGCCTCTGGCGCCCAGGAGCCTGCAGGTGGGGACTCCTCCGTGGCCACACAAAACGACGACGGCACTGACGGGCAAAAGCTGCTTTTATTCTACATCCTAGGCACCGTGGTGGGCATCCTACTTCTGCTGGCCCTGGCTCTGGGGCTACTGGTCTATCGCAAGCGGAGAGCGAAGAGGGAGGAGAAGAAGGAGAAGCCCCAGAATGCAGCAGACAGTTACTCCTGGGTTCCAGAGCGAGCAGAGAGCAGGGCAATGGAGAACCAGTACAGGTAAAGGGGGCCCTGAGCGACTGGGGGAGGGGATGCGCAGGCATGGGGACACTGACCACAGTACAAAGAGGTGGCAGCAGGAGCAGGCCCAGGTTCCCTGTGGGCAGACACACCCCGGTCCCGGAAGCTGACCCCTCAACCTCCCCCGACGCCAGGCACACGGGCTCCCTTAGAGCATGCTGCCCGTCTGCAGCGCGGCTGCAGGTAACCTGGGGCTCCCTCCCAAGCTCCAGACGTGCAGGCAGCAGGGGCGCCGTGGCTTCCAACACTGTCTCTTTTGTTTCCCATAGTCCGACACCTGGGACAGACTGCTGAAAGTGAGGTGGCCCTAGAGACACTAGAATCACCGGCCACCATCCTCAGAGCTTTGAACTCCCCATTCCAAAGGGGGACCCACATCTTTCTGAAAGACTGGACTGAAATCTTAGCAAACAATTGTAAGCCTTCTCCTTAAAGCTCCCTTGGAACATGCAGGTATTTTCTACGCGTGTGTGGTGTTCCTGAAGTGGAAGCTGTGCGTTGGCGTGCCGCAGTGGAGATTTTGTGACTCTGTAATGATTCTTACTCCCCCTTCCTTTTCAAATTCCAGTGTGACCAATTCCGGATCAGGGTGTGAGGAGGCCAGGGCTAAGGGGCTCCCCTGAATAGCTTCTCTGCTCACTTCGACCATCTAAGAGGAAAAGGTGGGCTGCTCATGCCGATTAGGATTGAAATGATTTGTTTCTCTTCCTGGGATGAAAACTAAGTCAATTAATTATTCAATTAGATAAGAAGATCTGATTTTTTGGTCAAAGGGAGCATGTTCAGGACTGGAAACATTTCTTTACATTTGCATTCCTGCATTTCCCCAGTCTTGCTAAATGTGAAATTGTTGACATCCTCCAGAACGGCCAGAAGTGCAATTAACCTCTTAGGTGGCAAGGAGGCAGGAAGTGCCTCTTTAGTTCTTACATTTCTAATAGTCTTGGGTTTATTTGCAAAGAGAAGCTTGAAAAGTATGAGAAAAGTTGCTTGAAGTGAGTTACAGGTATTTGTGAAGTCACATAATCTACAGGGCTAGGGCGAGAGAGGCCAGGGATTTGTTCAAAGATACTTGAATTAATTCATCTAAATGTACTGAGGTTATCACACACTTGACTACGGATATGATCCACACTAACAAGGAAACAAAATCAAGGACAACCTGTCTTTGAGCCAGGGCAGGCCTCAGACACCCTGCTTGTGGCCCCGCCTCCACTTCATGCTGCTGGGAATGCCAGTGCTCCGAGCTCAGACGGAGGAAGCCATGGCGGAAACTTCCATCGGGCTGTTTTCTAAAGGATGTGTGAACGGGAGATGATGCACTGTGTTTTGAAAGCTGTCCTTTTAAAGCATTTTAGCACAGTTCATAGTTCACAGTTGATGCAGCATCCTGAGATTTTAAATCCTGAAGTGTGGCTGGGGCACACACCAAGTAGGGAGCTAGTCAGGCAGTTTGCTTAAGGAACTTTTGTTCTGTGTCTCTCTTTTCCTTAAAATTGGGGGTAAGGAGGGAAGGAAGAGGGAAGAAGAGGACTAACTAAAATCATTTTTATCAGCAAAAACTGCTCAAAGCCATTTACATTTATATCCTCATTTTAAAAGTCACATTTGCAAAGATTTCTCCCTATGATGATAATGTGGTTGATAGTGTGCACTCTCCTTCTCTCTCTCTTTCACACACACACACACACACACACACACACACACACACACACACGGCACCATTCTGCCTGGGGTACTGGAACAGAGCCCTGGGGTCACCAATGGTCAGAGTCACTAGAAGTTACCTGAGTATCTCTGGGAGGCCTCACGTCTCCTGTGGGCTTTTTGCTGTCACTGTGCAGGAGAACAGACAGAGGAAATGTGTCTCCCTCCAAGGCCCCAAAGCCTCAGAGAAAGGGTGTTTCTGGTTTTGCCTTAGCAATGCATCGGTCTCCGAGGTGACACCCTGGAGCAGTTGAAAAACCACCAGGTGCAGGCCCTTAGAGTTAATACTCTTGCCAGTTTTAAAATATAGATGCTATGGTTCAGATTGTTTTTAATGGAAAACTCAAGGGGCAGGGGAGGTGAAAGGAAAGATGGAGGTTTTGTGGGGCTCAGTGGGGCATTTGGAACTTCTTTTTAAAGTCATCTCATGGTCTCCAGTTTTCAGTTGGAACTTTGGTGTTTGACACTTAAGGGAGACAAAGGCTGTGTCCATTTGGCAAAACTTCCTTGGCCACGAGACTCTAGGTGATGTGTGAAGCTGGGCAGCCTGTGGCGTGGAGAGCAGCTGTCTGTCTGGCCATTCAGAGGATTCTAAAGACATGGCTGGATGCGCTGCTGACCAACATCAGCACTTAAATAAATGCAAATACAATACTTTTCCCTCTGGGCATTGAAAATCCTTGCCCTTATCATTTGGGGTGAAGGAGGCATTTCTGTCCTTGGCTTCCCAGAGCCCCAACGCAGTCTGTGTATGAATCCTGGGGTCCAACGAGGCCTCCTATTTCCACAGCGTTCTGATTGCTCTCACAGCCCAGGCCCATTGTCTGGTCTCTGAATTTTTCTGTAGGTGACAACATGCAGCCCCATTCTCAACAACAGGGAGGACACGGACCCTCTCTGTGGAACCCGCAAGGAGAGAAATGGGTAATAAAGAATCCAGTTCCTCAAAACCTCCCCTGGCAGGGCTGGGTCCCCCTCCCGCTGGGTGGTGCTTTCTCTTGCACACCACTCCCACTGCTGGGAAGAGCCAGCAACCCAACCAGATGGCTCAGGAGGTGCGTCTGATGGAAACCACTGGGCTCAAACACGTGCTTTGTTCTCCTGTTTATTTTTGCTGTTACTTTGAGGCATGGAAATTCTTGTTTGGGGGCTCTTGGGGCTACAGTAGTGGGTAAACAAATGCCCACCAGCCAAGGGGACATTAACAAATCATCCTTATCCTGAGGGACCCAAGCTTGCTCTGGCGTGGCACAGTGGGGAATCCAACGGTCATAGTGTGGGGAGAGGTGCACCCTGCCACCTGCTGACTTCTCACTAGACACAGTGTTTCTCTCCAGGTGACCTGTTCAGCAGCAGAACAAGCCAGGGCCGTGGGGACAGGGGGAAGGTTACACATGGAGATGGACAACAAGGCAATGAAGACTTGTCATCCAAATAGGTCAATAATTCTGGGAGACTCTTGGAAAAAACTGAATATATTGAGGACCAACTCTCTCCCTCCCCTCATCCTATGTCTCAAAGCAGACAATGTAAAGAGAGAACATGTCACACATGCAGCTCACCATACCCACTCGTTCCTGAATTTCAGGTGCTGTCACTGCTCTTTCTTTCTTCTTTGTCATTTGGGAAGGGTGATGCAGGGGGACAATTCCTACAGATAATCTGAGGAAGGCAGAAAAACCAGGGCAGGACAGTTATCGACAATGCATTAAGAGGAACTTGGTGAGCATCCTCTGTAGAGGGACTCCACCCCTGCTCAACAGCTTGGCTTCCAGGCAAGACCAGCCACATCTGGTCTCTGCCTTCGGTGGCCCACACTTCAGCATCATCGTCATTGCCACAGCATCACGATGCAACACATCTGTGTGTAGCACTATGACGTTATGTTTGGGTAATGTGGGGATGAACTGCACGAGGTTCTGATTAAGGATGTGGGGAAGTGGGCTGTGGTCCCTGCCGACCTTGTAAGGCCACCTCAAGGCCTGTCTGTTGGTCAGTGGCGGAGGTGCAAAGCTTCAGGAAGGGCCAGCCTCATGTCATCTTCCCCGCAATCAGGCAGAAAAGTGGAGTCAAAAAGTCAAATCTTTATATGCATGTGTTGTGTCCATTTTGCAGGGTGAACTGAGTTTGAAAGAATTTTTTTTTCTCTTCAAATTGCTTTGTCTTTTCCATCTTCATGGGTCTTATCCCTGAGCAATATTTCGATGGATGGAGATGATCATTAGGTACTTTTGTTTCAACCTTTATTCCTATCAATATTTCTGTGAAAACTAGGAGAGCAGAGATGAGATTTGACAAAAAAAATCTGAATTAAAAATAACACTGTCTTTTTAAAACTAACATAGGAAAGCCTTTCCTATTATTTCTCCTCTTAGCTTCTCCATTGTCTAAATCAGGAAAACAGGAAAACACGGCTTTCTAGCAGCTGCAAAATGGTTTAATGCCCCCTATATATTTCCATCACCTTGAACAATAGCTTTAGCATGGGAATCTGAGATATGATCCCAGAAAACATCTGTCCCTACTTTGGCTGCAAAACCCATGGCTTAAATCTATATGGTTTGTGCATTTTCTCAACCAAAAATGGAGGATGATAATCTGAAATCTCCATATACTCACTAATCAAAGACACTATTTTCATAATAGATTTCTGAGACAAATACTCACTGAAGGGCTTTAAAAATAAATCGTGTTTTGGTCTGTTCTTGTAGATAAATGCCCTTCTATTTGAAGTAGAAGCTCTGGAATCCCTTTATTGCGCTGTCGCTCTTATCTGCAAGGTGGCAAGCAGTTCTTTTCAGCAGATTTTGCCCACTATTCCCCTGGGCTGAAGTTCTTTGCGTAGATTTGACTTAAACTTGAATTTGATCCCGGAAAAGCCTTACTCTGTGATGTCAGATGTGATTGTAAATGTCAGTAATCACTTCATGAACGCAAAATGAGAATGTAAGTATTTTTAAATGTGTGTATTTTAAATGTGTTTGACTAATTCTGAAATTATAAGATTTCTATGCAGGATTTATCTTCATCCTGTGCATGTTTCCCAGACTGTGAGGAGGGAAGGCTCAGAGATCAAGCTTTTCTTCCAAGTTCTAATAAAATGGTGCTTTGAGTGCCATCATGGGTCAACCTTTAGGAAGGTGCAGCTTTGTCGTCCTTTGAGCTTTCTGTTATGTGCCTATCCTAATAAATTCTTACATACATTGGTTGTGAACTTGTTTTAATATATTTCACGACAACTTGAAATACCTGGCAGAACTTGCTTTCAAGGTCATTACATTTATCCATCTCCGTTTTCAAAGAGTTGCTAAAAAGAAGGTACCCTGTGGCTGAGTTTCTGCACCTGCACCTGCTGGACGCGACAGGGGGCGCTGGGCTCTGCCCTCCTTCATTACCTCAGCAAATGTGTTCCCTGCCCCTCAGTGTGCTGCCCTTGGGGACATGGAATACAGAGGGCTGCACTGCGCCCAGTGTCCATGGCAGCTGAGTCCACTCATCCATGGTCCCCTCATCACTCTTTAATTCCCTGCATCTTGTAAATTACATGGGTGATGCCTGGCGCAGAATTAAACATGTCCAATGGATGCGATGTGAAAATACTGTCCTATAATTATCATTGGAGCATTTATCACTACTTTGTCAGCAAAGCCCTTTCAGTTTATTTAACTAATTGGACAGGCAGATCAGATTGCTGGTTGTTTGGCTACACAAATCTCATGGTGATTCCAAGTCAGGAACAGCAGATGGTGGTCAATTCTGAGTCAGGCTGCTTTAAGATTGTGCAAAAGGCTGTGGCAAAAGCACAGGACTTAAGAAGAATAAAGGGTTCTGCTCTGTTATGCTGATGGTACAGAACACTTGCAATAAATATCCATTATTTAGGGTTAAATGCAGCTGATCCTGTTAGAAGTCTAGTCATTCACAACATACACTTGGAAATTATTCCTCAATATGAATAACCATGGCTGTTCTCCCAACACACACACACAAACACACACATGCACGACACAGAGACATGGATCCACAAACACACACAACACACATCCATAAGACACACACCCACAAGCACACACAGTTCTATCATCCTTCTGTCTCGTACACCTGGGGCCAGTGTTTCTCAATTTAGGAAAAGCCTATGAAAGCAAACACCAACTTGTGATGGTTACTTTTCTTGGCGACTTTTGCTATCTCGTTAAAATTTCTTAAATGCTAGGTAAATCATTAGCAAACAAATGATTTGCCAAGAAAAATTATTTTGCACACATATCTATTGCACAATGCAGAGTACATTTGTGTTGCTGTCATCAGACAAAATGCAGATTAAAATGAGAGACTCAGACATGTACTACGCACCTTCCATGGGGTTGAACATACACTGAGTGAGCCTATCAAGTTCTCGGCTGACTCTTGTGTATATTCAGTAAGAGGCGATACGGAGAGCAGAGATGATAAATTGAAAACCAGAGAAGTCACAGTCAGCCTTTCCCTGAATTATATTTGACATTACAGTTGCTTAGAAAGAGAATGACTAATGGGTTTACCCTTCAGATCCTCTGAGTGCCTCCTAACTCCCCCTTTTCAGAGGAAATTATGGACAGCTCAAGAGTGAAATAGTAAAGAAAGAGGCAGAGAGAGTAAAAGGTGTGGATCAAATGCAGTCATTTTTCCAGAATTGTGATTGACTTAAGGATGCTCAGCGTGTAGCTCAGGCACAGGCCCTCTCCTGAGTCCCCAGGGAAACCACCACCGAATTCCCGTGAGCAGTTGTCCCTCTCTGAGTTCTAGTAGTTGGATTCTATTTGAGGTTTGTCATCATTAACTTGGATGCTGATGTTCTCTTGTGGTTAAAACTGGTTCACAGAATTCAACTGAATGGAAGTAAGGAAGGCAGAGAGGAAGGGAGGGAGAGGGAGGGAGTGAGAGGGAGGGATGGAAGGAGGGAAAGAATGGGAAGGAACGAATGGGAGGGAGGGAAGGAATAAATGGGAGGGAGGGAGAAAACGAATAGGAGGGAACGAATAAATGAGAAAGAGAAGGAAGGAGACATGGGGGAGGGAAGAGAGAGAGAAAACACAAAAGTGGGTAGAGGAATGTCCCAGGTGTGGTGGTCACAATCAGGTCTCACGAAGCTGGGCTTGGAGCCTGAGAAGGAAGGGCTGAGTTTCTCAGGCCGTGCCTGTGCAAATTCCAGGCCGCTTTGTTCTGCTGGCCCTGATGAGGCCCAGCACCCTCCTGTCACCTTCCTGCAAAGCCTGCCTGCTTCTGCCACTGGCCTTACACCTGTCTATATAGTTCATATCATAAGGTCTGAAGCCAAGGCCGTGACCTGTCTCTGTGGGGCTCCTCCTGTGTTCACGTATCAAGAAATAATGAAATTTGTGAGGTGGAAGAAAATAATTGGGACGTCTACCTTCTTTCTGCAGGGTCTGGCTTTCCCAAAAAGGTTATGTCACAAATGTTTTACTTCATTGTTGAAATCGCCACCTCCCGTCCCATGTGTGTGTGTCAGGGTGTCACCCGCTTGTCTGTTTTTCTTCTCATCTGTCCTACAAGTCCTCATGCTCTGGCCTCCATCCAGGCCCTCATCCCCCATGGCTGTGGCTTCGTCAGCTTCTCCTCAGATTTCCACCAGTTTTGTCTTCTATTTATAGCCACGTGGTGAAGGGACTAATATGTGTTTGGCAGATTTCATCCTTCACCAATATAAAATATATGTTTTTGAACCTTTTCACTTCAAATTATATTATATATGACTTTACAAGTGATATACCCGATTCATTCTACTGCATCTGATGAATATCTGATTGTTTTTCCCTAAATTCAGCCTTCTGGTGGCACTTCATTTTGTCACTTGTAAACAACAAAGCTGGATTTCACTTTACTTTTTTTCTTTTATTCAATCGAAAGTCTTTGTCTTTTCATGGGAGAATTCAATCTATTCACCTTCATTAAGGTTACTAATAAATTTGTGCTGACTTACTTTATGTATTCCATTTATAATGATTCATTGGGATTTCTAGTCTCTCTCTCGTCAATTATTAGATTGATTAAGTTTTCTTTGATCTACTTTTTCCCTTAATAGTTTGGAACTGATATAGACTATTTGTATTCTTCAAATAGTCTTACTTTTTCATCTCACATACTAAAGCCTATGTCTTCCTATCAATGTCCTCATGTTAATTAATAGCTATCTCCTCTCCCCTCCCCCAAAATACTCAACAATCTGTTATTTCTATTTCCTCTCCTCTCAAGTTACCTGAATTCCCACACCACTGCCCACCTGGATTACATCTGAATTTTATTTTTTGATTGTTATACATTTTTACAGTCAAAGCCTACTTAGATGCCATGAGTTTTTCTTGATTTTTTCTCATCTTCACCTCTGATTCCCAGTACCATTGGATTCAGTTCTCACGGGAGTGTTTTGTTTCGATTTGTGTCTTTTTCTGAGATGGTCATCAATGGGTAGGTTTTCTGCAGCTTGCATGACCAGAAATGCCTTTCCCTTCCACAGGTTGAATGATGCCTCACCTAGACATAGATTTCTAGGCTCTAAACTGTTGTCCCGCAGAACTCTGGACATATCCAGCCTTTCCTTTTTTGCATATGTTGTTACTGATGAGAAGCCTGATGTCAAATAATGTGTTTTCTTTCATGGACCATTTCTTTTTTCTTTTCCTTTTTTCCCCGAGTGCTTTGGTGATTTTCTTGTTCTCTGTTGAGTTCTGAGGTTTCGCTTCAGGTCACAGGTTGGGTTCTTTTCTGGTCCCGCCTGCACTAGGTGAGCTTTTCCCAACACAGGAAGGTGTTTCCTTCTAGCTGTATTTGAACCTGAGCATGTGTCTGAATCCCCTGGAACCTCCTGCAAGGCTCCTTAAAACCAAACCCCTCCCTCAGAGCTTCTGACTTGGCCGATCTGGGGTGGAGCCCAAGACTGCATTTCTGCTGATGTTGCTGGTCCAGGAACCACCCTTGGAGAACCACTGCTTCATTTGATCTCGAGTAGTCTTCTCTTATTCTTGTTAGTATATCTTGTTGTTCATTATCTTGACTCTCTTATTTTGGAAACAATTTTGGATGGTTCTTTCCTTCCTCACTTTCTACCTGTCTATCTTCTCCCAGTGGGCTATAAGGCTGGGCCTTCTCTCCAGCCCTCCCGGCGATCCTTGCTCTGCTCTACTGTTTTTCCAAAACACCAATCATCTTCCACCATGGTATATGATTTCTGTTTGTACACTATGATTATTTAGGACCTGTATTTATTTGCTAGGATGTAAGCGCCACCAGGACACTTTTTTGTCTTTTGGTCTCTGATATGCCCTAGGCGTCTGGACCAGGGTCTGGCATACTGTGGTGCTTAGTAAACACATGTGGAATGCATGACTGAGCTAGGGGTTGGAGCAGTGTATCAGGCAGGGTGGGCCAGTGCACCGTCCTGGTGGGCCTGCGTGAGCCTCGATGCTGCCCAGGGCATCTTCCTCACCTGCCATCCAAGGCTGTGGGCTCCTCCTTTACCATCTGCTCTCCTGTCCCCCGTCTCCGGCTCATGGCACTGCCTGCACTCAAGTCTTCCCTACTGGTGATCTGAATTGTGGCTGCCATATCCATCTAGTCTGGGGCTCTGCACTCCAGCTCCCAGAAACAGAACCTGAGACAAGGACTCACCTTCCTGTGGTTCACTGGGAAGCGCAGGGGACAGTGGTAGCAGCACTGAGTGGTGACATCACTGTGGAAACCCTGGGAAATGGTGCAAAACGCTCCGGGGTCATCACATCTGAAAGCCAAGGGAGCGGTGTGTAAATACCCATTGGTAATGAGTAGAGGGCTGCCCTGGGGGGTGGTGGTATGTAATTCTAAGCACCTCCAGATGACCACACATGTGGGCGAAGTGGCCTTCAACACTTAGGAGGGGGAAACCTTCAGGTATAGGTGCAGACCCTGGCAGGAGTACTTCACCTGAGCACAGTGAAAAGTGCAAGCTCAATTTGTTGAGCACTGGCAGCCTCCAGCACACAGCTGTCCTCTAAACCCAGTGCAGACAGTCCTCCCTGCCTCTAGAGGTCATGCGTCCGTTTTTCCAGGAGGAGCTGCATCCATGGGGATGGATTTCTCTCTCAGGAGTTTCCTGCTGGCTTTCATCACTTTATTCCTTGCATGATAGGTCAGTGGCTACATGACTTGTGTCTTTGTGAGAGACTGTAAGGCACTCAAGAGTAAGGGGCACATCTGTATTGTGCCTTACTCACAGTCAAGCCTCAAAGATTTTTTAAATACAAGACTGCTGGATATGTCATTTTATACCGCATATGTTATTAAAGCAATGAAGAGGAAAAAAATCACTGACTTTTTACTATGTACCAAATGGGAAAATAGTATTTGCTATTGAGAAATAGGTAGTATTAATATCTCCATTTTATAGTTAAGGAAATTGAGGCAGAGAGAAGATCAGTGGTGAAATAGATGAATGAAATCTTACACTCTCACTCTTAATCACTAGGCTTCCCTGCCTCCCATTAGACATGAATAGGAACTGCAATTGAAAAAGTGTCAACCAGCAAAGAGTGGGGAGATGAGCGGGCCTCTCAGTCAGTTTCAGATAGGAAAAGCAGAGCGTTAAGCAATATGGGTATTTTTAACAACATATTCAAATAAACGTACCCAGGCTTGTGTATGTACCCCCCAAACACACACACACACACACACGCACACATGCACACACACTGGGGTAGAATTACTCAGAAGCTCTCTGATCAGAGAGACTGTGTATCCTGAGACCTGCCTTGCCTGCTCTGAGGGCAGATCCCAGGGAACGCACCCTCACGGTCCCCCCGTGTGGCCATCCCCAGTCTGCCCTGGTGAGAGCGATGTATTTGAATGCAGTGGGAGAGGAAGGGAAGTGGGAATGTGCAAACCTCCCCATGGTCCTAACCTGCTCAGAGGCCACTTCCCAACTGGAACTCTTGCACACAGTAATAGAAATATAAGCAGTACAACTTCTTCAAAAACAGATGGTTTCTTTCTTAGAAAGTTAAACATACACTTACCGTACAACCTGACAATTCTGCTCTTAGATATTTATTTAAGGGAATGAAGCCATGATCTACATTGTCTTGGCCACAGATATTCACAAGGTTTATTTATACAGCTTCGATCTGGAAACAACCCAGATATTCATCAGTAGGTGAAGACTGTGGGCCATGCACACAATGGGATATCCCCTATCAAGGAAAAGGAGAAGGTGTTTGAAATACGCAATGAGCAAGAAAGCCAGACACAAAGGAACAAAATTAGCTGGACACCGCATGGTTCCATTTCTATGACATTCTAGAAAAGGTAAAACTAATCTGCAGTGATGGAAGGTAGTTCAGTGGTTATGTGAGAGTAGGGGTGAGGGTTGGGAGCAAAAGACCCTGAGGAACCTTCGTGGAATGATGGAAATACTTGTGTCTTGATTGGGCGTTGGTTACGCGAGTGTTTGCATTTGTCAAAACTCCTTAGACCATAAACAGAAAATGGGTACATTTTATTGTATGTAAATTAAACTTCAGTAAAGTTGATTTTTAAATGCTGCTAATCATTGTTATGAATTAAACAAAAGATTTATAAATTGGGACCCAAATATTTTTCTAGAAGTCGGAGACATGATTGCTTTGAACTTCATTATTTTAGTGGTATTAAAAAGTGAATGATTATTGTGGGCTGGAGTTAGTTTTGTGCTTTCTACACTTTACCCACTGCAGGTTACTTCACCAAATCCTCTGCTCAGCACTAGCGACTGCAAAGGCATCGGTCTCTGACTGTCCCCCTCTACCTCCCACCAAAGCACCACAGGGATCATGAATATCCGTAATTATACTGACCTCCATAAAAACACACACACATCATGAAGGAGCAGTCACCCTTTCTGTTCCAAGGCCACTTTCCTCTCATCAATCCTGAGTATTGACTTTTTAAACTTGCAACTTTGGTTTTATTCTCTTACCCATTTTCCTTTGAATCATCTGACTACATTTCTTTCTTAGAGATGGCTACAGTCAAACCTTGCTTTTTGGCTGTAGGCCTTTTGGCTAGAGGCCATTCAGTTTTAGGAAAGCATCTTTTACTATGGAGACAACATTTCATGTTATGTAACTTTATGAGTTAAAAAAAACCTCGGAAAATCTTATGGCAGAGACTGCAGGCACCAAGTTTGAAGTGGAATCGGTGTCAACAATAAAGTCATGGCCTTTCATTAGGAGGTTTTTCCATTGCACAGGAGAGACCAGATGCCCAGTTTGACTTCTTTGATGTTCACAGCTACTGGATTTGATGCTTAATGGGTTTGTGGCTGCAATGAAATGCCATTCATTAACTTTTGTTATGTGTTGAATGGTCTTCAGAATGAGGTATTTATCCTTTTTGAGCAAAGAAAAAAAATTCATTTGGGCCTTATAATTTCAAAATTTGGAGCCACATTGGGATGGAATTAATACATCTATTAGCTTAACGAACAGGAAACAAACCAAAAGAAGAGAAAGAGAGATAAAAGATATGTTGGGGAAATGAGGTTCATAAGATACTTTACCTGTGCTGTTTAGCCTACTAAAAATTCGTCTTGTAGGAGCACTTAGCTCTATATCTATTCATGTAAAGCAGATATGAATTTTAAATGATTATGACATGAATGCAAGAAAATCAGTATCTGTTCTAGGTATCTTATTCTGGTCCTGCTTATATCCAAATATGTTAATAAACTTATAATATTTAGCAGTAAATTTGCCTGTGCATAATAAAGCCTGGTGAACATAATGCTTATTTTTCTCTCATGACAAGAAATTCAGAGGCGGGAAAGCCAGGGCTGCTGCAGCTGCTTTCAGCTGCATTTCTTCTTTCGGTCCTCCAGCACCAGCAAGCATGTGGCTTGCATCCTCGTGCCTACAGCATGGCTGCTGTGCCTACAGGCCTCACACAAAAGTCCCGCTCACAAAGGAAGCATTTTTAATCCTTTTAAAAAAGTTGAAGTAAGATGCAGAGAAAGGTACTAATCCCAACTGTACAATTTAATGCATTTTGATAAATGTATATATCATTGTAACCATCACTTTGGTCAAGATGTGAAACTATCCATCACCCCTAGTAAGTTTTCTATGCTCCTTGCAGTCAAGTCCCACCCCAAAGACAAATACTGTTCTGCTGTCTATCACCACAGATTTGTTTGGCCTGTTTTAGAAGTTCTCATAGACAGAATCAGAGTTTATTGGGGTTAGGCCTGTTATTCGGTTCTTTTTCTACCTTTCCTACCTTCCTCCTCCACCTCCTCCTCCTTCTCTTCCTTTCAGTTCTCTTTTCCTGTTTTCTTTGGGATTATTCGAGTATTCTTTTTAAATTGCTATAATTTCATTGTTGAGAAACATTAGATCTACAGATGAATTAGGTAGAAAGTACAGAAAATTCCCATATATGCCTCGTCCAATCCCATCCCATGAGATGCTTTAACAACTTGCAGTTGTGGGAGAGAAAACATAATTCCCTTTCTTTTTCTTTTTACATTACTAGATGAGAAACTCTCCTGAAAACAAAAGTCAAGTTAACATAAGAAAAACAAGCAGAAGTTTATTAATTTATGTAGTACCCATCACACAGGAGAAGCCTTAGTCCAAAAGTATTTCTCAAGGCAGTGGCTTAGGGAGTCCTTGGTTAAATAGTATTTCAGCAAAGAGACATAAGTCCTGTGTAGTGACAAAACTAAGGGGAGAGCAGTTCTTGTCTTTTAAAAGGCAGGAAGATCTGGGAAGATAGTAAAGCCTGTTTCCAGATGTCTCTTGTGCCTGCTGATGCCCTCTCTGGGCTGAGAAGCGAGTGCTGTCTTCAGTAAGGAAAGACTTAAGTGCTGCTGTCAGCCAAACAGCGGCTGAGGCCAAGTGCTTCCCTGCACTTGTGGCGTTTGTAGCTTAACAGCCCTCAATGTTTCGGGAGAAATAATTTGGTATCCCTCATGTTGGTGTGGTACATTTGTTAAACTTGATGAGCTAATATTGACATATTATTATTAACTAAAGCCCAAAGTTTACATTAGGGTTTATTCTTAGTACATTTCATGGGTTTTGACAAATATGTAATGACTAACGATGTGTTCAACTTTCACAGTGTCATGCAGAATCGTTTCTCTGCCCTCAAAATCCTCTGTGCTCTGCCTCTTCTTCCCTCCCAACTCCCGGCAACCATGATCTTTTTACTGTCTCCATAGTTTTACCTTTTCTAGAATGTCATACCGTTGGAATCATAGAATGTGTAGCCTTCTCAGATTGGCTTCTTTCACCTAGTAATATGCATTTAGGTTTCCTTTAAGCATTTTCATGGTTTGATAGCTCATTTCTTTTTTGTGCTGAATAATATTCCATTGTGTGAATAGAGCACTGTTTGTTTATCCATTCACCTACCAAAGGACATCTTGGTTGCTCCCAAAATTTGGCAATTATGAGTAAAGCTGCTATAAATATTCATGTGCAGATGTTTGCATGGATATAATTTTTCTGCTCATTTGGGTAAATACCTAGGAGTGCAATTTCTGAATGGTAAGAGTATATTTAGATTTGTAGGAAACTGCCAGATGGTCATCCAAAGCATCTATCATTTTGCATTCCCACCAGCAGTGAATGAGTTCCTGCTGTTCTACATCCTTGCCAACATTTGCAAGTGTCAGTGTTCCGGGTTTTAGCCATTCTAATAGGTATGTAGTGATATCTCATTGCTGTTTTAATTTGCAGCTCCCTAATGACATGTGCTATTGAGCATCTCTTCAATACTTCTTTGCCACCTGTGCCTCTTTTTTGGAGAGGTGTTCATTTAAATCCTTGGCCCATTTTTAAATTGTTTTCTTTTTATTGTTGAGTTTTAGGGTTTCTTTGTATATTTTGGATATTAGCCCTTCATCAGATAAAGTCATGCACTGCATAATGACATTTCAATCAATGACAAACCATGTATATGAAGGTGATCCCATAAGATTATAATACTGTATTTGTACTATACTTTTTCTATGTTCAGATGTTAAGATATATGAATACTTTCCATTGTGTTACAATTGCCTCCACTGTTCAGTAGAGTAACATACTGTACAGGTTCTTAGCTTAGGAGCAATAGGCCATACCACACAGCCTAGGTGTGTAGTAGGCTATGCCATACATGCTTGTGTAAGTACTCTATGATGTTCACACAATGACATTGCCTAACGATGTATTTCTCAGATGGTATCCCCATCTGAGACTGTATATATTTCACAAATATTTTCTTCTAGTCTGTGGCTTGTCTTTTCATTGTCTCCAGAGGGTCTTTTGCAGAATAGCTGTCTTAAATTTTATGTCTATTTTACTATTGCATCTTAATTCCTCTGTTGGGTGTCAGGAGTTCAGCTGAGCAGGAGAGAGACAGCTGAGCTGTCAGGTGTTGGAATAACCAATTAAAGCAACAATGAGCCAAAATGAAAGTACTGGTGAAGATTTAAATCACTTATGGCAATGGTACAAGCAAGAGTCTCAACCAGAGAAAATGCTGACCCCTCTTGTTTCTCTTTGCCCTGGGAACTGTAGTGCACCAATCCAGGGTCAGGTTGTTGGGGTCCTCTCACTATTGACCGAGTCCCAAACAAAAGGCTCCAGTGGCTTTATGGGTCCTGGGGTCAGAGGGAGGGTGAGTGGGGAAAGACCAAGAGTAGGGAAAATGTCTTTAAGCCTCTGTCCCATAAGGAGGCCTTTGGGGATCATGAATATCCATAATTATACCAACCTCCATCAAAACACACACACATAATGAAGGAGTGGTCACCCCTGTCTGTTCCAAGGCCACTTTCCTCTCATCAATCCTGAGAACTGACCTTTTAAACTTGCAACTTTGGTTTTTTTTCTTTTACCCATTTTCCTTTAAATCATCTGACTACATTTCTTTCTTAGAGATGGCCAGAGTCAAACCCTGCTTTTTGGCTGTAGGCCTTTTGGCTAGAGGCCCTTCAGTTTCTAGGAAAAGTACTTGAGCACATTCTGTGGGCCAGCATTGTGCTAAGGACCTTCCTCCATCCTGTGCCAGCCACTATGCATTGTGCCCATTTCACAGATGGGGAAATAGAAGCTCAGAGATATTTCAGCAAATTGCTTAAAGTCACACAGCAAGCAGTTGTCAGAACCAGGAATGAAACTGAAGTGTATCTGACTCCTCAGAATCATGCTCCTATTCCAAGCTTTCCTCCAGAGAGGACAGTGGTGGGCATCATTCTGCTGGTCAGATGGGCCATGGCCGCCTCCACTGCTCCCCTCAAGGCTTTGTTTCACTATTCCCCAACTGTGACAAGGCTGAATCACTGACTGGCACAGAACACCCGTGGCATTCGCTGTGGCAGCGTCAGATCGGGATCACCGCTGGTCCTTTACAGGGCAAGTGGGTCTCCCCCACATTTGGGAAAATGCAGCTGCACAGAGGAAAGAGCCTGGACTCCACAAGCAAAGTCTTTTTCCTAATATTTTGCTACAAAAATTTACAAACGGTGAACAGCTATGTGTATTCTACCTAGAATCCTATCACTTAAATTCGAACACCACCTAGATTCTACACTTCTAATATGTCACTTGACTTGCTCTGCCACATCTTCTTATCTACCCAGCCATCAATACAGCTTATTTGTGATGCATTTGAGTAAGTTGTAGGCATCAGTACACATCCCCCTAAACACGTCAACCAATTTCATTAACTAGAGGCCAATATTTGTTATGTTTTTCTTTTGAGATAAGATTTACACACAATTAAATGTGCAAATTTTAAGTGTGTCATTCCATGAGTTTTGCAAAATGCAGACATCTGTGTAACCAACATCCTGTCAAGATAAGGACATGGATCATCACCCCAGGAAGTTTCCCCATCCCCCTTCTCAATTTCACCTCCTCCCCAGTTAGAGGCAACCACTGCTCTGATTTCCCCCCATCATGGATTATTTAGCCTGTTTAAAAACGTCATATAATTCAAATCAGACAGAATATATTGTTTTATGTAAAGTTGCTTTCATGCGGTGCAATGTTTTTGAGATTTGTCTATGATGGTGTTCACTCTTAATTGCTCCTAGAATTCCCCTGCACAGCTTCACTAACAATTGTGTATCCATTTACCTGCTGATGAACACCCAAGTGTTACCAGTTTGGGACTATTATCAATACACAGCTGTGTTTCTAAGTCTTTCCGAAGCAACATCTCATAAGACTGTTTCAACGGGGCCTTGACACATCTCAGAGGCAAACCCACACATGGTGCATAAGACTATAAAGAGCACACGTTTCTTCTTATTTGCTTCCTTTTGCTTAAATCATTTCAGGGGTTGAGATGTGGTTACGTGCTGGATGTCAGAGTTACACAGGCTTGCGGTTGAATTCTCGCTTCACTGCTGCCCCATGACCTTGGCCAGGCTAATTTTCTTAAATTGATTTCATCTTCAGTAAAATAGGGATAATAAAAATAATTTGTTGTGAGTATTCCATGTAGTGTGCTTACTATCCTTAATGTGGCACCTAGCACAAAGTAAACAGTCGGAAAATGGCATGGATGAACAAAAAATGACATGCAACCACGTTCCAATAAATAGCCAAAAAATGCAAATGCTGGCACTAAGAAATGTGGTGGAGATTCTAGAGCTTTCCCTTAGACATCTACAGAATAACTGCTTTCATGTTTTATAACTCATCCAAAGAAAGTGGGTCTCTGTATCTTGCTGAAAATGAAAAGAATTTTCCAAAACACCTCCAGTTGTCCAGCACGTGGACTATGTATTTACTGTCTTCAAAGGAAACTTTGCTATTTGCCTTGGGGGGTAATACATGGTAACATGAGTTTGGTCAGCCTGGGAATAGCATTCTTGGAAAAGGCATGCTATTGTAGATCTAGCTAAAAATAAGGATCTGAAGAATGAGTTTGAAGGTCACTATTGCCATGAACTCTACATACACACCTCATTTTATCAGAAAATTCAGAGCTTAGGTGACCATACTGTTGATACAAAGCTTCAAGGCAAACAAATCCACATCCAGCTCAGGCTTCACAGGCACTGTGCTATCCACTGTGCTTTCTTTTAAAGGGATACAACATGTGGGTAGCAGAACCTAAAAAGTGTTTTCTTTTAATAACATTATTGGTGCTGGACACTTTTATTACTAGGTACTCTGATGGGTGATGTTCCTGATAACGGGAGTTTTCTTTTCCTTCCATTAGATTGCAAAAGCAAATAAAATCCCTCTGAACATGAAAGATTGTTACTCCTTATGGTGCTTTCCTGCTTCTAATCATTTCTTTTCACCATAAACATTGTTTAAGTTTGACAATAGGACTTTGTGTGCACTCTGAAACTGAAGGAGGAACTGACAGCAGCTTTTTACATTTTCTGTTTCAGGTTATAACAGGGTTCAAGATGTGTACTTTCATGGAAAATGATGTTTCCATCTTTTCAATGGTAGTTTGGTTCAAAGGGGTGGATCAAGAACAAGGAACATTAATTGGTAAAGAGAAAGAAAAAAGAGTGACCAATAAAGAATCCCCTGATCACTGTGTGGGCTGCAAACAGCTGGGATGAGACCACCCATCCTGCTGTGTCCGAGGCTCCGTGATCCTGGAGGCACGGTATAAACCAAGTCTGCAGGGAGCGGCACATGCACACGTCTTCAATTTCCATTTCCTCATTCTCCTCTCTTATACTCACTGCTCAACATGGAAAAAAAAAAAAAGAGTGTGAGATATTGATAATAAACCTATCCTTTCAAGCTTAGGTTCACAGCCCCAACAATCAGAGTTCTTAAAGTTCTTGCTGCTAAATCCAGGTGAGTTTTGTTTAAATGACCAAGAACTGATGCGATTCTCTACTGTGAGGACGAGAGTGCCAGAAATACAAAAGACCAAGACATTCTTGATGAAGAGGATTTATTACATCATCAGGGCCATCTACCCTAGGAATCAGCAGACAGGACTATAGTTTTAGTGAGATTTTAAAAATTTAATAAAAATCAGAAATGAGTTTCGTAAGTGGAAACACTAAGCTCAGTTCAGTGAGAGATGGTTGACAGTTTTAACTCATTTCATTCACAAGCCATTAAGATTTCATAAGACGCAGCCCAAATGCTGTATTTGCTCATGTGCTAAACCAGAAATGCTACGGCAATTCTGTCAAAGGATTTTTTTCCCTTTGGTTTTATTATTAATTCTTTATTGTCCTTTGACTCCATGACTTCAGCCTGGTTGGCCCAGTGCAATCACAGGTTCCTTGAAAGATGGAATATCAACGCAGAAGGGTTAGAGATGTGACACAGAAGCAGAGGTCAGAGAGAGAGGTGAGACAATGCTACGTATGCTCTTGGCTTTGAAGATGGAGCTAGGAGCCTCAGGTCAAGAAATAAAGGTGATCTCTGGAACAGATAAGGAAAGGATCCTCCCCCATATTCTCCAGAAGGAGAGCAGCCCTGATGGTGCCCCAAGTTTGGACTTCTTACCTCCAGAACTCTAAGATGATAGGTTTGTGTTGTTTTTAACCACAGCAGCAATGGAAAACTAATATACTCCATCATGGAAAATGCTAAGCTGCTCACTACAAATGACAGATATTTAAAGTTTTTTAAAAGTATAACAATTCTGTAATATAAAAGTAATGACATTCTCACTGAAGAGCAGTCAGAACAAGTGTATGCAAAATGGTGTGTAAATGAGTGGATGTCTATAGGATGGTGACCACAACCCCATTTGCCAGCTTTGTATGAGCTACCAATTTTTGAGATGGAAACACCTTCATAGCAGAACAAAATGACCTGGTTAACTTACTAAAGATGAAAGTTGTTTTTCCTGCCTTGGGAGCTGGGGAGTCTAGAGTGTTGAGGAATGTCAAACACAGACTCATGACTTAATCAGAAGCTGCATGATACCGAATATGAAGAATCCAGTAGGCCTGGTCTCAGCCAAGCCAACTCTGAGATCTGTGGTTCTACTGGGGAGTAAGGTGGAAGCTTTTTTCTCTTTAACTGAAAGAATAGAACCACATTTTTCTCTCTCCTTGTAATACAAAACCTGTGGTCATTTCAGTCCTTACTCTGCCTTCTACAACTTCCTAAATACTCGCTGTATTTTGCTTCTCCTTTGTCTTCTCTTCCTTCTTAACACCCTCTCTTTCACTCACCATAATTGCACAACAGTGATAAGAAACATCCACAATGTACAGAAACAAGACATAGAGGGTTCTTCCCACCGTTGTCTCTTGCATTTGAATACAATGCTTCTTAGTGGTTGGGTTTTTTTCCTTCTCTCTATAGATCTTCTTTGAAGTAGAGAAAGTTTTCATAAGTAAGGACTGCATCTTCCAAAATTTTTTCTTTTTGAATGGATTTAGGGCAGAGTTTCGAAAACTATGGCCTGCAGGCCCACTCTGGCCCACTGCCCGTTTCTGTATAGTCCGTGAGCTAAAAAGGTTTTTTTTTTTTTTTTTTTTTTTTAATGGTCAGAAAAAAAATCAAAAGAAGAAAAATATTTCATGGCATGTAAAATTATGAAAATTTCAAAGTCTGTAAACAAAATTTTATTGGACCACAGCCACATCCATTCATTTATATACGGTCTGCTGCTCCTGTTTCAGCAGCACAGACCAAATGGCCTGCAAAACTTAAAGCACTTATTATCTGTTCCTTCGCAGAAAACAGTATGAGGTTGACAGTCTCATTGGGCTATGAATTCTTAATACTTTTAGCATATTGGATTCCTTCAGTCTTCCTCCTTTCCATCCTATTGCATGACTTTCAGCTTCATGATAACAATGCCCTCTACACCTCTTGTCTTTGTGTAAAAATTCTACAAATTACATTTATCTTGGCTTGAAGGTGGAGTTCCACTGCCCCATCAGGATAAGATTTGTGATACCTGTGCCCATGCAGGTAGAAACTGTAGATTCAGGGTCCAAGGAAGAGTTGGTAGAGCCGGGACCCAAGATGGAAAGCCCAGGAGGAAGAGATGGGGTAGTGAGGATGTGAGCAGAGCCTCAGAGGCCACTTCATTCATGCCTCACATACAATGAGCCAGTGTTTCTCAGACCTGTGCATCAGAACGCTCTGGAGAGCTTGCTAAAACCCAGATGGCTAGGCTCAATCCCCAAAGTTTCTGATTCAGGTTTGAATTAGGGCCCAGGAATCTGCCTTTCTGACAAGGTGGTAAGTGATACATGTGTTCACAGAGAGAAGATAAAAACTGATGCTGACCATCTTGGCCACTCCTTTTTCATACTCCTAGAGAGGATCATTGAAACTGTGGTGGAAGGTAGGGGAAGGCAGGTAGAATCCTGTGCACGTTGGTCTCATTGAGGCCGCCGGGTTGCCCAAGAGAGTGTGTGTGCAGCAAATTCCCCAACACCCTTCCCCCCAAGACGTTGCCAACAGGCAGATTCTGATGCAGAAGGTCAAGGGTGGGGTCAGAAGTTGTACATTTCTCTCTCTCTCTCTCTTTCTTTCTTTCCTCTTTTTGACACGGAGTCTCGCTCTGTTGCCCAGGCTGGAATGCAGTTCCTCGATCTCAGCTCACTGTAGGCTCCACCTCCCAGGTTCACATCATTCTTCCGCCTCAGCCTCCTGACTAGCTGGGACTATAGGCGCTTGCCACCACACTCGGCTAATTTTTTGTATTTTTTTTTTTTTTTTTTTTGAGTAGAGACAGGGTTTCACTGTGTTACCCAGGATGGTCTCGATCTCCTGACCTCGTGATCCGCCTGCCTTGGCCTCCCAGAGTGCTAGGATTACAGGCGTGAGCCACCGCGCCCGGCTGGTTGTGCATTTCTAACAAGCTTCCAGGTGCAGTGACACTGCTGGTCTGGGACCACACACTGAGGGGCAAGGCTGCAGGGGACTGCCTTGGTTTTCATACCCTTCTTCTTCCTCAGCCTGTATCACAGCAGGAACATCCTGTTTTCAATGCCAGCTGCCCTTCAGTCCACCAGAGGCAGTGGTGCTCCAACATTCTGGGGCCGTGTCCACAACTTTATCATTTCTACTGAGCCCGGGGGACTGACTCATTTAAATGACATTTTCAACTCTTTGGAAAAATGTTGGGCCAGAAGTGGAAACAGCAGCAAACACTTTCTGGGAAACAGGAAGCCAAATATTTTGTTCTCGACAACTATTTTCCCCCCAGATTCAGAGCCTGCTTATTTCCCAAAGAAATAAAACTTTTAGATAGCAGGATAAAATATGAAAATGATGTCTATGCTCAAGACCACAGGATGAGAGCAGAAAGAGCGCACACCAGGAGAAAATAGAGGACTATAAAGTGTCTCTGGCATATTTCAAGTTCTGAATTTACTTATTATCAGCTGTTTGTGTTTATCCTGCTTGCAGTAGAACCAGCTGGAGTTTTAAATGTGCACCGTAGGTGATGCTGCCAAAATTATCCCAGGCAGCTGTTGGCTCCATGCTTCTTCAGTGGCCAGCTGGTTGTCACAAACATAAATGTAACTACCAGTCCCAAGGAGGAAGCAGTCTGCCCTATTGTCTGCGGAGAGCAGACAATGCGTCCCACTGCCCTTCTTTCCTGCAGGCCCTTTAAGGGACCCGGAGAGCTCCCTCTTGCCATATGTCCCAAAAGTCCTTTCCAAAGGAAAATAAACCCCAAAGAGGCATTTTTGCCAGTGCCTTGCTGGGATCTGGCTTCGGAATTGTTCCCAATCAGAAAAGTCTTCTCGATGATTTGGACGTAGACTGAATGTTTCCCAATCCCTCCTTCTACTTTTGAGCACCCATGGTGGGTGGGTCAGCTATGGGTGGAGGTAAGTGGGGTCTGAGGCACCCCCAGTGGGAAGAGCCACTCCCTTCCTCTTCTCCCAGTCACTGCCAGGCCTGTGGGTAGAAGAGAGATTTCTGAATGATGGGATGAAATATTGGCCGCCCTTACTTTGGAGTAAAGCCCTCTCCAGCACTCCGCTCTCTGTGACATCTTCACTCCTGGAAGGCTGTTCCGCCCAAGCTGAAGATGTCCCCAGACAGTTTACCCAGAGCTGTCAAGCCATTCTGCGGGCTTGTTCTCAGCCACCAGAAGTCTGGAGTAGCTAGTCTGCAGTTTTCAGTCCTGAGGGAGCTAGATATTGATGAAAATAAGATGTTTGCCTGCACCAGCTTCTGCAAATTACTGAAAGATCTCCGTTCAAATTTATCCAATAATGACTTGGTCAGTTAACGGCGGTTTCAATACTCATTGTTCTCATCACTAAGTTTTGGGGAGGTTTGCTACTGGCAGTAATAACCGATTTTGTGGGGCTCCACCAGCCCTGCTGCTTTCACACAACAAAGGCAGAGTTCAGTGGTTATGACAGAGGCTGAAAGGCCTGCAGCTGAAATGTTTACAGACACTGCGTGCCAACCTTGCTCTGGGGGATCCACAGAATTCCTCCAGATATCTGGGTCTTAGCAGGTACTTTTGTTTATCTGTCCTTCCACAACTCAAACCAAGAAGCCGAAGATTTAGCATCTCAGTAGTCCACTGGTAATAACATAGAGTGGGTTGGGATGGCTCTC
Source organism: Macaca thibetana thibetana (assembly GCF_024542745.1). Taxonomy (NCBI): domain Eukaryota; kingdom Metazoa; phylum Chordata; class Mammalia; order Primates; family Cercopithecidae; genus Macaca; species Macaca thibetana. The sequence continues at coordinate 91,735,760 of NC_065587.1, read as the reverse complement.
TACTACACAGCCTGGCTGAATCCATGTGATAAAGTCTGTCCTTTTGTGAAATGTGTTTTTGGGGAAACACTCACTGAACTCAGAGGGTGCAAAGATCCCAGCCTTCTCAAGATGACAGGAGCGGCTCTTTCAGGCAGCAGCCTTTTATTAAGTTCTTGAAAATTAGTGAGCTACAAGGGAGTCAGAATAGCTTCTGTTTTGCAAGAGACTGCAAAAACGTGATTGTGTATTACCAGCCAAATTACTTTGAACTGACTAGTTTTCAATTATCAAAAAATAATTTTACCTTTTTTTAATGGAATGGAGACTTTAACTTATAAAATAAATGCATGTAGAAAATATAAGGAAGACAAGAAAGTAAAAACCGTTCTGCTTCAACCCAGAGATAATGATGTTACCAGCAGCAAATCCGTATGGGTCTGGAGCAGCCTCAATTCTTGCCTCCTCAGAAGAAAGAGTTCAGCTGAGAGGCAGAAGGAGAGACTGAGGCAAGCTTTAGAACAGGAGTGAAAGTTTATTACAGAGCTTTAGAGCAGGAAAGAAACAAGGAAAGTACACTCGGAAAGAAGGCCAAGTGGCCAACTTGAAACACAAGTGCGTGGTTTGACTTTTTGACTTGGGGTTTTATGTGTTGGCATACTTCCGGGGCCTTGCATCCTTTCTCCTCTGATTCTTCCCTTGGGGTAGGCGGTCCACATGCTCAGTGGCCTGCCAGCACTAGGGAGGGGAGCATGCACGGTTTGTTTACTGGAGTTGTACACATGCTCACTTCAGGCATTCATCCCTTGCCAGTCAAATGTCCCTAGAAGGTCATATGCCAATTAAACTCCGTCATTTTGCATCTTAATGCACAAGCTTGAGCCCACTCACCCAACTCCTGAGACCTTATCTGGAAGCTGCAGGTCCCCAGTTTCAGGTTTTTTTCTATCGATAGGGAGACTGCTTTCCCTGGGACTGGCTACAATAAATTATTATTAAAGAAAGACAGTTAACAACTGCCTGACCATCACCTGATGGTTGCCTGACATTCCTGGTGGTGGAGGAGCCCTCTCCTGCCCTGCTTAGGCCTGACTAGCTACCTACTGTAACAATTATGTATATATCTCCTATACCATAAGTAGTATTTCTTTCTATATTAGCTGTGTTTACTGCCATAGCTTTCCATCCACTGGATCTATCAGTTATAATTTGATAATAAGTATATTAAATATACTTATTGTGCTAACAAAATGTTCAGATCTTTAATTTTCACAAAAGATTAAAGGCAAGCACTAAATATTTGCAGTTACATTAATGATAGATATTTTCATTGCTCAATTTCTCACATTTAATACATTTAAATAATATATTAAAATATACTTCTGTAAAATAACATTAAAATATATAGTTCCAAGTATCTTATTTTCCTGCCTAAATAAGTTTTGTTCTCTGCACATGCTGACTTTTAAGACTCTTGTCCTGCATACATTTAAGGCCTGAGCTTATCCCACAGGAAATGTGCGCCAGCAGCCGAAGCATAGTTGATGTTTCTCAAATAACAATCGTGGATTTTTTGGCTTCCTTGTGAGGACTGTCTTCAAGGACAGTGTTTCTGAGTGTAAGAGCATTTCTTTCAAATATGCATTGTTTTCAATAAAAATATAATCTGCTGTGAATAAATATTTTGTAGAAAATAAAGGGAGAGGCTAACATGGCACAAATGCACCTTGACACAACAACATTCTAGAGGCTTCTACTTGACTGACTGAGATAATACTGTGTTCTTTCAAGTGAATAGTTCTTCATTTGGGGGTTTCATCAACTTGAATGGAGAAAACATTACTTCTATATTTTCACTAATCTGCACCTGAAACACCATATCCTTTCCTTCCAAAAAGAAAGAAAAGAAAAGGCAAGGTAAATACCAAGAGTAGTGTTAGCAGGACCTGAGACTGTCATCACTATAAATCACAGACACTTCATTCCACATTACAGTTGTTGCAGATCTCTCAAAATATTGTTTACATTGATCACCACTTTGAAATTATAGCACTTAAGTGATGTACCAAGAGAACTTGTGTTTTAAAATATCCCAAAAGAAGCACTTATATTTGATATCACATATTTGCTTCTTTTTGAGATTTTGATATTTCATTTTAATATGAGTGGATTCCTTTGTAATTCCGTGTGTTTTATTTGACACATTTATTTAAAATATTATTCTGAAAGGGGTCTGTGGGCTTCAACCAACTGCCGGAGGACCCATGGCCCAAATGCCTGTTCATCTCTTGCTCACCACCTATTGGCTTAAGCAGAGATTACTAGGTCCAGCCAGATACATGTTCCAGAAAGAGACATTGCCCAGCAGGCAGCCTCTGGGGCTCTCTTGCTATTTTCTCTGGTCCTCCACTTTTCTCAGAAAACACCTCTTGAGAGGAGGAGCTATATCAGGACACCTGAGTGAGAAGACCCAGGTAGTGTCCCATGAATCTGCTACACAAAATTCTCTTTGGTCCCAAAGTGGGCCACCCTGGATGACTGATCCCAAACAGATCACTGGGCATATGCGAGCTTCCTTTGGCTCCGTGGAAATCCACTAGATGATAGATCCAAAGCTCTGTGTCAAGGTAGACAGCTATTGATATTTTATCCTCCCTCATACAGTAAGTCCCCGGCTGCAGGAAAAGGTTCAGAGGTGCACCGGCAGTTCTCATGTCCTATCACTTAAGCTCTCATGCTTCATTCACTGGGGGAACGTATGTTCTTCTTTAAAAGAGCTATACTGAGATATAATCCACACATCATATAGTTTACCCCTTTAAAATGTGTAATTCAATGGCTTTTAGCATATGCATAGTTTTGCAAATTAATTCTAGAACATTTTAATCACCCCAGAAAGAAATCCTGCAATCATTTGCAGTCTTTTCCTAATTCCCCCTTACTCCCAATCCCTAGGCAAACAGTAATGGACTCTTCATCTCTCTAGATTTGTTAATTCTGGACATTTCATGGAAATGGAATCATACAATATGTGGCCTTCTGGGACTGGCTTATTTTATTTAGCATAATAGTTGCAAGATTGTGCATGAATCAGTACTTCCTGTCTTTTTGTTGCCAAATAACATTTCATTATATGAACAAGACATGCCACATTTCATTCATTCATTCAACAGCTAATGGATATTTGGGTTCTTTCTACTCTTTGGCTATGAAGAATAATGCTACCGGGGCCAGGCGCAGCGGCTCGTGCCTATAATCCTAGCACTTTGGCAGGCTGAGGTGGGCAGATTACAAGGTCAAGAGATTGAGATCATCCTGGCCAACATGGTGAAACCCCGTCTCTACTAAAAATACAAAAATTAGTCGGGTGTGGTGGCGTGCAACTGAAGTCTCAGCTACTCAGGAGGCTGAAGCAGGAGAATCGCTTGAACCCAGGAGGCAGAGGTTGCAATGAGCTGAGATTGCACCATTGCACTCCTGCCTGGCGACAGAGTGAGACTCCATCTAAAAAAAATATATATGTTTTAATTTTTCTTGAGTATGTATACCTAGGAGTAGAATTACTACATCGTATGGTAACTGTTGTTTAACATTTTGGGGAACTACCAAAAACTGCTTTCTAAAGTGGTTGCACCACTAAATATCTCCATCGGCACTATCTGAGGGTTCTTCTCTGTCTTTTGATTGTAGCCATCCTGGTGATTGTGTATTGGTATCTCATTGTGATTTTGATTTGCCTTCCCCTAATGGCTAATGATGTTCAGCATCTTTCCAAGTGCACAGGATCTCTGTCTTCTCACTCAGGTGTCCTGATGTATTGGCCATTTATATACCTTCTTTTGAGATATATCTATCCAGTTTTTTGCCAACATTTTAATTGGGTTGTCTTTAATTATTGACTTGTAATAGTTCCTTATATATTCTAGAGAGACCTTATCAGGTATATAATTTGTAAATGTCTCCTACCATTCTGTCTCCACTTTTTTTTTGAAGCATAAAAGTTTTAAATTTTGATAATGTCCAACTTATCTACATTTTCTTGGATTGCTTGTGCTTTTTGTACCATATTTAAGAAACCAGTGCCTTATTGAAGGCCACAGAGATTTACACCTATATTTTATTCTAAGGAGTTTCTAGTTTTAGTCTTACATTTAAGTGTTTTGACCATTTTTAGTTAATTTTTTATTTGATGTGAGGTAGAGGTCCTACCCTACCACATGTAGATATGCAGTTGTTCCAGAATCATTTGTGGAAGAGACTGTTCTTTCAATTGCCTTGGCACTTTTGTGGAAATCAATTAACCACAAATGTGAGGGTTATTTTTAGATTCTCAATTCTATTTCGTTGATTCATGTCTGTCTTTATCCCAGCACCATATTGGTTTGGTTCTGGTGCTTTGTGGCAAGTTTTGAAATCAGGAAGTAAGCATTCATATTTTTTTCTTTTCCAAGTTTTCTTTGGCTTTTTGGAATCCCTTGAATGTCCATGTGAATGCTAGGATAAATACATAAATTTCTGCAAAGAAAAAGTCTGAGATTTTGACAGGGATTGCATCAAATTTGTAGATAAATTGTGAGGATATTTCCACCTTAATCAAATTAAGTCTTCCAATTCATGAGCATGGGGTGTCTTTCCATTTATTTAAGCCTTTTAAAGTTTCTTTCAGCAATGTTTTGTAGTTTTAAGAGCAAATGTTTTGCATTTATTTTGTTACATCTATCCCCAAGTATGTTATTCTTTTTGATGCTATTATAAATGGAATTGTTTTCATAATTTTCATTTTTTCATTGTTATACAGAAATACAATTGCTTTTTATGTATTGATCTTGTATCCTGCAACTGCTGAACTCCTTTATTAGTTCTTAGTTTTAAAAAAAAAGTGTTTTCCTTAGGATTTTCCGTATACAAAAAAGATAATATCATCCACAAATATAGATAGTTTTATTTGTTCCTTTCCAGCCTGGACTTTTAAATTTCCTTTTCATAGCTAACTGTTCTGGAATCACCAGCATAATGTTAAACGGAAGTGGTAAGAGCAGCCATTCTTGTTTTGTTCCTGACCTTAGGGAGGAGGCTTTCCATGTTTTACCGTTGAGTATGATATTAGCGGTATGGTTTTTTGGATATGCAACATATTTTCTTTTACAAGCAACAGACAAATAAAGTTTATTCTGAAGAATGGACCAACAAAGAATTGTCCACTTTTACCCTATTTCTTTAAGAAAGCCTGAGTAAGTGCCAAAATTTAGCAAAATACTTGTTTTGCTCTAACATGCTGCAGTTATTAGACAACGTTTGCTTAACAGTTATTTGTCCATCCTTGAATTTATATACTGCTACATAGCCATAGAGACTTAATTTTTACATTTGCATTTTAGTATTTTTAGTGTATTATAAATACGACTAAGGTATGTATGGGGTCAGCACAATGCCACTGGGGCCCCCTTCTATCTGTGGACTCCTTTTCATCTCTGTTCTAACAACATTCACATAGGTTTGCTTTCAATAAAAATGGCTGAAGTCTGTTCACTGCCCAGGTAGTTGGTCCAGCCTCCTCCACAGACATCAAGCAGAAACTTCCTTCTAAAAAGCCAGACTTGGCTGGGCACAGTGGCTCATGCATGTGATCTCAGCACTTTCAGAGGCTGAGGTGGAGGATTGTTTGAGCCCAGGATTTCAAGATAAGAGACCCCATTTCTACACATACACACAAAAGAAAAAAATCAGCTGGGTGTGGTGGCATATACCTGTAGTCCTAGCTACTCTGGAGGCTGAGATAGGAGGATCACTTGAACTGGGACGTTAAGACCGCAGTGAGCCATGATTACACTGCTGCACTCTAGTCTGGGCTACAGATTTTGAGACTGTCTCAAAAGTCAATATCAGTCTGTAAATAAATAAAAAGTCAGACTTCCTGGATGGATACCAGTGACCACAGGGGTCTTTGATAAAGCTTTTCTTTTTTCTTTTTTTTTTTTGCCAGTAGTAAAAACTGTATGTGTTAAACAGCTGCTGTGTTCCAAGAAAAGTAATAGTCACTCTGTGTGCATTTTCTGTTTTGATTTTACACTAATCCTATATATTAAATATTATATTTCCAGTTTTGGGGAAAGAACACCAGAGATTGAAATAACTCAGCCAAGTTGGCCAATATGTGGCAAAACGGGGGCTCAGACATACTCTACATTGTACTTATTTCATCCTTACCACGGGCTAGTGAATCTTTGTTTCACTGCTTACAAGTGGCTTTGGAGAGTCACTAATTCTCTCTGGCCTTCGGCTTCCACACCTGGGCAATGGGGAGTCACTATGGATGTCTCTGGGGCAGATGGGAAGCCTGAGACAGGACATGCTTCAATTTCTTCCCTATGCCTCCATCCCCGATTTTTTCACAATTGCTTATTGTTATTATCTTGGCTGGAACAAATTAAATCCAACAGACATTTGGTGAGTCCCTACCATGGACAAGAAACCATGCTGGATATTGAATACAATCAGAGGAAGAATCCAAATTCTAGGGACTTGAGTGCTTTCTCTTTTGCTAAAATGTATTGTGAGTTGACTACGGCTCCTCTGTTCTAAATGCTTTACGCGTATAACCCATTTAATCTTCCTCCTAACACTTTGAAGGAGGGACTATTCCCATTACACAGTCAAGGAAACTGAGCTACAAAGGGGAGGGGTTATCAGTCAAATCTTAAAACAAATAAAAACTTGTGAATGCTGGAGCTGGGTCTCCAATGCAGCCAAGTTGGCTCCAAAGTTCACACTTTTAATTCACCCTGAGACTCTGAGGGCCCCCATCCTCGTCTTTGCTGGTGAATGTGAGAAAATCACCCTGGGGAGGACAAAGAAACATCTACCACAGGTGCTCTAATAAGCCCTGGGCACTGTCTGGTTACAAAGTGTGCTGTTAGGTGCAAGGGGGTACAAAGATGTGTGGGAATCTGGACTGCATCAAAAAGCGTGGTATGTGCATGATTAGGTACAGAGCAGGGAGGGAGTAGTGAGTATTAAATTGCTCAGAAAACGACCTGTCTATGGGAGCCACAGACAGATCAGTTCTGGTTGGGTTATTCAGAAAACTTGCTGATGAGGAAGCTTGAACTGGGACTTGAAAGAAGGAAAAGATTTCAGTGGCTGAAGAGCCTGGCAGACGAGAATGTCGCTGGCACAGGCAGAGATATGGACCACAGGGTGGAGGTGAGCGGACAAGGTGCTTCTCTGACAGCGAGCAGGAGCCTCCCTTGCCAGGATGTTTCCGCATTCGTGGGGACCAGTAGGACACTGGTCCTTGAAGCCTTGTGAGGTGGAAGGGGTGCAGGCTCTGGGTCCAAATTCCAGCACAGCCCCTTGCGTGCAAATTTCCTCATCTGTGGCCACAGAGTAGAGAGGCACTATCGCGAGCATCTTCAGTGCAGAGGGGAAAGAGCATAGGCTCTTCCAGTGGGCAGGTGCAGCACTGAGGCAGTATGAGGATCAGGGTGACCTCAGCCACAGTGGAGAGCTGGAGAGAAAAGCAGGAAGGAAAAGAGCTGGAGACCCAGCTGTCTTAGCATAAATTGAGAAGGCAGGAGCAGTGATCAGGGGAAACAAGACACAAAAACTGGGCAGACGATGAAGGAGAGCAGAAAGTCAAAGGCAAATGCATGGTTTAAAACCTCAGTGGACCAACTATTGATACTGGGAAAGATGGAGTAGGGGTCCCTTCTAGAATACCCCCTCCCCAATCTCCTTGGACACTGCTATCACTGCCAGGAGAACGGGTAAGTTCACCAAAAGGTGGATTGTAAAGAGATGATGAAGACCACCAACAGAACCTTGAGAATGACCACGCTAGTGGGTGGGACAAGGGGATCCCAGGGACCTCCTCAAGGCTCACAAGAGAGGAGGGGAGGAAAACATGTGTCTCAAAAGTAATTGGAGGAGGAGCCCTGAGAATGGTGAAGGGTCACAAGTGCAAATGGCACCAAGGCTTCTAGAAAGATGGCTGAAAACAAGATTTTGGCAACAGTATTTAGGACCAGATGAGTGTTCTTCAAGAGAGGTGTTTCAGGAGTAAAGCAATGCTGCTGGTGGGCCAGAGTGAGGGTGCTGGGCCAGGAACTGGGACAAAGAGTGGGAAGTGGATGTGTTACCTGCAAAGGGGTGGGAGGGAGTGGCCCACCCTGGTGTGCAGGGGGCACAGATAGGAAGATAAGGATGGGGCAAGAACAGAGACAGGGGGCCTTCAGTCACCAGAAGGTAGTTTAAAATATGCAAAGCCTCCAAGGTGTTGGCTGGAGAGGAAAAACGAAGCGGCTGAAGGTAGGCACCAAAAGGCGAAGGTATCCTGAGGGCCAGGGGTAAAGCCCTGACAGGTGGGAAAGCCAAGTGGGTCATGTCCACCCATCCTTCTGCAGGGCAACCCAGACACTGTGGTGCCACCCATGGGGCAATGCTCTGCTCCTATCTGTTGTTGCTCTAGTTTCTTTCTAATACAGAAACATCCAACATCTGCACCTCCTCATATAGGGTTGATCCAAGTTTCACAGACATCACTGAGTTCTTAGTGGACTCAAGTTACTGGGGCTGTTTTCACACTGGTTTTTTTTTTTTTTTTTTCTTTCCAAGAATGTGTAATGGGTGCAAGTGTACCTGTATAGGACGTCCAGTGAAACACTGTGGTGGTGAATCAGCTAGAATCCATCCAAGAATGCAACCAGCCTGGTGTGGGGTGAGATCGATCCTTCAGTGTCCCTCAGTCCCTTTTAGGGCTGGCAGGTTCAGAAGGGCCCTGCTCATCAGCCCCCCAGGGCCCCACTCCTTGTTTAACGCTTTGCTATCACAGTCTTGAAATCCTTGTAATTGAACAAGGGACCCCACATTTTCACTTTGCACTGGTCTCTGATTCTGTAACTGATCCTGTCCCCTCTCTTGTCTCATTCACTCTGGGAATTGTCCCCATATTCGGAGACCTTTCGGCAGTGCCTCAACGAGGTTCCTGCCCCTGAGGCTCCGCCCTCACCCCCACGGCGGCACCCCAGGCAGCCTTGCTTTTGCGTCCCGCTAGGCAAGCTGTGCACCGGAGTCACGACCCCCTGATTCAGCCCGGGCAGCCACCGCTTGCCTGCTCCCGCCGAGGACAGCCCTACTGTCCTATCTGCTGCTCTTCCCTTCCTCTTCCCAGGGAGTCCGCATCAGGGGAGGTGCAGCTGTGTGTATTCCGGGAGCTTCAGAACCCCGTATCCAGAAGCTCCTTGGTTTCTGGGAGCTGGGGCGGCCTTCCCAGCGCAGAGCTCAGCTCAGCGGGATGTTTTGAGGCTCTCTGCCCCAAGGCGCTGGGGAGTATGGGGCGGAATAGTGGTGCTAGCCCCTTTCAATTTCAGAGTGTCCACGCCCCACCCGTTTGGTCACTGCGGGTCAGTCCAGTCCAGCCGGGTCCACCCCACCGGTGCGTGTCTGTCGCACGTGCAGAGGCCATACTCTCTGTTCTTGTTTAAAGTCCGGGATCTACGGGGCCCTGGAGGCAAGAGGTGAACGCCGCGGAATCCACGCGGAACCGCCCGGGAACGCAGCTTCCAACCCCAGAGGGAGGCCTATGTGCTCCTACACCTTAACCCTTTTTAGACCGAAACTTCTCCAACTTCCTTGGCTTTGTTTAGAGCTCGACAGCGCCGCCCCCTGGCGCTCGTTGTGAGGACAGTAGAGGAGAGAGGCAAGGGTGTTTTTTTTTTTTTTTTTTTTTTTGAGAAGGAGTTTTGCTCTGTCCCCCAGGCTGGAGTGCAGTGGCGCGATCTCGGCTCAAGGGTGTTTTTAAACCGTTTGTCTCTCACCATTATGGGGGCGACCTGAGGGGGAGACACACTCTTCCGCATTCCCGGTAAGTGTACTACCTGATGAGGTCGAAAGCGACAGATTCCCATCTCCTCCTCCAGCCCTCCCCACCCTGCCCATCCACAGGACCTTGGCTCTTCAGTGCCCTTTGCCGAGCAAGTGACATTTCTATGCACCTCGGTATCAATTCGGCCTCTGGACGAAATGGAAACCTCCTTAGCCGACCCGGGTGGGATCCGCTGGGATCCCGCAGCGCCTCCCCCGGGGGCACTGCCAGCCACTCTGTTGAGGTGAGAGAAGCACGTCCCTCGGAAGCTGGACCGAAACTGGCCAGGATGACTTGCTCCCACGCGCCTGCTCCTACCCGGCGCCGCAGCAATCCACCTGCCACGGCCTCTGAGCGGGGTCCGGACCTCGGCGCCCTGACGGTGTCCCCGCGGCTTCCCCACCCGACGAAATGGAGTCTGGCGTTGACTCGTGCGTGCCCAGGGACTTGCGGGTCCCTGGCCAGCCATAGGGCAGAGGGCGCTGGTGTTAGGCCAGTCTTCCCCGCCCTGCCCCTTCACCCCAGCCACACCCACTGTCCTGTGAGGCCAAACGCTCCGCTGGTTTCCTGAGCCAGGCACCCAGGCCGGGGATGGGATCCAGCTGTTTCTCCTTGCGATCCTGTCTTTGGGGAAGTCCACGTCCTAGGCAGTTCCTGCCAAAGTTCCCTTGGTGCCGATCACCCCTCCCAGCGTCCTGCAGGTCCTGTGCACCATCTCCCCCACGCTCCATTCAAAGCCCTCTTCTCTGAAGTCTCCGGTTCCCAGAGCTCTGCAATCCAGGCTTTCCTTGGAAGTGGCCGTAACATATATGAAAAGAAAGAAAGGAGAACCAAGAGATGAAAGAGGTTGCACGCATGGGGGCCCGAGTGGTGGGGGCGGGGACAGTCGTGTCTCTACAGGGGTGCTGGCCTTCCCTGGCGCCTGCCCCTACCGGCCCCGCCCGAGAACTTCCCTGCGCCAGGGCAGAGTTTACTCATCCCCGCGAGGTGATCCCATGCGCGAGGGCGGGCGCAGGGCGGCCAGAGAACCCAGCAATCCGAGTATGCGGCATCAGCCCTTCCCACTAGGCACTTCCTTCCTTTTCCCGAACGTCCAGGGAGGGAGGGCCGCGCACTTATAAACTCGTGCCCCGGCCGATCCTCATGTCAGAGGCTGCCTCGCAGGGGCTGCGCGCCGCGGCTAGAAGTGTCTGGGCTGATGGACAGGAGCGGCTGTCGTCATCCGCGTCCTGCGCTCCTCTGCTCCGGCACGGCCCAGTCTCAGTGCCAGCGCTTTCCTCGGCGCCTGCACGCTGTGCGCCTGGGTAACATGCTCGGGGTCCTGCTCCTTGGCGTGCTGACCCTGGCCGGCCCGGGGTTCCCCGCACCCGTAGAACCGCAGCCCGGTGGCAGCCAGTGCGTGGAGCACGACTGCTTCGCGCTCTACCCGGGCCCCGCGACTTTCCTCGATGCCAGTCAGATCTGCAATAGACTGCGGGGCCACCTAATGACAGTGCGCTCCTCAGTGGCTGCCGATGTCATTTCCTTGCTACTGAGCGGCGACCGCGGCGTTAGCCGGCGCCTCTGGATCGGCCTTCAGCTGCCACCCGGCTGCGGCGACCCCAAGCCCCTCGGGCCCCTGCGCGGTTTCGAGTGGGTTACGCGAGACAACAACACCAGCTACAGCAGGTGGGCGCGGCTCGACCTCAATGGGGCTCCCCCCTGCGGCCCGTTGTGCGTCGCTGTCTCCGCTGCTGGGGCCACTGCGCCCGGCGAGCCGGTCTGGGAGGAGCAGCAGTGCGATGTGAAGGCCGATGGCTTCCTCTGCGAGTTCTACTTCCCAGCTACCTGCAGGCCCCTGGCTGTGAAGCCCGGCGCCGCGACTGCTGCCGTCTCCATCACCTACCGCACCCCGTTTGCGGCCCGCGGAGCGGACTTCCAGGCGCTGCCGGTGGGCAGCTCCGCCGCGGTGGCGCCCCTCGGCTTAGAGCTGATGTGCGCCGCACCGCCCAAAGCGGTCCAGGGGCACTGGGCTAGGGAGGCGCCGGGCGCTTGGGACTGCAGCGTGGAGAACGGCGGCTGCGAGCACGCGTGCAATACGATCGCAGGGGCTCCCCGCTGCCTGTGCCCAGCCGGCGCCGCCCTGCAGGCAGACGGCCGCTCCTGCACGCACTCCTGCAACAACCTCTGTGAGCACTTCTGCGTTCCCAACCCGGACAAGCCGGACTCCTACTCGTGCATGTGCGAGACGGGCTACCGGCTGGCGGCCGACCAACACCGGTGCGAGGACGTGGATGACTGCTTGCTGGTGCCCAGTCCGTGCCCACAGCGCTGTGTCAACAAACAGGGTGGCTTCGAGTGCCACTGCAAACCTGGCTACGACCTGGTGGACGGCGAGTGTGTGGAGCCCGTGGACCCGTGCTTCAAAGCCAACTGCGAGTACCAGTGCCAGCCCTTGAACCAAACAAGCTACCTCTGCGTCTGCGCGGAGGGCTTCGCGCCCATTCCCCACGAGCCGCACAGGTGTCAGATGTTTTGCAACCAGACTGCCTGTCCAGCCGACTGCGACCCCAACACCCGGGGTAACTGTGAGTGCCCTGACGGCTACATCCTGGACGACGGTTTCATGTGCTCGGACATCGACGAGTGTGAAAACGGCGGCTACTGCTCTGGGGTGTGCCTCAATCTCCCCGGTACCTTCGAGTGCATCTGCGGGCCCGACTCGGCCCGTGTCCGCCTGATTGGCAAAGACTGTGACTCCGCCGAGGTGGATGGTGGTGACGACGGCTCTGGGGAGCCCCCCCGAGGCCCGACGCCCGGCTGCACCTCGAGTCCCCCGGCCGTGGGGCGCGTGCATTCGGGCGTGCTCATAGGCATTTCCATCGCGAGCCTGTGCCTGGTGGTGGCGCTTTTGGCGCTCCTCTGCCACCTGCGCAAGAAGCAGGGCGCCGCCAGGGCCAAGATGGAGTACAAGTGCGCGGCCCCTTCCAAGGAGGTAGTGCTGCAGTCCGTGCGGACCGAGCGGAAGCCGCAGAGACTCTGAGCGGCCTCCGTCCAGGAGCCCGGCTTTGGCGTGGCCTTTCTCTCCCTCCTGGGCCTCCTCACCCCCAGCTTTGCTACCCAAAGCACCTTAGTTGGCATTACAGCTGGAGAAGACCCTCCTCGCACCCCCAAGCTGTTTTCTTCGATTCCATGGCTAACTGGGGAGGGAGTGATTAGAGAGAGGAGAATGAGCCTCGGCCTCTTCCTTGACGTCACTGGACCACTGGGCAGAGATGGCAATTTTGCAACGAAGACACAGACTGCGATGTGTCCCAGGTCCTCATCACTGGGCGCAGGAGGGGGAGCGTTATTGGTCGAGAGCCTTTTGGGCAGACCTTGACCTCGTGGGCTAGGGATGACCAAAATATTTATTTATTTTTTAAGTATCTAGGTTTTTGTTTGTATCCTTTGTTCCTACCTGTATGTCTCCAGTATCCACTTTGCACGGCTCTCCGGTCTCTCTCTCTCTCTCTCCAGACTCCCACTTGTCATGTGACAGCTAAACTATCTTGGTGAATTTGTTTTTTTCCTAGCCCTCTCACATTTATGAAGCAAGCCCCATTTATTCCCCATTCTTCCTAGTTTTCTCAGCCCAGGAACTGGGCCAACTCACTTGAGTCACCCTACCTGTGCCTGACCCTACTTCTTTTGCTCTTAGCTATCTGCTCAGACAGAAAGCCTACGTGAAACAGAAACAAAAACACTAAAAGTAAAAATGGCCATTTGCTTTTTCACCAGATTTGCTAATTTATCCTGAAATTTCAGGTTCCCAGAGCGAAATAATTTTAAACAAATGTTGAGATGTAACAGGTATTAAATTGATGTTGCTGGACTGTCGTAGAAATTACACCCAAAGAGGTTTTTATCTTTATTTTTAAACAGTGAGCCTGAATTTTGTTGCTGTTTTGATTTGTACTGAAAAATGGTAATTGTTGCTAATCTTCTTATGCAGTTTCCTTTTTTGTTGTTATTACTTGTTTTTGACAGTGTTGAAAATGTTGAGAAGGTTGCTCTAGATTGAGAGAAGAGATAAGCACCTCCCAGGAAACAGTTTAAGAAAGTTTTGAACTGCAAGATTCATGCCAATTAGCAATTGACTCTCACTGTTCTTGTCACTGGTAGACCAAAATAAAACCAGCTCTACTGGTCTTGTGGAATTGGGAGCTTGGGAATAGATACTGGAGGATGCCCAATTAGGGCCTAGCCTTAATCAGGTCCTCAGAGAATTTCTACCATTTCAGAGAGGCCTTTTGGAATGTGGCCCCTGAGCAAGAATTGGAAGCTGCCCATGGGAGCTGGTTAGAAATGCAGAATCCTAGGCTCCACCCCATCTAGTTCATGAGAATCTATATTTAACAAGATCAGCAGGGGGTGTGTCTACTCAGTAATTTGAGGACAACTGTTCCAGACTGCTTCCAATTTTTCTGGAACACATTAAATATGGATCAGTTATAAGTAGCAGGCCAAGTCAGGCCCTTATTGTCAAGAAACTGAGGAATTTTCATTGTGTAGCTTTGCTCTTTGGTAGAAAAGACTAGGCACACAGCTCTAGACACTGCCACACAGGATCTGCAAGGTCTTTGGTTCAACTAAGCCAGGAATGAAATCCTGCTTCAGTATATGGAAATAAATGTATCATAGAAATGTATCTTTTGTAAGACAAAGGTTTTCCTCTTCTATTTTGTAAACTCAATATATTTGTACATAGTTATTTATTTATTGGAGAAAAACTAGAACACAGGCAAAATCCTTGCTTATGACATCACTTGTGCAAAATAAACAAATGACAGTGTGCTCTCGGGTTGTGTGTCTGTTCCCTTTTCCTCCCCCAGTGCCCTCATTGTATGTCATTAAATGGGACTCACAAACCATGCAAATGCTATGAGAAGCAGGGAGGCCTGCCCTGCACCCCAGCACTTGTGTTGTCTGGTGATGGCACCATCTCTGATTTTCAAAGCTTTTTCTAGAGGCTATGATTTTCACTGTAGAGTGATTTCATACTATCTCTGTGTGCACAGATATTTATTTATTTTCCTTCTGTAACCATAACAACTACATATATGAGGACTTGGGTCTCTGTGCTTTTAAACACATTATAGGATTATTTGTTGGAATGAATTAAATAAACCCTTCCTGGGGCATCTGGCGAATCCCAGCTGTGTGTCCTGTGTATGGTTTGGCGTTATCTCCTCTGCGAGATATCCAAATTCACTGTAGTCATGAAGGGTCTCAGTTTGTGGCTCTAATTCAAGTATTCATTTCTAAATGTCTCATCCAGTATGAAATCATTCTCATCTCTGTTGGAGATTAAAAACTTCGCCTTTTCAATGCACACATTTCTTCGGCTCACTTTTCTAGGATGGTAGGACTGGCTGAATGCAATATGCAGGGCCCAGAAAGATTTTTTAAAGAAGAAATTAAAGTAGAGTCCAGGCAAATATTCAAATGCTTTATATATCTGGATAATGCCAAACTCGTGAGTTTTAGTTTGAGTGGTTATTGTGAAGACAGGGTTGGAGATTTTGACATCCATTGCAGATGAAGTGATGGCTGTAGTGTGTGTGCTGGGGCAGCTGCCATGCACCATGCCCTATGGAGAAAACAAGCTGAGCCATGCTCTCCCTAAGGAGTAGACTAAATCTTTGTGAAGAGCTACACAAGTGGGGGCAGGACAGGTGCAGGTAAATGGGGCTGGGAGACCAGAGAAGACAGTGATACCTTATAGTTTGCCCCTGTTACCCAGCCTTCTGTTTTTCAAAAGGGTCTGCTCCTAGTCACTGTCAAATCGACTTGTAGGACCTCATTGCGTTAGGATTTCTTGTTATTCCAGAAGAAGGGCATTTTCTTAAGGAACACTGGAAGACCAAAACACACTTTCAAAACCCAGAGGCAAAAACCTTCATGCGGCATCTTGGGCCCCAGGACATTAGTTGTGTGGGGCCCTGAGCTTCCCTGTCCTCCTCACTTCCTGCTGCCTGGGGGATCAGCAGCTCTGTTTACCGGTCTCATCTGAACTTGAGATTCTCAAAACGCTAAATAGCCACAGTGCCTCTCAGGGAAAGACACCAGGACCACATAAACAAATCAGTTAGCTTTAAAAACTGTCCCTGAGCATTTAAAATCAGGACAGACCTTATGAAACCAGTGCCATGGGTCAACCTGTGTGGTCTCTGCTTTCTGTTCACATCACTGGACATCCAGGTCTGACGGAGACTCCCAGGGACCAGATGCTGGTGGTATTTCACAGCATGAAAGGCTGGGGCAAGAAAGCCAAGGTGGTATTTCTGGATAAGCAAGCATTCAAGTTTTTTTTTTTTTTTTCTTAGCCTGCTGTTATAAAGCAAACAGAATTCATTGTTTAAGTCAAATGACTTTGTTATCCTTTTTTTCCCCAATTCTCACCTCTTTTCTTAGATTAGTTCAGCAGTTATCCACTGAGCACTTACTCTGTGCCTTTCATGGTGATAGGTACAATGACTAGTCCCTGCCATATAAGCTAGACTCTGGCAGGGGAGAAAGACGTGAAACAACTGATCATCCCCAAATTGCACTTAACTTAGAAACAGTGATAAGTGCAGGGGAAGAAAAGCACAGCACACTCTGAAAAGGCACACCAGGGAGGCAGGATTTAGAGTGGAGGACAAAGGGAACGTCCTGGACAAGCTGACACTTAACACCAGACCTGAAGGAGAAGGAGGGGCTTGTCAAATGCAAACTGGAGGGGGAGGCAGTCCAGGCGGGAAGAATCACACCGCGAAGGCCTTGCCCACTGAGCATAGTGAATGAGGTGAGACGGGCTGCAAGGGAGCTGAAGAGGTGGAAAGAGAGATACAAGCAGTGGGAGATGACTGTAGAGGCTGTAGGTCAAAGACACTGAAAGAAAGACTGAAAGAATGACATTGAAAAATGTTCTAGGTGCAAGTGGGTGTACTCAAGGAGTTTTGATAAGAGTGCGCTGGGATTCAATTTATGTACTGCATTGTTTGGGAAGATAACCACTACTTCTAGATGTATTTACATGTCCCTCTTGGGCAGGAGCCTGCACAATTTCTGCTGTAAGCACCCCGCAGGGCTAATATGTGGTGTGAGCAGCATACACACCTGGGTGTGATCCCAGCCTGACACCTGCTGGTCACATGGCCACGGGCACCACATCACCCTTCAAAGGCTATAAGACGGGTGCAAGCAGTGCCATCTCACGAGGTTTCCAAGAAGATTAGGTGAGGCAATAAGCTCAGTTTCTGGCCCATAGTAGATGTCCAATAACTGTTTACTTGTGTGCCAGTGAACTGGTAGATGCATAAATGAGTACAGAAAAAAGCTGTGTTGGAATCATGAGTGTCTTAGGAGCAAACTCAAGGTTGCACAAAGTGGAGACTGTTCCATCAAGGGAAGATGCAGTTGCTTGGAGTGATGTTGTCAATGCCAGAGGAAGTGTAATGTTGGATCTGCAGGCATCTCTCATGGCTTAAACGGGAAGACTTTTGTGCCAGTTAAGAAGTGAGCTCCAACACTCAGTCACTTTAAAATCTAGCTTTGAAGGCTTCAGCTTATTTTCCCTTCTCACAAGGCCTAGTCAAGTACAGGGGGCAAAGACTCCCTCTGCTGTTCTCCCAGGGCGGCTCAGAGGAGGAAGAACATGTTCCAGAGTGCCCTTCTCCATTTCTCAGGGCCCAAAGGAGAAAGAGACACACAGATCTGGCCCCGGCAGAGCCAGGCCTCCTATCAGAGGTACGGAGGGAGGTTCCTACAGGTGACATTCCTTCGAAAGACATTATGGTTGTGGATAGGGCCAGGGGACAGAAGAACCCCCACCTCCTACCTTCTGGAGACAGTTGCTGTTCTCTGTTGAATGCGATTCCTTATTATATCATCTATTCAAGGAAAACTGAGGTTGCAAATAATGCATGAAAACACATTTTCTTCATGGTTATAGCTCAGTAGGGGTACCCAAAATACATTGCCTGACCTTTAGAGGCATTTCTTCATAAAACAATGCGGGCAATGCCCAGTTCTTTCTTTCTTTCTTTCTTTTCCAGAATGAATGCCCTGGGCTCAGCGTTATCTCTTTTTGTTTTGAGTGTTCCCTTCCTCCTTTTTTTTTTTTTGGTTAGCAGGTTCAGATGTAGGCAAACAACTGATTTCCTCTTACAAGAGAAACTAAATATTGTTTTAACATCAGATTCTAATAGAATTGAAATCCTTTTCAGGGTATTTTGAAAGTGTGATTGCAAAAGACAAAAGAACCCTGGGGACGGGTTAACTCAAGGTCACGCCCACTGGAGATGGGGAGCAGACAGCAGAGGGTTTCAGGGATCCAATGAGAAACACCAAGAGTCAAAGCTGGGGTCTGTGACAATTATGCGACCTGGGCCACAGGCCAGATATTTCCTTGAATCTCTGCCTGAAGGAAATCTTCTGTTAAAATAGCAAATTTTATACGGATATTATCCTGAGACAAAACCCACTTATCTTCTGCATATTCAACACCTGGCAATATAACCTCTGTACTTGCCTGTCTCAAATCTTCTTTCTGGCTTCTCATTAATGCTTTCCCTAAATGTTAAGTTACCCCCACTGTTGTCTAGCAAAGCTTTGCTCTACTTGGCAAAGAGGAGAGGGGCTTTTCAACATTCTCCCTAATTCCTCCCCTTTTCCCTCTGCCTCCTGCCTTATTTTGATTTAATTCCTTTGAGAACATGGATCCCACCTTCCACAAACTCTCTGGAGATCCTACGCCTTGTTCATTGTCCCCCTCTTTTGATAAATTTGTTCTGAAATGCTCATATAATCCCAAATCACCATTTTCAGTGAGCCGTTGCCAGGGTTTGACTACAGTCTTTCTTCATGTATTTTCCCCCTCCTCCAAAAAGGTAGTACTGCAGAAACCCAATGGTAGTGCCAGGAGAATGGAAAGTCTGAGAAGGGCATGGGGCAAGTCCCAGTTTCACTGTTTAATTTGTCTATGACTCTCCAGAGCACAGGATACAGCCATGATAAACACGAACTAAAATGAAGAGCAAACTCAACAGCAAGCTGCCTGGAGGCCTGCGACAAATGGAAATGGTGGTTTTTGGATGGGGCTGGGTCTTGAGGAACACTCTGCTTTGTTTGGCTGGAAGGGAGCTTGGAGTGGAATCCATACCCTGTCTCCAGTGCTTGGAGTAAAGGATCACGAAGTCATTATGGAATTAGCAGCTTGCCCAGGGACATATTCAACCCTCTAGTTTCTCCAGGTGGTATCTGGAGTCCAGGACACTTCTTTTCAGATCCATAAGGTCAAGAGGGCTGTAGCTTCCTATGTAAACTAGTTGAGGTCTCCTAGTCTGGGGGAAGGAGCTTGGGAAATGGTATAACCGGGTGGCTTTCCTGGATTTGGGGATAGCACCATCTCCAATTCTGTACTTCCTCAGATCCTTCCCATGCTACTTGTGTCCTGCTTCCTTGGCCATAAATCACAGCCACTAAGAGGGAAGTGGATGTTGACCAAAACAGTCCCAATCTTGACTAGGGCAATAGTTAGTCAAATGTAAAAATTTGCATGTCAAAATTCATAGAACCATACAACTAAAAAGAGAACACTCTACCATATGTAAATTATACTTCAATTAAAAATAGATTAAAAAGAAATTACAGCCTCCTCAGAACACTAATGAAAGTCTGATTTTAAAAAAAAGAAAAAAAGACACCCAACTCTGCACCAGCTCCCTCTTCCTCCTTCTGTGTCATGAAGCAGTCACCATTTGAATGGTAAACCTACCTCCCCTGGGCCAGGAACATGGACTTTGTGTGTCACTGTGCACCTGCAGGTGGATACTGTCGCTCTGTCCTCTCCACACAGGAATGCAGCCTTCCCTGGGCCACTGTGGGCTGGAAGCGGGAGAGCCGGGACTAGGCCCTGGTCTGCATGCCTCTCAATCTGTCCTCTCTCCCCTTCTACACACATCCACATTGGGTGAGTTTTGACCTTTGGAAGCCCCACTCTCTAGGCAGATAGAGCCCCAGGAATCCAGTCATTTCAAGTGCTATGTTGCAGCAGGTGGATGCTCATGGTGTCTTTTGACAATAGGAAGCCACATGTTTTTATTTGTAGAAAGTCAATACTCTCATTCTAGGCATTTTTTTACATAAGTTCTCCCTCATTTCAGAAAGTGCCCCCATTGTTAAGCACTAAAGTCCATTCCTTCACAGGATTGAGGACCCTGCCTTTCAGTTGATATAAAGTTGATGAAAGTTGGAAAGAAGGACATGATCAACCCCTCCCTGAAGAGCAGAGGCATGTGAGCCTCAATTTCACAAGGACCCCAGAGCTTTTGATAGGCTTCTTTTACTAGGCAGACCCAAGCCCCTCATTAGAGCTTGCCACCACTGACCCCTGGCTCTTAGGGCAAAGTCCTCATCCTTGAGGTGGCATAGAAGGCGTTGGGCTGGGCTCCTGCTCATGTGCCTGCCAGTGCCTCACATGCCCTTGTGGTCTGTAGGTCACATTGAGCCCTTCGGTGCCTTCCACTGCAGGCCCTTTGCACATGCTGTTCCCTTTGCTTAGAGCTTACAGGAACACCCTGTGCCCCGCCGCTTCCTTTCCTAGTTAATGCCCAGGTACCCTTCAGCGGAGGTCATCTCCAGCCATTTTCCTGGGGGAAGCCTGCTCTGAGTCAAGGGCAGCTTCTTTTATCATCTCTTAGAAAGCATATTCCTTTCCCGTATAGTGCTTATTTAGGTTTAGAACTGTACTCTCATTTCTGTGCTTATTTGATTAATGCATATCTTTTGCCACTAAACCTCCAAGCTCCATGAAGGCAGAAGCTGCCTTTGTAGATTCATCATTTTGTCTCAAAACCTATTGCACTGCCTGAGAGAAGCACTCAGCAAACTGTCCGCATGTATACTCCCCTGCATGCTAGTCAGCAAGACAGTTTCCAGGGTGTGCTGCTGGTTGACGGCGTACACCATGGTGGAGCTGTCTCAGAAAACACAGCTCTAGGATTCTAACATTTGTCCTTAAGGAATCCGAGGCTATGCTGTCATCTACTTATGGAATGAGAATGTGGGAGACAGCGGTGATTCACTACCTCCATCTTCTCAGAGAAGAGTGTCAATGCCCACATCTGCTAGGATTCATGTCTGGTCTCTGAGGCAGTGCGGCCGAAACATGCTGCATTTAGTTGATCCTTTTCATCCACCTCTAGCACCTAAGGAATGCTAGCTATGATGCCTTTAACGAAAGTGAAGCTAATATTTCACAGACGAGTGCGAAAGTCATATGCATCTTTGCTCACAGATCAGAGCTGACAAACTGGGCAAGTATCCTGTTGAGTGAGAGCCTGTCATGTCATAATACCACCTTCCCTGACCATCTGGGAAAACGGAACACCTGACTTGTCATGGAACGGTAAATTAAAGACAATTTTTAAAAGAAAAAGCAAGATCTCTGATGGATGGAGGGATGAGAAAAGGCTTTTTCCACCTGTGGCAGAAAATGTTTTTATTCACAACGATGTCAATAGCTATGACTCCTGGCCTTAGTAGGTAGAACAAGATGACCATCAAAGCAAGTCTCCCAGGCAGGTGACGTAAGTCAGTGGCTTTCAGGATCCTGGCTGTATGGCTCATGACTTCAATTCATTGCAATCTTCTGTACACAAACTACAAGGGAGGGTTTCATGCAACCAGTTGTTACAAAAGTCTGGGATTGATGGAAGTAAAGCTGGCAGCACTGTTGATGGGCTCTAAACACAACCCCGACAAGTGTTCAGGGTGCCTTGCTGCTGCCAGGGAATTGAAAAGGACTTGAAGCTGAAGAAGAGAGCAGTGGGTGGGCTCACCCCCCACCTCCACCCCGCCGCCATCCTCATGACTTATGACTGCAGAGTCAAGGGCAGTGTTCACATTCATTTTCCAGCGGTGATGGAAAGAGGACTAAGCAGAGAAGTGTGCTATCTCCCACCCCTCCACCATCCAATTCACGTGTCTCCCCAGTATCTCTGCCAGCAGAGTTTACAGCTGGGAAGAGCTCAAAACTCGAAACCTCCCTTGGCGCATATTTCAAGTGGGAAACTGAGGCTTAGAGAAGTTAAATCACTGCTCACGGGGTAGCTGAGGCTAAAGTGTCCTGCCTCTCAGAGACTTTTCTTTCTATCACCTGTAGCTGCCTCTCCTTCAACCTTCATCAACTAAGTTAAAAGGTTGACGTTGCTAAATAGAATGTGTCTTATTCCATGCTAATCTGGGCAGCCACACACTAGTGTTGCCAAGACTCCCGATAGGTGCCACGCCTTGCTTATCAGAGAGTTTGCCCAGTCTGATCACTGGGACACTAAAGAAAGGATCCCCCAACCCCACATACAAGCTGGGAAGAAGCTCTGGTGACCACTGCCAGTGCTGTGAACCCCTCACCTCACTGCTATCAACCTGGGTGGTCCTCGGAGCTCCGTTTAACCACATTTATCATGTGCCCATCCTGGCAGGCATTGTCAGACACTGAGGAGCAAAGAAATGGTGCAGTTTAAAAAACCTCCAAGTAGTTATGGTTACACAAGACCCACAGACATGGAGACTGACTTACTCCAGATGCCTGAGGTATCCCTGGTGGGTACCAACAAATTAGGGAAGGTTGATAGCTCTGTGTGTGTGCATGTGTGTTTGCAGGATCAGAGGGTTCTGTGACTTAGTTTTGAAACTTCCATTCCACAGTCATGCCTCTAGTATGTAGTACAGACATGGTTACTCATTCTCTCAGAGTGGTCTGTGAGGCTGACCACTCTGAACGGCACAGGGTGTTGCCCTTTGGCTGTCTCTCCCCGTCCCCACACCATCTTCCCCATAGCACCAGAATGATTGTCCAGAATCAGGCTGGCTAAACTCAGAGGTAGTCTCTGAGTGCTAAGCCAGGTGGGCCCCCCCAAACTTCATACATGTTCCTATGTTGTCACACCAGATGCTAACATAAGTGTTCCAAGTTCTCCTTTGTCCCCTCCCCTGCTTTTATCAGAAAGCAGAATTAAAGCTCCTCTTGAGCTCTTTCCGTGTGGGAAAGATAATTTATCCTTTGGTTAACACATCAGGCAACAAAGATACAGCCTTTTATTGTGTTCAGCTTACATGTTAATATCTAATGTGGCTGATGTTTTACTGAACGATGATATTCTAAAATAGGGGGTCATGAAGCTGCCTCCTCTATCCAAAACCTGGGCTAGTTCCCATCCCTCACTGCTCTCTGGTCGGCTTTTCCCGCCCGTGGCTTCTCTCCCACTCACCACCACAGTATAAATTGCTGCCTTAATGAGTTCTTATGTTCCCACATCAAAGGATCAGGGACAAAAAAATTACATCATAGGAGCTAGATGAGGTTTTTATTATCTCTGCTTTGTTATTACTGACCTGGTTTTGTCTTGCAATAAACCCCATGTCATGCCTCTCCCAACCTTTTCTACTCATAGGAAGACTGCACCCCGCTCGGAGCAACCCAGGGAGACAGCTGTGACAGCAAGCAGGTGTTCCCAAGTGAGGGGTGAGGGGGGAGGGAAGCAAGTGCCCCTGGCTGTTAACATAAGTCTCACTTAACAAGAGCTCAGGAAGAGATATAGAGGGCAGGTGCTTGGGGGCATCTTCCTTCCTCCTCTCTCCTGTACAAGCTGTGCTCCCACCACAAGGCAGAGTGTCTGCAGAGAGGAAGGGTGCTACCTCCCTCCACCCTCTTGAGTCCTCTCCCAAGCAGTGGTTGTAACGAGTCACACACAGGGGCCGTTCATTTCTCACCACCTCCTGCTTCCCAGTCCTTGAAGAACAGCCAGAGATTCAGGAATGATTAATATCCTAGCCCAGTTCCCAGAGGAGTCCTACCCATATGGAAGCATCCTTCCGAAAGCCAGAGTGCAGGGGAGAGGAGAGCAGCAGAAGAGTTCTGACACTCTCTGGCAGGTACATGGGCTGCTGGAAGGAAAAGACGGTGGAGCTTAGGTGAGCATCCAGGAGATGCAGTCTTTGGGCTGTAGGAATGGTGCCGACATCTTGGGAGGTGGCCACACAGGGCGGGTAGGGGAAGGGCTCTTCAGAAGGTGGTGGTCCTGGTGAGGGGGATGTGCTTGCGGCTGGGCTCTGGTTGCAGGGGTTCCTGCTGGCAGGGGAGCGGGGGGCACATCCACCCTGCCCCACCTCTGCTCTTGAGAGCAGTGGCATAGTAGTCCAGGGGCTCCTCCTCAGCACCGCCAGTACCTTCCAGGAGGCAGCAGCGCAGGCAGAGAACCCGCTGGAAGGATCGGCGGAAGTTGTCGGAGAGGAAACCATAGAGTACGGGGTTGGCGCAGCTGTTGGCATAGCTGAGGATGAGGGACACGTGGTTGATGGTGGCATCAAGGCTGGTCACAAAGAGGTTCAGCAGCTGCACTACGTAGAAAGGCATCCAGCAGAGCACAAAGACGGCCACGACCATCAGCACCAGCCTGGTGATTTTCTTCTCCGAGCGCCTGCGCTGCTGCCAGCCAGCGCGCAGGGCCACGGCCCGCATCTTGCCCACGATGAGCAGATAGCACAGGCCGATGGCCAGCACCGGCAGCAGGAAGCCCAGCAGGAAAGTGTAGACCACGAAGACTGCCGACCAGGCCGGGTGTGGCCAGTGCAGGTTGCAGGCCACGGCCTGGCCGCCGCGAGCCGGTCTGGTGTCTGCGAAAATGGCGATGGGGAGAGTGACCAGCAGGGACGCTAGCCACACGCCCAAGTTGATGAGCTTGGCCACGCTGGGCCGCCGGTAGGTAGCGGCGCGCAGAGGGTGCACCACTGCCACGTAGCGGTCCACGCTGAGCACGGTGAGACAGAAGACGCTGGTGAACATGTTGAGGCCGTCGACGCTCAGCACCGTGCGGCACAGCACTGAGCCGAAAGGCCAGTGGCGCAGGGCGGCCGACGAGGCCACGAAGGGCACGCTCAGCATGAAGAGCTCGTCGGCGACGGCCAGGTTGAGCAGGTAGATGTTGGTAGCCGTCTTCATCTTGGCGTAGCGAAGGATCACGAAGATGACCAGGGCGTTGCCCACCAGCCCCACCAGGCACACCAGAGCGTAAATACACTGGATGGCGACCATGCCCGCCGCCCCCGCGTCCCCGCACCCCGCCACCGCCTCCTCCTCCTCCGCAGGAGCGCTGCTGGCATTGGCTGCGGGTGGCCAGGCCGTCTCCAGCCCTTCTTCGCCCCCGGGGGGCAGCGTCGAGGGGGCGTTCATGCCCAGGGGTGCCGGCGCCGGGCGGCCGGGCGCGGCGGAGCTAGCGCTGCGAGAGAGAGCGCGGGCGCGGGACCCGGGGCGGGGGCTGGCGCGCAGACTCGCGGCTCTTCCCCGCTCCGCTGAAGAGCTGCAGGCACCGCGGAGCGCCGGCCAATCCCCGCACCCCGCGCCCTGCAGCTGCGGGGGCCCGCCTGGCTAGCACCGCTGTGGCCAGCGCCCCTAGGCACCCCAGCTCCTGGGCGCCTGGCCTCACACAGCCCTGGAGTCCTCTCCGGCCCGGCTCCGTTTTCCCACCTTCGCAGCCCCTTCCCTGCTGCCTACTCTGACCCAGGTTCCCGGGTATCCAGTCCGGCTCCAGGGCCAACAGTAATCCCCGCCCCGTACGGCCCTCTCGGGGTCCCCCGCCTGGCCTCTTTCCTTCACACCTCTATTCAGATTCCGTCTTCCCCAGCAGCCCTTTGAGGTTCAATTCCCTGCTTTGGTACAGGGGGTCTGCAGCGGCGGGACTGGGGGTCCTGGAGTCCTCCCTTTGGGTAAAGATGTGCCCGGAATTGGTCAGGGACCACCTGGAACCTCGGAGCCACTTGCCTTGCACTTGACATCCCCTCACCCTGCCCTTTAATCCTCGCGACGACCCATCCTGGCCCATGGCTGGGTCCATTTGACAGAGGCGGAACCTGAGGCTTCCACTGGCCTCTTGGTGAATTTCAGGTCTGTCAGGATGTCGTTTGCCCCACCGCTCACCATTCCTTTCCCTGCTCCCCAACCCACCCCGGACAACTGCAGATGCCGGACCTTTTAACTTCTGTCTCCGAGCAGTTGAGGTGGGGTGGGCACAAGGAATGGAGACGGACAGGTGGAGGCAGAGATGCCACCAAAGAAGGCCAAACCTGTGCTAGCTCCCTCAGGAACTGGCAGAAGCTACGGGAGCCGGACATCTCGGAAACTTCACCCTGTGACTGCGTCTCCATCCCTGGCCTCTGAAATGTGCCTGGGGAGGACTGCGGTTGAGAGGTCGGGAAAGAAAGTGCTTCCGGCCTGGAATTCCCCTTCTCCAGCTAAACTCTAGAGATAGTGAGTTCACTCACCCCTGGGCTGGACACCCAGGAGCAGCCGCCAGCTCCAGCCCTAATCCCTCTAGCTGGCACAGGGCGCAGCAACGTTCCTGAACTGGGGATCGGCCTGGGAAAGTTATTCTTAAAGTAGCGCTGACTTTTAGGAGACTGGCTGTCTTTGGCCCCATCTCTGTGGGATGGTGGCCCCCTTTAGTCCCCAGCCAGCCCAGAAGGGCTTTTGGTGGGTCTAGAATTGGCTACCTGGGGGATGGGGCCTCAGCTTTCCGCTGGGTAGCTGGGACAGTGATGGAGAGGAGGGAGTCGGGATGCAACTGGAGGAGGCCTTTCCAAGGCTGCGGGGGTGGGGGAGCTGCCGATTGCTGTTTGTCCAGGCGTGGGATGGGAGCATGGGCTGATCAGCGACAGTGCAGCTCCATGGTTGACCTCAACCACTGTCCCCGTTCTCTGTCACTCAAATAGATGTATTGGGAGGATTTGGTCTAGCACTCCTCCACTCTGTAGGTTGGTCTGTCCTTTCCTCTTTGTCCCTAAGAGAGAGATTCTTCGCATCTTTGTCCTTAAGAGAGAGACCCTTCCCTCAGAAAGAGGAAGGAGATGGCACCTTTGTCATTCTACTTGGCAACATCCTTTGGTGGAAGGGAACAAGGGCAACCTCAGATTTGGGAGGGAAGAGGAGTTTAGGGGCTTTTCCCTTTAACCCTGGTCTTGGGAAAACCCTTATGTGGCTCCTTTGCAGGTAGCCTTTCCAGGGCTTAGTGTGGAAGTGCTGGGGGTATCTTGTCCTCCTGGTCTCCTCTCTTCTGCTGTCCTCTCGGCCCATTGAACACTTGGCCCCTTCCCTTACCTGAGAAAGTATTTCTTCTTGTCCTGCCTCATGTCTGAGCCCCTGGAATCCTTCCCATGTCTACTTTAGGTTTTTCTCCTAATGCTTCCTGATTCTGCCCTCCTCTCCCCATGCACCTGTGTATACCTCCAAGCATAGTAAGCTAGCATCTAAGAAGAGAAGCATGCACAACTGTCCCCAGGGTTATTAGCCCTATGTGGCAAAAAACTAGTGCTTCCAGGAACTTACTTCACTGTGCTGTAGGCCCCCTCTGCAGCATGAGGGCCTCAACCTCAATACAGAGTTTTCCAGTACACGCTGCCTGCTGGCATTACCTGAAAGCCTCACACATGCATGCCTGGGCCCTGTCTTCAGAGACTGTAACTGAATTATCTGGAGTGGCGTCCAGGCATCCATATATTTTGAAGGCTCCCTGGTACTTCTAAAGTGCACAGATGCAACAGTAGATGGAGAGACAGAGAGGCAACAGCTTGGGGACCAGCTACGATGTACAGGTATTACTGTGCATTCAGGAAGGCTAGCGGAAGAGGTCAGGAGAAATGTCAGGAAGGCCAAAAAGAGAGGCCCCTGCTCACAGGAGTGGGAAGCTGGAGACTGCTGAGGGGCAACCTGGGAGCCCTCGGACAGGAAAAGGCTGGGGCAGCTGGGTGTTCATAGCTGTTCTCTCTCAGGACACTAAAGAAGCACCGGAACAGGAAAGAAGCCACTACCTTTCTTCCCCAGGAGAGGAGACCTAGAGGAACTTTCACGCTGAGTTAAAACACGGGAAAACAAAGTCTGTTTGTGAGATGCTTTTCAGCACACCCATCCCATCCTTTTGCCCAGTACACACGGGGGCCTGTTCCTTGTCTGTTGATTAAATTCCAGCATCAGGCCCAAGTGGCTTCCCTGTACATTGTGAGAGTGGCATGGAGCCAAAGATAGACTGAGTCTAAGGGACTTTCTCCTCCAAGTGCTGAAAGCATGGCCCGCAGGCCTAACTGATTCCTGTGGAGTTTCCAGCCCAGTGATGAGACAGTGAATCAGGGGACTCTCAGCCCCTCCTGAAGCCAGAAGCAGCAGCTCCTTTGTTAGAGATGTGAATAACTCGCATCCCATCTCCATACTTCAAAAGTGCTGCTCAAGCTTGGAGGTACCTGCAACCTCAAGCAACCTTCAGAACCTCTGGCCCACAGGTCAGACAGACACAGCTTTCCCTGCAAGTCACAGTGCACCAAGAGAAGTCTTGGCTCTCAGCAGCAATGATAGCAGGTCCTGAAAGCCACTTCTATCGCCTGCTGTTGTGGAAAATAATCTGAAGTGCTCTCAGCAGCCCAGAGTGGCTTTGACCAGTTCTGCCACTGAGCATATTAAAAGCATGATTTCCCCATGGCTAAGTGCAGGACATTGTCTGAAGTCGCCTGTGTGGAACAGGAAAGTGTCTTCAGATTCCCACCTGAACTCCAGGGACACCCTAGATATTGCAATGATAGAGCCCTCAGCTCTACCCCACAAACTCAACTGTTACACCAGATATAAAGGTGAGGGCTTTCTTCAGATTTCATTAAATGATTTCCTTTAAAGAAATTGAACCCACAGTCACATGAGATAAAAGAAAAGTCAGCCAGAGAAAGGCACAGGACTGGGATAGGTCACACTGGTCCAATGCTTACAAAGTATCCAAATGAGGTCACTCTGCTGTCACTGGCTGGAGGACAGGGGCTGCAGCACATTGGGGTAACTATGAGCAGCACCTCTGTTCTTTGGTAGTTGTTTTCAGACTGTCTTAGCAACCTGGCTTCATGGCTGTGCATATAAAGAGAATGAGATGTAAGATGGAAAGCAAGGATTTCAATTCTGAGCCATCTACTTACTGGGATGTGAGCGTGGGTGGGGCCCTTGGAGCAATGCTTCTCAAAATGTGACCCCAGACTGGCAGCATCAGCCTCTCCTGTTAGGAATCCACATCCTGGCGCCCGCCCAGACTTGCTGGATGGCAAATGCAGAGGGCAGGGCCCAGTCATCTGTGAGTTAACCTGCCCTCCAGGGACGCGATGACTCTGGAGTCTGAGAACCACTGGCTGAGCCCTTCTGGGCCTTGCTTCCTTATCTGGCCACTTCCCAGGGTAGTGAATGAGGATCAGGCAAGAGAATTTTCCATGAATGTGTTCTGAAATCTCTAAACCATGGCCACGTGGGCTATGGGGCACTCACAATGTGGTGAGTTCGAAGTCAGGTGCTGTGTCAGATGCACATGGTGCATCTGACTTATGATGAACAAAAGAATGTAAAATATCTCAATACTTCTTATATTTCTTACATGTCGAGATGACAATATTTTGAAAATAGAGATAAAGCATATTATGAAATGAATTTTACTTGTTTCTCTCTCTCTTTTTTTTTCCTGTGGCTACTTAAAATTTTAAGTTCCATTCGCACCACACATTCTATTTCTACTGCATTATAGACCTACAGCATATGGCTATTCCCATAGCAGTGCTGCCCAGGGTGATAAATGATGCCACTAACAAGATGGCCCTGTGCTGTCAATACAGGAGCCGCTAGACCCCTGTGGCTCTTTGAATTTAAGTAAATTGAAATTAAAAATTTAAATGGGCTTTCTTAGCATATTAACTGTATTTCAAGTGCTCAGTGGTCATGTGAGGCTGCGGCTGCCAAGCTGGGCAGTGCAAACCTGAAATGCTTTCATCACAATGGAAAGTGGAATCTTTGAGGTTAAGGGTAGAACCTTTAAAGCCTGGAGTTCCACCGTGGCTCTTGTAGTCTCAGCCATGGTTGCATACCTTCCAAGCTCCACTGTCTCTTCTTCCTTGTGGACCAATCCCCGATTTTGTTTAAGATTGCACTTTAAATGTACCTGTGTGCTCACATCGGTTTCCTCTCCGGGACCTCAGATCACTTCAGGGGTGGGCACGTGGCCCAACCATGACTGATGAGACATGCAGGGAAATTTGCAAAGACAGCTTCTAGGAGAGGTTGGGCTCTTGCAGCCACCCTGTGACTATGAGGTGAGAAGCTTGTCCAGTGTGATAACCGAGCCACTGAAGATGACAGGGAAGACAGCAGAATGGAACCAGGCTACTTGATCATAGTGAGAGCTGACAAGGCAGCCAACCTGAACTTCTTGCTGCATAAAACAATTAACGTTAGTGTTTTGTTGCATTTTCTATTACTTGCAGCCTAAAATATTCTTACCACTGTCCTTGGGCAAGTTACTGACCTCTTTAACCCTTGATTTTCTCATCTCTGAGAGATGAACACAAGAGTTTGTATTTCATTGAATGAGATAAGGTAATGATAAGAATAGCAAGCATTTGTGCTGCACTTACTATGTGCTCAACTCTGTTCAAAACAGTTTATTCATTTAACATACATAACATGCTTAGCCTAGGATCCTGAACCTTTTACATTCTCAAACTTAACCTTATAATCATTGTGATTGCAGGAATGAGGCTATTAATTCAGACCTTCTGTTCCTAGGCATTTTACTAACAGGGAAAGCAACCTTTCGCTCCTCCCACCACCCCACAAGGAAAATTACAGGGGCATTTGGAAACATTTTTGAAACCCAAATGCTCTCATAATTGAATGACACAGGAATCAATACTTAGAAAACTGCCTTTTCAGTGTTCAGAGCATAATGCATAGTTTAAAAAATACACTCAATACAAGTTCTTGCAAATCTACATGGAAGCTAAACGAGCTCATTATAAGAATGGTTCTAAATGGATTAGAAACTTCTCAGTTTAGAAATGGATTTTTGTTTTGTTAGTACACCATGCTCTCTACCTGTTATTTCCTGCATAGTTTGAGTCACTCACTAAATAGTCAATTTCTTAACGCTTTGTCAAGGACTATGAAGGGCTGAAGATTTATTTGAGAATGAACCAGGTAGCCTCCCACAATTTCATGGATGCTGGCAAAAGACAGGACACTCCTCGGTTAGAGACCTAGGGCTTCATTACTTAGGGCCCAGCAGTCAGTGTGGGCACCATTTCCCCTTACCCCTCTTCCCACTCCCACAGCTCAAGGTACGGGGGTGGGTCCACGTGGACACTGCACAGCACTGAGGAATCCAGCATTTAAGAAGTCTTAATCTTACAAGGGGCTAATAGCAAACTTTCCCAACCCTTATCCCAGAGAAAAATACCGTCTTTATCACCCTGATCTGAATACTAATCTTCTGCTGCAGAAGCAGACAGTATCTCCGTTTCCTGAGGTTCTTGCTGGACAAACATCTTTGAAAGGATAGTTCAGAGGAGATGCTGTCAGTCTCAGCTCACAAGATGTGCAGAAATGGAGAGGCCATGGAGAATTGTCTCCCAACACTGGGAAACCACCCGGTCTCACTCACCTCTACCATGCTTTTTTAGCGTACCCTATTTTTTTCCTCAGCAGAGCTGCTTGCTATATTTGCATTTGGCTCTGAGCTGACCCCAACCTCAAGTGTCACCTCTTGGTCTTCCACTACTTTCTGAATAAATTATATTCAGTGTTCCAAGTTCAGATTACCAAGGAAGGGAATCTGATTGATCCAGCTTGGGTCCAGTATCCAGGCCTGGTTCAATTAGTGTCACCAGGGGTCAGTGTCATTTAACACACTTTGCCAACCCTCTGTGGGTGGGCAGGAGTGGGTAGAGTCCTGTAGTAAGGACAGGAAGACAGCCTCAGTAAAGGCTCATTTAACAAGCATGGATTGCATAACTGGTTTCATCATTGTTAGTAGCAGTAGTCCTTTTATAAATCTCATAAATCACTTATACTGAAAAAAGTCATCAAGCATGATTCAAATAACTTCAACAGAAGTCACCCTAATAAATTCATTTAATTATAAACATCTATATATTCTGAATATTCAGTGAAGCAGATTATGCCAACCAGCTGAGTGTATCCAGAGTGATGCTTGACAGCTCCTTTTATTGCTAATGGCTCACAGGATTTATGCCCTTTAGGTAGTGCCAGAATCATTAGTACTATCACTGAAATACGCTGTTGATGTAAATTCTACTCAGAAAAATGGAACAGCAATTGCAACACCAGCAGTTCGAGAAAGGGCAGCCCAGTGAAGAAAGATCAATGGGAGAAAGGCTTGTTCCTTTCTCCCATTTTCTAGAAATTCGTGACTTTCTAGAAAACGAAGCCTGTCTCAATAGTGCCTCCAAGGACCTGAAGCTTCTCCCAGTGCTGTTTTGAATGGGAATGGAGGAGTCGGAACTGGCCATCCAGGACTGTCTACATGGCCTCTCTCTCTTCTCATCTTCTTCCAAGAAATCCCTCCAGTTTTTCAATCTTGACCTCAGAAAAAAGAGGTTCTGATCTTGTGAATTGATGCTGCATGTTGAATGAGTTTTCATCCTGCATGATACTGCATGGATTTATTTGCATTTTAATTATTCTTTTATACAAAAGAGCCATAGAAAAGAAAAGCCTGACCCAAGTTTTGTCAAGATAAAGAAGAGGATGGGAAGTGGGCAACTGTGAGAGCTTGGTTAGAGCCAGCCTGTAGTTTAGTATTTAATGTGGAAGTTTGGGGGTGTGGGAAGCGGGACCTATTTCCTTTGCTCTTGAGGTTATGTTGAGCCATCTGGCTCCCTGCCCTGCAGTTCCCATAACTGAAGAGTTATATATCCAATAACCCCTGCCCACTAGTGAACCTCTTCCTCAGCTCTGGGACTGATTGTCCTCAAGCCGAGTACACACTGAGCACTGGGCCTGCCTTCTTCCTAACATAGGTGAGGACCGACTTCTTGCTTTGTTCTTTAACTTGAATCCCCACCCCACACCCCTGACATGTGGCTTTTCTCTCTCTCCTGCCGTGCTGCTCCTGGGCTGGCAACTTGGCTCCCTGTAGATTTCTGCCTTGGAGAAAAACTCCTTGGAGATTTCTGCCTTGTAATCCCACTGGCTTTCTAGGGCTGGAGTCCTTGGCTACCTGTTCATTTATTCATTAATTCATTCATCCATCTAGGTTTTTGTAAGCTCCAGACATTGGATAAAGCATTTTGAGGGACAGGTGAAAACAAAATCCTGTTTTTTACTCTTGAAAACTCAGTCTGCTGTGGGAGGAGAGAAAGGCAGGTAAACAAAGAGCTTTCCCAATGCAATGACAGCTAGACCTGAGCCTGGTCAGTGACTCAGGGAGCAAGGAAGATGAACCTCCTTCAGCTTGGGGCCTGGAACAGACTTATGATGGGAGAGAATTCGGATAATTACTCAACCTTCTCCTCTAGATCAGAGAAGGTGGGCAGGACGGAACCATGTGCATGGGTGGATGGGGGACAATCTAAGGACTCATTTTTTTTTTTTTTTTTTCTGTGAGGCTGGAGCAGAGGGCCCCTTGCCTTTGCTTCTCTTGACCTCCCCACTCCTGCCTGTTCTGGCCTCCAGTAGTCTCACTTGGCAATAAGAGTTGGATTCTGGGTGGGTGCCTGGATGGGAGAATCTTTAACTGTTGACACTGTTCAAGCAGTTCAATATGACTGGAAAAGTGTGAATGGAGCTATGTTCAGAGTAAAAGAAGGTGTGTTTAAGGTTTACATGTACGCGCTCTCTGCAAACCCCTTGGAAGCTTGGCTCCAGGATGGCGAGGGGTTGGCAATCAAAGACCGAATCTGGAGTAGCTCTGGGAGATGTGTTTTCACAGCATTAGATGCAATTACACGAGCAGGTTTCAACTCTTCTGTTTTAGTAACAAAATTCATGCTAAAAATAAATATTTGCTGAGTGACTGATTTGACACTCACCTTGCAGAGGCCCAAGAATGGCCCAAGTGTTGTTCTTTTAGGCCTCTGTTTCTCAAATTGTGATCCTTAGACCAGGAACCTCAGCATTCTCTTGAGTCTGCCTAGAAATGCACATTCTGGGCCCTACCCTCCATGCTCTGAATTATATACTCTTGGGGCACAGGAATCTGCATCTAGCAAGCCTTCCAGAGGATTCTGCTCGTGCTCCAGTTTGAGAACCAGTGCTCCTGACTTCGGTTGGCAGTTGGTGTCTGTCTGAAGAGGGTCTCCACTGCCCCCAGGCATGTTCCTTCTCTCACTGCTGCCCCCTGGGATGGAAACTCGACATCCCCTCTTTCCCTTCCTACTGGCACCAACAGTACCAGAGCTAACCCCACAATCTCCATGCCCACATTTCTTTGACATCCACCTGTCACGGTCTTTGGAGGATTCAAGTGAAGTTCTTTGTCTTTTATGGGACAGAGATGTTTTCTAAAGTCATAGTAACATTCTCGGTCAATGTAATATAAAATGACTGGGAATTTCACTTTTAAAAATAGGTATATCAAAGGGAAAAATAGTAACTGTTCTGGTGGAGAGACCTGGTGAGCAGCACCTTAAATCAAGTGATGGAAGCTGAAATCAGCAACACTGGGACAAACCTGCATCACGTAATAGTGGATGCGATGCCCTGACAGGAGCAGCAGTCCTGTTTGCAGCATCACTGCCCCAGATGCATGCCTGAATCCATTCCTTAGGATACAGAGGGCAAACCCAAGCTGAGGAATGTTCTACTAAACAAATGACCTCTACTCTTCAAAAACATGCGGGTCAAGGAACAGGTGCTGAGGAGAGGGAGAGGGTCTAGGAAAGCCCTAGCTGGAACAATTGGCAGCATTCCAATGTGGCCTGTGGATTTCGTAGTGGTACTGTTCAACGTGAAATTTCCTGATTCTCGTAAGATTCTCCCTGGGGCCTGATAGCTTAAAGGGATGAGTAACTCTTCCCTTCTCAGGCCCAGTCCCAAGGTGCAAGGCCACTTGCACCAGCAACCTGCGCCAGCAAGACATCAGAAGCAGGAAGTGAGCCTGCCAGAAAACACATAACCCTGAAGATGGAGAAAGAGGCCATCCGGGTACAAGGTAGCAATTACATCAGACTAGGACACTTCCTGTTTAAAGGAGACTATAAAACCTTTGTCCTGTCCTCACATGGGGCTGACGCCATTTTAGGCCTCAGCTCGCGTGCATCCAAGCACTTATTCAAACAGCATGTTGCTCCACACTGCCTTGTATTGTCTGTTGGTGTGCTCTATGGATTCAAACTGATACAAGAACCTTACAATTTTGATTATGTAAGAGAATGTCCTTGTTCTTAAGAAAAGCCAACTGAAATATTTAGAGAGTAAGTTTGCAGGATGTCTACAACTTACTCTCAAGTGTTTTAGACAGAAGGAGAATCACATAATGGAAAATGTAAACAAGTGAATATGAGAAAGGAGTATATGAAAGTCTTTGAACTATTGTTATTACTTTTCTGTGGAAATTTACTTTTCAAAAGTGTGTATAGACATATAGGAAGAATATTTTAGTTACTAACATAGTTATTTTTTAGTAGTGAGATGATGGATGGTTTTTCTTTTAAAAAGATCTGCTTTTCCCCCAAATATTCTGTAACAAGCATGAACTATACTTGAAATCAGAACAGAAAAAAAAATGAAATGATAAAGACAATTGTTTCTTTTCATACAGACTTCAATGTAGCACATGAAACTGAGATCTGAGAGACCAAGATAGATGCCCTTTATCAACTAAGGTGGACTTTAAGGTTAAGGAAACAGAAAAGTTACTTATGGGTGGAGCAACTCCTTAAATTCCTAGAGCTACAAGAAAAAGCACAGGCTTGCTCAACTCCCTAACAATAGGAGCTCTCAGGCAAATTCCTACCTCTGATTTACAACCCAGACCACCACAACTCTGATTGGACAGAGGACCTTAGAAACATTCTTTTCTGATAAGCAACTGAAGAAGTCAAATCAGTTCCAGCAGCTTACAGAGACTGTGCACACATTGTGTTTGTCTCTTACAGTTCACTTTTTGATGGAAAGAGCCACATTCCGCCTTATTTTTATGCTGAAACCATGCCTCAAAGTGAGCACGGAATGCATGTTAATACACTTGTGCCCATTGTGTGTGTGCTCACCTCCCACTCCACATGTATAGCTTTTCCCCATAACCCGCTGAATATATGTAACTCTATTCTGTGATATAGGCCTGTGAGACATAAAATCCAGTCCGCCCTTTGCCTCTTCAAAGAGAGAGCACGAATGGCATATGCTGGAGACAGTCTCTTCCTGGTTTGCAAACTTAGATTGCCAATGTAACTGAAATAAGTCCATGAACGAGGCACAAGGCTAGTCAATCTGCCAAGACACCAATTCACAACAGAGAAGGAGATTGAATCCTAGGGCCCCAATCTAGAAGATGGGAAGGAACCTTAAATGCATCTCCCCAAGAGTAAGATTCTCTCCGGGGCCTGAAAGCTTAAGGAGATTAATAAGTCCTCCCTTCTCAGGCCCAGTCCCAAGGTGCAAGGCCATTTGTGTCGGCAGCGTGCGTCAACAAGTTAGCAGAAGCAGGAAGAGAGCTGGCGGGAAGACACCAGGAGACAGGTACCCCTGAAGATCGAGAAAGAGGCCATCCGGGTACAACGTAGCAATTACGTCAGACTAGGACACTTCCTGTTTAAAGGAGACTATGAAACCTTTGCCCCGTCCTCACTTGGGGCTGATGCCATTTTAGGCCTCAGGCTGCCTGTACCCAGGTGCTCATTAAAACAGCATGTTTCTCCATACCGCCTCATATTGTCTGTTGGTGTGCTCTCAGGGTTCAAACTGATACAAGAACCTTACACCAAAGAGTTTGATATTAGAAATGTTAATGGTTTTGGAGTGGGCTGAAGTGTGGAGATGGTTGGTTGGTTGAAAAGTGCAGGGTGAAGTCATGGGATGGGGAGATGGTGAAACTGTTTCTCATGCTGATTCTGTTCCTCTATGGGGGTCTTCAAACTGGTGGGTGTTTAGTAGGAATTTGGGATCTGGAAAACACCCTAGGCAGTTCTTAAACAAAAGCCTTATGGTTCTAACATCAGAAATCCTGTTCATAGGAACAATAGGGATGCCAGGGGTCAGTATCAGTGCTGCATGACTTTCAGTTACAAGGAAGTGGGTCAAGGTGCAGGGTGATTAATGCTTAATTATAACTATTTCTGTCCAGAATTCTTGCTAACCCTGTGAGGATGGCTTCACCAATAAAACACTCCTTTCTACTATTTATCCATCCTAGTGGTCTTTTGAATGACAAAAGAAAGGCTGAGAAAGACGGAGTAGGGGCCTGCAGTCCCCCACCCCTCACCCCTCATTCACTTGCTGGTGCTCCCTTCAGCTCCCTTCAGCTCCTTTCAGCTCCTTTCAGCCTCCTTCAGCCTCCATCGCTGGAGATAGACGTCCATGAGCCTTCTGCATTTTCTCTTCTTTCTGCTGACTAAAGGGTATCATGTTTTGCTATTTTTTCTTCCATACTTGCTCTTCTAAGGTGTTAGAAATGCTTAGAGCCAGAAACACACACAAGAAACAACTGTGAAAGTTGATCATACAAATTGGGTCATTCTTATCATATCCAAGTAAAACCACCAAAAAGCCAGGAGAGAAAAGTGCTCAGGATGCATAACATTGCTCCAAGAATGTAATTTTCTGCAAGCCTGGTGGCTGTAACCTGAAACCAGTTTTATCTAATAGCTGCTAAAATGACCTGCTGCAACTCTACGACCAATTATACCCATGCCATTACTTACCAATCAAAAGTTGCCGTCTCACTGGAACTGTACTAGTGCGAATGAACTTTCTTCAAGAGCAATACATAACACTTCTCTTTGTTATAAAACCTCCAACCATCTCTTTGTTCTTTGGACACACTGAAGACCATCCAATATGTGATCTTGCAATTCTTTCTTCCCAAATAAAATGCTAAATTTAGAGATTCATCTCTACGTTTTAATTCTTTGGCACAACCGAATAGGACAAAGCCATGCATTTAACTTGTTCAACTGTTGATGAGATCATTGCTGCCTTTGCCCCCCTTATTCTTGAAAGCTCTAATTTTTTTCAGACCCCAGTCTTCTGATAGCATGAACAGACAGGGAGAGTCTTGAGTGATTATAAGAATATAATCCCGTTGAACAATCAACCTGTTTTACAGACGATTGCCCTGCAGCTTGTGTGGAATGCAGTTGTCTTATTGCATGGAACCAGCTCTTGGTAGATCTCAGCAGCTTATAGAGAAACCCGAGTGAACTTTCCTCATGACCATGCTAGTGTCTCCATCCTGGGATGAGCCACAGCTTCATCACCATAACATGCAACCTATGTGCTGGTGTGATGACTCGCTGTGTCTGTACCACTGGGGCCCCTGCTCCACATACCATGATGCATCCTTTCTTCTCTCCATCTCCCCATGAAGCCCTCCTGTCACTTTCCCTCGGAGAGATATTGCTTTGGAGAATACTCCCAACAGGATCCTTACTTGTGCCAAGTAATAAAACTTGATCAAACCTACGCTCTCAAGGAGATTCATTTCTTACTTGCCAAGCAAACGAACCTGGGTTTTTTTTGGGGGTAACAATAGTGTCTAATCCACATGTACAATTAGCATGTTCCAGTAGAGTTACACCATCAAAAAGATAGTCTTTCTTCTGTCCCATAGAGTGCTTTCTCCTCTGTCCTGCCATGGGTGAGGCTGTCTGGACTTAAGGGAGGCACTAAATTCCCATTGCTTTGCTTTGCCTGCCTCACTGAGCAACTCTGAGGTATTACGGAGATGCCTATCTTTCCTGGTAATGTTAACATTGTTACAATGTGCAGATCTGGACAATACTTTGGAGAGGCCAAATACACAAGATAATGGCTGTTATTTTAAAGCTCTTCCTCCTCTGCAAATACCAGTTACTAAGATAATGCAGAGGGCCTCACTGTAATGGGCATGGCTTTGGATGTATAAACAGTGCAATATACCAGAGTCTCTTGATTAGCTTGAAGTTCTGTGGGCTGAAATCAGGACCTTAGATCTCTGCCAGGGGTGGTAAATGTGCTCACTTTTCCTTCCAAACAATGGGTGATGAACCTGAAGGAAATGCCTCCAGAAAAGCTTACACCCTGTCCATGTCTTAAAGGGCCACAGTGGAGGCCCTCCCAGTCCACATTTGACTTCTCCCATGTATACTTTTTTTTGAAATACGTTTATGACTTTTTTGCCAGTTGTTAGAAATAACACAACTGTTAGAAATAACATAATTTCTTAAAAAATATCTGTTTGTGTTAAATTTCCAGAACTCTGTGACCGTGTGTGACTCTCAGTAACGATAGTTACAAAACACACTCTATTTTCCGAGATCTTTTTGTTATGACAGACTTGGTGTCTAAAACCCTGCTTGGCCCATAGTGTACTGGAAGGGGTTCCTGATCCAGACCGTAAGAGAGGGTTCCTGGATCTCATGCAAGAAAGAATTCAAGGCAAATCAATAGAGTAAAGTAAAAGCAAGTGTATTAGGAGAGTAAAGGAATAAAGAATGCCTACTCCATAAGCAGAACAGCCCTGAGGGCTTCTGGTTGGCTGTTTTTATGGTTATTTCTCAACTA
Source organism: Macaca thibetana thibetana (assembly GCF_024542745.1). Lineage (NCBI taxonomy): Eukaryota > Metazoa > Chordata > Mammalia > Primates > Cercopithecidae > Macaca > Macaca thibetana. The sequence goes on along the minus strand of NC_065587.1, from coordinate 91,696,347 downwards.
TATGCTAAACAAGGGGTGGATTATTCATGAGTTTCCTGGGAAAGGGTTGGGCAATTCCCAGAACTAAGGGTTCCTTCCTTTTTTAGACTGTATGGGGTAACTTTCAGACATTGCCGTGGCATCTGTAAACTGTCATGGCACTGGTGGGAATGTCTTTTAGCATGCGAACGCAGTATAATTAGCATATAATGAGCAGTGAGGACAATCAAAGGTCATTTTCATCACCATCTTGGTTTTGGTGGGATTTGGCTGGCTTCTTTACCGCATGCTGTTTTATCAACGAGGGCTTTGTGACCTGTTTCATGTGTCACCTTCCTGTCTCACCCCATGGCTACAAATGCCTTAACCTCCTGGGAAAACAGCTCAGTAGGCCTCAGTCTTATTTTACCCAGCCCCTATTCAAGATGGAGTTGGTCTGGTTCGAATGCCTCTGACAACAGCCCATCTGTTCAATAAATAACTGTTTAATTAAATAAATCCCTGCATGTGTAACTGACTCCTGTGGGTTGTTTTTAGGCCTCATTCCCTTTCGCAGAACTGGGGTTCTAGGATTCCACGGAGTAGCAGAGACTCTGCAGCCTTCTGGAGAAATGCGCTGTTTCCGCAGGTACTTCCCTCAGCCCCATACGGCATCAGGACATTCTCCAGGTGCTCCTGGGTAGGAGCGTGCCGTGAGGGCTGTGGATTGAGTAGATGTGGGCTGTGGGACTGCAGGAACCTGTCTCTGAGCATCTGATTATGTGACTGCCATGGTGTGGGTGGGAGGGAGAAGCTTTAGAGTAGTGTTTTACTGCAAGTAAAGTCTAGTGTTTTTTACTGCAAGATATAACAATCCTCTTTTAAAAAAAATGTAATTTATTGAAATAAGCCTCCCTCAGAAATCCAACATGAAATGGCAGGTATTTTCTCATCTGTCACAGGCATCTCTTGGCTGCCCATGTTCAGGCCTTGGGCAATGTGTCTTTCTGCATATTTCAATAAAGCTTAATTTTGTGCTTTTTCTCTTGAATCTGACAACCAAGACACTAAGTTTTGCCAAAATAACCTGTGCTTATGAATTGCAGGAGTTTTAAAAAGATACAGGCAATTTGTCAAGAACCCTTGAACAGCATAAAGCTCTTTTACCCGAGTCAGCATTGCCTCAGCCAAATCCCTGCATGGAACGACTGTCTACAGCCAGCCCCTGGCACCGACTGTCGCTGGTGGCACTTAGGCAACAAGGCTCTGCAGCACAGGGCTGTTTCCTCCGTGCAGGCTGCCTCTGTTCACAGGAGAAAGCAGGCTCCAGACTGCAGCTGCTGCATCCTGTCCCAGAAGGTCTTGCTGGGCATTTGCACTGACAGCCACTGAGTGGCACTCATGGCGTGGTGCTTGGCTCCAGAGCTCCCCACGGCTCTGGGGGTGCCTTTGGATGTTACTAGGGTAGATGGGGGAGCCAACTTGCAGATATCATGACCCTTCAGACCAAGGAGAGCCACCTTCCCAGAGAGACTCCCCAGCTCCCTGCAATGACTGACATGAATCCACAGCAGGTCCTTTTCTCTTGTCTCCCAGAGAGACTCACTCTGGAGGTCATTCATGCTGTCGTCATGCGGTGGGGCTCATCCTGGCTCAGCTCTGCTCCCCTTCCCCACCCTCTTCCCTTACTCTCCAATGAACAAGAATGCTGCCCGGGTTCTGATTCCAGAAACCCAACCCAGAACGCTGCCCTTATAAAGATGAGTCCAGAGCGAAGCCTCCTGCCAGCATGAGTGTTTGTGTGTGTGTGTGTGTGTGTATGTGTGTGTGTCGAGAACGCAAGGCCAAAGGTGTTCAAGGAACAAGTCACCACCCACTTCCCAAGAAGGGTTGTCAAACTATAGGATACTTGGTTGAATTTAAATTTCAGATAAACAATAAATCATGTTCTAGGATAAATAAGCCCCAAATATTGTGTGAGTCAATAGTTTGGACCTTACTTATTTTTAGTTTATTGCATAAACTAAAAAAACACTTCTGATATAAAATTCAAATTTCACTGGGCATTCTGTGTTTGTATTTGCTAAATCTGACAACTGTACCACTGTGCTTTTTGAGTCTGTGTCTATTTTGAATTCATGCAGAGCTTAAGAAAGCATTTGCAGCCACTTAGCTTCTCCTCATGAATAATAGTTGTAGTACTGGTAGTAACAGTAATACCAGCAATAGTAATAGTAGTAGTGATAATTATAGCAACAGCAGCAGTAGCAACAGTGATAATTATAATAGAAACAGCAGGAGTAGTAATAGTAGTAGCAATAATAGCAACAGCAGTAGTAGTAATAGCAGTAGCAGGCATATTAATAGCAGCAGTGATAGTATTAAGTACTAATAATAGTAGAAGCTAGTATGTATTTAGTGCATCTTATATTTCAGGCAGTGTTCTGAGAGTGTTACACGTATTAACTGATTTGATCTTCCAACTTCTCCCTTCCCCTGTAAGGTGGGGACCATTATGATCCACATTTTGCGGATGACACAATAGAGGTCCTAAGAGGTGAAGTGATTTTTCCAAGGCCACTCCCTGGCCCGCTCCCTGGCTCTGGGTTTGTGGCAGGTACTACTTGTTTCCCCTCTGGTGCTGGAAGAGGCTCGTTCTGGCCAGGGCAGTGCAGGAGTCTCTAGTACTGATCAGTTAAGGAGGTTTGCATTCTTCTTCCAAGCGCTCTGAAGAATGTTCTCTGTTCCTGCTTTCTGCAAGTCTAGAAAGGTCACAGGTGGCCTGGGCAGCCCTCCCAGTCCTCTCAGCCCCTGTGAAGGGTCTCTGCCTTGCTCTCCAGTTAGAACTAAAAGAGGGGAGCTGCAGCCGTGTTCCCTTCTGAGAGAAGGGTGGAGAGGGGGTTGTGTTCCCTTCAGAGCCTTCTGAGCACCTGCCCCCAACCCATGTCTCAGCACCTCTCTTAACTTTGCAGTCCAGAGCACAGCTTCTGTTGATGACTTATTCAAAACCACTCCTGAACAAAGGCAACTATGATAGCAGCTAAGGATGGTTTCACAGCCGAAAGAATGAGAATGTGGGCAAGTGAGTCCAGCTGACCCAGGTCTGATTCCTGGCTGACATTTGCCAGCTGTTATCTTGATCTTACAGCCATAACTTCTCTTCTCTGAGCTATGTTTCCCCTTCAGTAAAATGGGTATGATCTTTAAGGCATCCCCCTCCTTGCAGGGCAGCAATGAGACTGAAATGAGGGGGACGTTTAAGTGGTCAGCAGGGGCCCGCAGAAAGGTCTCGAAAGGAGCTTTTCGGTACTGGAAGAGAGAACACTTGGAATGGCCTGCTGTGAGCTGCCGAATTTTTTCAGGCTTTCAGCCAAGGGCAGGCCCCGGTCTGTGCCACTCTGGGAAGCTAACACCCTGATCAATAATTTGCCTCTTTACTGACCTGAAGAACCAGAGGTCAAAGTTAAGAGTACCGTAGCTGCTAGGGAGTGAGAATACTGAGAAGAGGAGTCCAGAGAGGGGATGCATAAACTCTGCTTGCTTCCCTGACCGACCCCTGAGCCACGCAGGTGCAAAGCAGGCGCCAGGCACCTAGCTGAGGATCAGGGAGCCGACTGCATTTGCTCTCTTCCCTGAAAAACAGGGTTTCCAGTTTGAGCCCAGCTAAATTATTTTCCAGTTAAAACAAACAAGCAAGCAAATTACCAACCATTAGCATTCTTCTTAGAGGATAATTCACTCCACAGCATTCTGACCAAAATGCCAGAAGACAATACGGAATTACTCAGTACATGAAGCACCAGGAATACAACAACAGAAGAGAGAGGACCCAGACATTGGAATCAGCAGGTGAGGATTTTAAGGTGACTATTGGCTGTATGCTCAATGAATAAAGGAAGACACGCTTATAATAAACAAAAAGATGGGCTGGGTGTGGTGGCTCATGCCTGTAATCCCAGCACTTTGGGAGGCCGAGACGGGTGAATCAAGAGGTCATGAGATCGAGACCATCCTGGCTAACATGGTGAAATCCCGTCCCTACTAAAAATACAAAAATTGGCTGGGCATGGTGGCACGCACTTGTAGTCCCAGCTACTCGGGAGGCTGAGTCAGGAGAATCACTTGAACTCAGGAGGCAGGGGTTGCAGTGAGCCGAGATCATGCCACTGCACTCCAGTCTGGGCAACTGAGTGAGACTCCATCTCAATAGTAATAATAATAATAATAATAATAAACAAAAAGATGGAAATTCTGAGTGGAGAGAGAGAAATGATTAAAAATGAAAATTGGAGAACTTTAAAAATACAATGTCTGGAGTAAAGTTATTAGAATAATGTCAGGCACTCAACAAATAGGTAGATGTCAAAGCAACGTGGAATGGAAGACATACTCAGTTTTATCAGAAAGCAACTACAGCAGAATAGCGTTCTTTTAGCTAAAAATGTTATTCAGACATCATTGATTATGAAGAAGCCTGTCTTTGTGAAACTGAATTCCTCCTGAACTATTTTTGACAGAACTCCCTTTCAGCAATGGGGCCATATTGAGCTGCACTTGAAGCCTGCTGCCTCACTGAATAGTGGGGGCTTGGTGGGGGTAGGTGGAGGGGGGTTGCAATTCATCTAAAAGCTTGTGGGTTTTGTGGCAGCATGGTAGAGAGAAAGAATACAGACTTTGGAAAGAGATGCTCATTCAAATCCCAGGTGTCTTTACCAGCTCTGTGACCCTGGCCCAGACAGGGTGTATATTTGTGCCTATGATTGTATTGTTGCTGTTGTTTGTTTTAGTCTAGAAGGTAGATCTTTTAGAAGCTGTGCTTATACACTTGTTATGAGGATTTAATATGAACATTCATTCTAGTATGAGCCTGGCGTATCATATCACCCCCTCTGTGTCTGTCAAATTTAACACTTTCTGAGATGTCTCAGGTCCCTGGGAATTTTGTAGCGAGCCCCTGGCTGAGCTTTAGCTGAGTCTCCGCAGGAACTTAGAAGCTCCACACACAGATTGATGGGAGGAGGGGCCTTTAGGCCTCCATTTGCAGGAACTGCTTTGCTTGGGCACCAAGATCCGCCCAGGATCGGGCAGGAGCCTGCCATGGGCAACCTCAGCTTGAGGGCCACACACCTGAGGCCTGGGGAAAGGGAGCCCAGGAGCAGGTTCTGAAGAGGCCACTTTTAGAATGGGCCCTGTCAGATAAAGGGGAGGGAACTAGCCACACATCACATCTTTGAGGCCCTGGATAATATAGTGTGCCTCAGTGACGCAGGAGGCGAGACTCGATTCCGGAGATAGGTCTCAGATGCCAGACCACATTGAGTTAAGACAGGGATGGAGCGGAAGCAGCTTTCCCTAAGATACATCTACCAGATGTGCCATGTCAGTTTACCATTGCCATGGCAACATCCAGAGTTTACCGCCCTTTTCCATGGCAGTGACCGGATGATCCAAAACTTACCATCCCTTTACCATCCTTTTTCTGAAATGTCTGCATACTCTGCTCTTTAATTTGCATATAATTAAAAGCGGGTATGAATGTGAGTACAGACCTGCCTCTGAGCTGCTGCTCTGGGCACACTGCCTGAGGGTAGCCCACTCCATGAGGAGCAGAGCCTCTGATGCTGCTGTGCACGTCTGCTTCAAGAGAATCTACTGTTTAACACCACAGGCTGGCCCTTTAATTCATTCCTGCATGAAGCCAAGAGCCTTCTAAGGCTAAGCCCCAATTTGGGGCCTTGCCTGCCTTGTATCACCATGGCAGGCTGTGGACCTTCTCTGTGTTCTGAGAGCAGCCCAGATGGCCTCCCCTGGGTGGCTGTGCCTCCCTGCCACCCCCAGGCTCTGCAGCTTTAGGAGCACCTGCCATGCTCACGGTCTTCCCCGCCCTGAGAGTGAATGCTGCTCCACGTGCCTAGTGGGGCCACAGTGCAGTGAAGTGAACATTCGCTCCCTTTCTATTTCTCCACTGTTTTCCAGGCCCTGGCAAGAGAGCTGGAAACTGGGGTTAGCAATGGATGCAAGGCAAGCATATTTAAAAAATATTTTTGCTATACCTTTAGAAGAATTAGAAATAAAGATTGAAATCAAAATATTCAGGTGGTAACATTTCAGCTTTTAGAAGAGACTAGGGGTCAGGCGCGGTGGCTTAGGCCTGCAATCCCAGCACTTTGGGAGGCTGAGGCGGGTGGATCACCTGAGGTCAGGAGTTTGAAACCAGCTTGGCCAACATGGTGAAACTCTGTCTCTATTAAAAATACAAAAATTAGCTGGGCATGGTGGCAGGTGCCTGTAATCCCAGCTCTTCCGGAGGCTGAGCAGGAGAATCGCTTGAACTTGGGAGGTGGAGGCTGTAAGTGAGCCGAGATCTTGCCATTGCACTCCAGCCTGGACAACAAGAGTGAAATTCTGTCTCAAAAAAAAAAAAAAAAAAAGTAAAAATAAAAGAGAGTAGAGATGCCACTCTGTAGCTCAGAGCTCCAGGGTTCTCCAAGGCTGAGGGAACATCATTTTGACTCTTCACCTTCACCTGTGAGACCTTGCTTAGTTCTTTATCCTTATCTTTTGCCTACTGAACCCTTGTTAGCCCTGTCTCAGGCTCACTGATAAACTGCAGTTTCTGCTAAACAATCCAGCACAATTCCTACTCCAGGACCTTTGCACACACTGTTTCCTATACCTGGTGCTTTCTTTTCTTTTTTTTGAGATGGAGTTTCACTCTGCCGCTCAGGCTGGAGTGCAATAGCTCACTGCAACCTCTGCCTCCTGGGTTCAAGCAATTCTCCTGCCTCAGCCTCCCAAGTTGCTGAGATTACAGATGCCTGCCACCACGCCTGGATAAGTTTTGTATTTCTAGTAGAGACAGGGTTTCACCATGTTGGTCAAGCTGGTTTCGAACTCCTGACCTCAGATGATAGACCCACCTCGGGCTCCCAAAGTGCTGGAATTACAGGTGTGAGCCACCACACCCGGCCCCTAGTCTCTTCTAAAAGCTGAAATGTTACCACCTGAATATTTTTTAGTAGAGATGGGGTTTCGTCATGTTGGCCAGGCTGGTCTCAAATTCCTGATCTCAGGTGATATGCCTGCCTTGGCCTCTTAAAGTGCTAGGATTACAGATGTGAGCCACTGCGGCTGGCTTGTGCTTTCTTTAACTCACATCTGGTTGTTACTCCCAATTCTTAATTTTTACCTGCCAATTTCTACTGATTTGACAAGCCATCAGTCCTTTTCTTTGTCTGACCATGTTTCCTACCTTTCAGACTAGGCTGGAGCCAACATTTGATCATTTTATTAGGATGACTCAGCACTATATTATTAGCTGTGCAATTATGTATCTATTGACCTTTTTTTGTCTCTTTCTCTGGAACAGCAGAAACTTCCTGTACTTGTGCACTGCTGTATCCCCAGGGATGAACATAAACTGGATTGTCAAATATGTGTTCAACGAGGGAGCAGCTACTTGCTTTCAAAGTTCTAGTTATTTTCTTAATTCCTCCCTCCTTCTCTAAAATCATTCCTAGGAAGAAGCTAATGATCCTAGATATGTAAAATTAGGGCCAAATGAATCCTGTTTTACTAACTCGTTTTGGAATTTTAAACAAAACGATACATTTGTGAAATTCAGATTTTGTTTATATACAGTTTGTATACACGTTTATATAGGGCACATTTATACCCCGCAGTCTGGAATTTTCTATTAATTATACGTTATACCACTTCAAGAGCAGCACTGTTAAGTCCAAATGGGAGTGGTCTAGGCATCAGCTATAGCGTACCTTCTTATCAGCAACGAAAGCCATGCCACTAACTAGTGGGACCTAGTAGCTTCACTGACAGTGTCAGCCCAGCTGCCATAATCAGCTGTCATTTCACTCTCAGCTTCTGCTGACTTTTGGCCTGGACCTGGAAGGGAGTTGGAGAGGGCTTGAGGGGAGGGCTGTTGTACATTTATTTTGTAAGGCAGTGATTCGCGATGACGAAATGGAGGGTTAGACAGAGCTTGGTGTAGCTAATGTGAGTGTGAGAGGCAGTTAGCTGCCTCCAGTGGAGATGTTCGCCAGCCTCAGTTACTCTCAGAACATCGTTGCCCTGTCTTTGGAAATCTAGATCCTTTCAAAGTAAGTTTCAGAATTGTCCTTTGAGAAAAAAATAATTGGAAAGCTTTCTCAGAATCCAGGTGTCTGCTGGTCTTCAGAGTTTCACATAAAAGGGTCATAGTTTGTGAACTCAAATAGCAAAGGAAGTTATCCATTTCATACTCAACAGACTTCAAATGAGCACCTTGAATTCTCTGAGCAGAGACCATTGGCATAAAGGCCTGTGACGGAGGTGACTGACCGGGGTGTGTCCCAGGCCACCCTGTGTGTAGACCTGGAGGAATAGGACAGCATTTTCATCAGAAGAAAGTGCCCTAAGGCCACATCCACAGGGACACTTAATCGAAGGTGGCAAAAGGTGCTTGCTCCCCTACTTCAAGAATAAACTTGTTTGTAATCTTCAAAAATCATTTCAAGCCCATCCTAGTTAGTGTCACTACTGCCTTGCGAGGTATCAGCAGGAGATATCATGGCTGTTGTTAGAGCTGGGAAGCCTACAGTTGATGGTTAAATGCTTGCTGGAGAGTCATCCTGCCACACCACGACAGAGCTGGGTCTTGAAAGGTTTTCTGCTTCCAGGACCCCAGAGGTCACAGTCCCAAATGCCTATAGGGGTCAGGGAATAATATAAGTTAACAAAGTGGACCAAGGTACTGGGGCAATAGGGAGTGTGGGGACCATGGCCAGGTGGGGTGCTATTCCCCGTCTAAAAGCAGAGCTTCACTTCAGCCCTTTCTGATCGTGGGCATGTAGTATTATGGGGCCTATTCTGCTACATCTAGTAATTTTACCAAAATTGACATTTGATGAGAAATTACATGCAATTACTCTTTTTAAAAAGGTTGCAGGCTAAAGAAACAAATTTTTAGTTGGTATTTAGCCCACAGGTGGTGGTGTGTTTTTCCATCAGGAGCCTCTGTAGAAGAGGGTTGGATGGGGCAGAGTGGTGCCCAGGGAGGGGCATTGGCAGTGGTGTGTGCCCTGTATTCTTAGTAGCCAGCCTGTCCCATTTGTTTTGCAGAGGCTGGGTTACAGAGCTGGGGAACGGTTTTCCAGTCAAATTTCCCTTGAAGGGAAAGTTAAAAATGATGACAGTTAATCCCATTAACCGGGCAGATAGATGCATGAAGTTCCAACCTCCCTCCCACAACCCAGCTCCCACCAGAATCCCGCCTACAGCATCCACTTCTGCAAAGTTGTTTGTGGGTTTCATGGCAAAATTTCTGTATTTTTTAGTGGGAAATGCAGTTAGTGTCTAATCTCGTCTTTTCTCAGCCAGCCTGCTTTTTGTCACGTCATTTCTGTAGACAGAAGGGCAGTGAGGAGCCTCAGTCGTATCTCCAGCTGTCATCTTTGAGCAGTTTATCCCATGTAATGGCAGGCTTCTTGAGAACGAACAGTCCAGGGCTGTGAGTGGGACCTTTCCAGTCCCAGCAAGTCATTCTCTGGGACCTCACCCACCCCTATGATGAGCCCCAGGGGGCGGGGGTGCAGACGGTGTCTGTTACCTACAGCTGTTTCTCACCAGGAACTCTGGGGTTCCCCTTCATAAAGGGCACTGCACAGGCCCCCAGTGTGTCCTCCGCTCTCTAGGACAGTTGGATTTGTCTGGAAGACTTGCTGTTTCTTCCAGGAGGGTCGATGTAGTCTCACAGATAAAACACATAGGCAGGAAGCCAAAAAGCACAACCTCCTCTGTCCTCCAAATCCACCATACTGGAGCCCGCTCTCCTCTGAGCCTGGGTCAAACTTGGGGACCCAGAGGGTGAGGCTGGGACCCTGCCCTTTGGGTGCTCACAAGCTCTCATTTGACCTTTCTGGGCTCTGCCTGAAGTGTCTCCTATTTATTTATTTTGTTTTATGTTATTTTTTGAGACAGGGTCTGACTCTATTGGCCAGGCTGGAGTGCAATGGCGTGATCTCAGTTCACAACAACCTCTGCCTCGCGGGTTCAAGGGATTCTCCTGCCTCAGCCTCCTGAGTATCTGGGATTACAGGCATGTGTCACTATGCCCGATTAATTTTTGTATTTTTTATACAGTTGGGGTTTCACCATGTTGACCAGGCTGGTCTTGAACTCCTGGCCTCAAGCGATTCACTGGCCTTAGCCTCCCAAAATACTGGGATTACACCTGGCCAAGCCTCTTCTATTTAAAAATAGAAATAAAAAAACAGATCAAAACAGAAAGTTATAGTGGGAGTGGACAAGCCCTGGAAAACAGCAGGCGTGAGGGCTTAGAAAAGAGTATGCCTCTGCCTCATTTACCTCTTCCCACTGGGAAACATGCGGAGAGGCTAAAGAGGACCCACTTCCAAAATCTCTCTTTTTTCTCTAGTTCTACTTCGTGAGAATAAGTATACAAGAGGATGTCAGATTTGTTCTGAAACAGTTGTTGAGAAGTTTTGAGTGGCTGGCCAGGACTTACAGCCCACATACTCAGGTATGCAAGAAACAAATTTATCTGTGCATCCTTAAATCAACGTCATTCTGACCCACAACCCCCTCCCCGCAACTAAATTCCTGCGAACTGCCATCTTTGACATTAGGAGAGGTGCCTCCCTTTAGGGTCTCATGGAGAAGGGCGTGTGATCTCTGTTAGCCTTGAGCTCCCTGGGCAAACCACAGGCCTTGCCACCCCTCTGGATGCCGCACAGCTGAGCGTGTAGCCGGGCTTCTACCCCAGGACTCACACTGCCCATCACTTTCCCAACCACCCAGGGCACTGTCCTGACAGCTCCTCCCATCCTCTTCCAGCCACCAGATGCAATCTCCAATATGAGCGGGCTTTGGGAAAACACAATCGGAATCGGGCAAGTGAAGTTTGTTGCAGACAAGTTCTTCTTTCCCTCTGCCACAACCTCCTCCAAGGTAAGGAAGCGTGCAGCTTGTCTATCTGCTTAAACAGGGAGAGTAAAGGGAGAAAGTCCAGGGGAAAATATAGAAATCAGTGTTCCCAGAGTGATCATGACAGAGGACCAGCAGAACAGACTCGAGGGGGAGATGTGGGAATTTGTTTAGATGGCATGATTCAAGGGTTCCTGCTGGAAGAGTCTATAGTTTAGAATCATTCAGAGTGCCATTCTGCCTAACAAGTATGTTCAGCGTTAGAACATACTTTGTCTCCAGGAAATAGCTCTTACATCAAGGTACTGTTTGTCGTCACCACCATGTAGGCCCGTGACCAAGGAGGAAGGAGTCTATTATGGCAGACACTGGAGGAGGTGGAAATCCCGGCCAGGCTGTGTGGGTGTGGACTTTGCTCTAAGACAGTGTGCCCACTGGAACTGGGCAGTGCCCAGAGACGGCACCTTGAAGACCCACATTCCTGGTGTGAAGGAGAAAGCGTTCCAGTGTCTGGGGGTACAGAGAAGAATGCTGCCACTCACAAATTGTGCAGTTTCTGAATGGCCCAGACACAGGGCTGGGAACGTTATCCCCGAGTGTTCATTTCAGGTGGCTTTTCCTGAGTTCAGCTATTCCTTTCCCATCCTTTTCTTCATAGGCCGGGAAGGAAATTTTTAAATGATTTATTCATGGCCTTAAGGTCTCTAGGTTACTTGAGTTTTTTCTCTTTTTAGTCTTGAATTTCTACTTCTCTAAAAATTATATAGACCTCTTTTAAACGATAGTCCTAGTGTTATTTTTATTCAAGAAATTGGAGATTATATATATGTACACATATACATACATATGTGTATATGTGTACATATATGCCTATGTATATACACACACATCTGTGTATATACACATGTACGTATACATATATGTGTGTATATATACACACACGCACACATACACAAGGGATATATCACGAATGTCAGCTCGTTCCCATCTCTGCCCAGCCTGGCTCCCTCCCTGGAGGCGTCCGCTTCTGCTGGGGGTCTCTTCTCCCAAGGGTGGCAGCAGGGTGCAGGCTATGGCCTGAACGTGCATTGTCTTCATTTGCCTTGGAGATGATTTTATGTCATTACATAAGCCACCTCATTTTTCATGACTGCATAATATAGACATCTCATAATATATTTAATCGAATCCCCTTTAATACATATTTAGGTATTATTTTCTTTAGTTCTAAGCATCTACAAGTAACACTTCATGATTCAGTATCTCTGTCTATATATTTTTTCTTTTTATCCTTAAAAACATTTTCTCTGTTTCTGATTCCTCATTTTTATTTTATTATATTGTCTTTCCTAAAATTACTGTGTGTAACTCACATCTCTGTGTGTGTCTTAGTTGTAGGCCAACTCAATTTTTGGTTGACTGGGGAGAAGTAAAAAAAAAAAAAACGTTATTTTCTGTCCCGGTGCCATCCTTGTGGTGTGGGATAGAATTGAATTCCTTTTATATGACGCTTACTGTTCCTGTGACTTTGTTGCCAAAAACTTTATATCTGGTATAAATTTACCCTGGAAATGTATGGGCCTTTCTAGGCAACTGGTAGTTCAGCCATTCTCCTAAGAAGATGCAGATGAACGTTCCTGGCCTTCTTTCTGACTCACCTGTGACAGAGCTATGGCATGCTGTGCAGGAGTGAAAACACGGATCCGAATAAGTCAAAGCAAGTTCCATCCTAAATGACTGCGGGCCACAGGCTCACCCTTTGTTGGGATGTCTGGGCCTTCCTAGCTTCACCTTTAATTAGGGAAGCTCAGCACAGCTCAGCGTTCTCACCCTGTGTTGGCATCAGAATCACCTGGAGAATTTATAAACAGCATGGTGCCTGGTCGCAGGCGTGGTCCTTGGGTATATATCCCAGGCTGACAAGCCCTGGGACTGCATGACTATTGAACCCATGCGATGGAATGACAATTGCGAGGTTGCCAGTTGAACGAGAGGGCTTGTGAAACTTGACCTCCTCAAATGTGGTTTACTGCAGCATTTTTAGGCTCACAGTTTTTGAGTGTTGTAAAATATTTTCTCTCTCAAGTTTCATCTCTAAGTTTTCTATTTCTTGGAGTAGAAAAGACAAAATATGAATTTAAATTTATGCTTGGGGAAATAGTAAGCTGGAAGCCACCTTTCCCAGTGTTCAAGGTCGGGGAGGAAGACAGCTGAGGAACTGGAAGTGCATAACCCTCCTGTGATGCAGGAGAGGAGGAGAGGAGGGGCGGTGGCTGGGGCACCAACCCGAGACTGGAGTCAGGTTCCTCGCCCCACCACGGAAATCTTCCTGCCCATGGACTCGGCTGGGCCAGGAGGGATTCTAGGTGCCAAAGCTCTGAGGGTGTCTCAGGTTCAGAGCCGCCCTTTCTTGGGGCTTCTAATGGGGACCTGTTCTGTGGCTGGTGGGGAGTCACTCCGTGTGTGTTAGCCCCCTGCACAGTCCTTCCCATAGGAGAAGGACATTCATCATTTTTATGAGCATCTTCTTCTTATTGGTGGAAATCCAGCTGACTTTTATCTGTCTTTTTAACAATTTTTTGAGATAGGGTCTGGCTCTGTCATCCAGGCTGGAGCGAATGGCGTGGTCACGCGTCACTGCAACCTTGACTTTCCAAGCTCAAGAAATCCTCCCACCTGAGCCTCCTGAGTAGCTGGGACCACAAGTGTGTCAGCATGTCTGGTTAATTTATTTTTATATTATGTAGAGACCAGGTTTTCCTCTGTTGCCCAGGCGGGTCTCACATCCCTGGGCTCAAGATGATTCTCCTTCCTCGGACTCCCAAAATGCTGGGATTACTGGTGTGAGCCACCACGCCTGCCCAGCTCACCTTTCTTAAGCCTTCCCTGCTGCCTTGCCAGAATGTTGCGTACCTTCCCTGCCGTCCTGTCATCTTGGCATTGTTGAGCATGTCAGAGACCTTAAATCTGCATGTGTAAAGGTGATATTTTCATGGTACATTTAAACAAAACATCAGTTTAAAAGTGTAAGTAAAACTGTAGGCATTATCACACTGTGCAAGGCCACACAGGGGGTTGCACTTGGGAACAAAATGATTAATCAGAGGCTGTGGGAGGTAGACTTTGTAGTGTCAAGAGGGTAGAATGACCGGACACAGTGGCTCACACCTGTAATTCCAGCACATTGGGAGGCTGAGGAGGGCAGATCACTTGAACCCAGGAGTTAGAGACCAGCCCAGTCTGGGCAACATGGCAAAACCCTATCTCTACAAAATACCAAAAAAAAAAAAAAAAAAAAAAAAAAAAAAAAAGCTGGGTGTGGTCGTGTACACCTATAGTCTCAGCTACTCAGGAAGCTGAGATGGGAGGATTGCTTTAGCCTAGAGAGGTCAGCCTGGGCAACAGAGTGAGACTCTGTATCAAAAAAAAAAAAAAAAAAAAAAAAAAAAAAAAAGAAAAAAGAGAGATAGAGTAGAGTATCCTCTGGTTCCTGCAGGAGGATGTGATTGGCTTATTTAAATATTTCTGTGGGCTGGCAGAGAACTGAAACCTGTTACTCAGGGATAAGCAGGAACTGCCCCTGGACCCCTTGAGCAGTAGCGTTATTTGGTTAGGGGGCCTTATTATGGCAACAGAGTAGGGAGGGAAACTTGGAATTAGGCCATGTGAGGTCCTCCCAGTTCCACCAGGTGTCAAGGCAGTATATAATAGTGGATGTAAATTTAAGTCCTTGCATCACAATGGATGAATGAAAGGAAAAAAGGAAGAAAGGAATAATGAATAGATGGATAGAAGGATGAATGGCAGGAAAGATACACAGATGGAAAGATGAAAGAAAAGATTGTTGGCTGGATGCACTGGTTAAGAGCTCAGTCTCTGAAATTATACAGGAGCTGTGGGATATAGTTTAACTCCTGGCTGCCATTTGTTATCTTTGTGGGCTTGGGTAAGTTACTTAACCTGTCTAAGCACAACTCCCTGCACCATCACCACTGACTCCTCATCTTGTGAAATATGGATTTAGCAACAACTGCCATTGAGGATTTTCATGAGGATTAAATTAGATAACGGTGGATGAAGCACTTTGCACACTGCTGAATACACAGTAAGTGCCCAATTAATGCCAGTTATTCTTTGTTTTACTCCCTTTTATTCCAAAGAAGTTTTGAGCTAGCTTTGAAATCATGCATGATATATGTATTGCAAATTTCTTATCTAAGTCTACGTATTGTGTTTTCACTATCTTAATGATATATTTTAAAAAGGCATTCTAAGTTTTCAGATAATGTGTTTTCTCAATACTAATTGGGTATACCTAATTATAAAAACCACAAATCAGAAATGCTACAAAATCTGCAACTTTTTGAGCATTTACATGATGCTCAAAGGAAATGCTCATTGGAGCATTTCGGATTTTAAAATTTTGGGTTAGGGATGCTCAACCATAAGTACAGTATATAATGCAAATATTCTAATATCCCACCCACACTCCCCAAATTCGAAGTCTGAGATACTTCTGGCCCCAAGCATTTTGGATAGGGATATTCCATCTGGTTTTGTTTTGCTGTTGTTGTTGTTGTTGCTGTTTTGAGGTTGCTGCCTTTTGAATACTGTCATAACAATATTCTGTTTTCTTCTAAAAAGTTTACTATTTTACTTTTCACATTTTCACTCACTATTTATCTGCTAATAATTTTTGCATAAGGAGTAGGGTCCAAGTTCATTTTATCCCACATGGAGGCCCAGTGGACATAGCACTTTATTGAAAAGACCACAATTTCCCCACTGCCTTTCAGTGGTTTCTGTGCCTTAAATCAGGTGGGCTGCTTCTAGACCTCCTAATCTTTCTCATTGTTCTTCCCTATCTTTGCACCACTACCACATTATTTTAAGAACACATATCCAGAATACCTAAAAAAAAACTCTTACAGAAGACGAGACAGCTAGCAAATATGGGATAATAAATTTTACAGACACTCAAGTTCATACGAATTTTTGACTTTTAATCACAGATTTAACCTGCCTTTATCGAGTGCCTAAAATGCACCATGCTGAGTGAGCAAAACTTATTGCATTAATTTACTTATTACCCTTTACCTAGGTGTTTTTCACTTTCCTTGATAATATTATGTGAGTGACCAGTCAGAGAGGCAGATGCCCAAGGACTTTGGAAGTTCAGGGTGGAATAATGGCAGAGATGCCAACAGAAACCATGGTGAAGGCAATGGGCTGAGTGTGGACAGGAAAGGTTGGGGCATGTGGAGAAAACGAAGATGGTGCTACCCCAGGTGACGTGGCTTACTCCTGTTACAAATTTGAAAACTGGAATGCCCGTTAATTCTTATGTTCAGGAACAAAATGTTCAAGGCATTTAAAAAATTTGGAGCTCTCCTGGGAAGAATAGGAGATGTCAAGCCACGGCAAACTGGGAAAACAGATGAAAATTAAAGGGGCAAATGACTAACAGTTGACTCTCCATTGCAATGAAAGATTTAGGAATGATAACTCATACAACACTCATTCCACAGTAAACACCCCAGGTGTGCAAGAAAAGTGATGTACTTCATGTCAGTATTTTCATGGTAACCATTTACTAAAGACATCTGTAATCCTTTGTCATAAATCTTAATATCAGGGAAATCATGCAATTATGTCTAAGTTTAGGATTGCATGTGGAGCATTCAATAGCCAGAAAATAAAAGTCGTAAACACAGAGTGGGTGGAAAGGAAATAACAGAGGGTTTGGGGTTTATTGGCCTATTGGGGAAATAAAAGCATTCAAAAGAGCCATTGAAATAATTTCTCAAAGCGTCTCAGTTTGGAGCTAAACAGTGCCTGTTATTATTGTGATGTGACATTTAGTAAGTTTAACAGGAAAACTTGACTTTGATCACAAGACTCATGTTTATATAAACCAAGTTTCTGGCAAGATCTTCAAATAGAATCTAATGACCTTGAGGAATGGGTTCTCTCTCCCTCTACATGGAGATAGGCATCCCTCTTCCTTTTCATATTGAATATGAATCCCCAAGGACCTGGGCAACACAGAATTTTCTGAAGGGTGGCAATTTGAGCCGCCACCACTTAAGCATCTCTTGAGTCAAAATGGAGGTGGCAGGTGTGGCTGCTGTGGACGTTGCGTATGCCAAATAATCAATGAGTCTAGATATTTGCAAGAAGCTTGTTAATGGAACTAGTTCCTCAGTGAATGAAATTGGCATGTATCCTAAAACAATAATTTGCCTGCATGAAACAGAAACAACTTGAGTTGAAACAGCATCTCCCCACACATAGAAAGGAACTTACCCCACAGTTTCTGGGGTGGCTCAGGGCAGTGAATCTCTGTGATGGGAACGTTATTAAATCTCGGAAAAGGACAGAAACTAGCAGATGAAAAGTTGTGGGAGCCCAAGCAACAATATCTCCATCTCTTGGGCCTCCCTCTCTGTTTCTGTTTCCTTTTTTATGCGTCACAGACTCACTTCTCTGTTTATTACATGGAGGGAGGATGACAGCACTCCCACTGGCAACCAAATCTGCATGTGACATCCTGCTGCACAAAATCACCTAGTTCCAGAGTTCCAGGGGATGACCTGCTGGGGTCAGTTGTCCTCCTCGAGGTGGAGCTAACTGCTATCAGATTTTACTCTTATATAGACAGACTAAGCAACATCTCACAACACTTTTAGTGGTTTCTGTGTTGATTGATTGATTGATTGATTGATTGATTGGGCTTGAAGGACTATCAGGCCAAATGTATCATTCTCTGTCAAGAGGATGGTCCTTTCCAATGTGAGTGGGCACCATCCAATCTGTTGAGAGTCTGAATAGAACAAAAAGGTGAAGGAAGTTTGCTTTAGCTCTGCCTGACTGCTTGAACCGGAACATCAGCCCTCTCCTGTCCTCAGAGTTCCTGGTTTTCAGGCTTTCAGGCCTGGACCAGATTCTGCACCATCGTTTTTCCAGCTCTTATGTCTTTAAGACACACCATCAGCTTTCCTACCAGCTTCTCCAGGTCTCCAGCTTGCAGAGGGAGATCATGGCACTTCTCAGCCTCCGTGATTACAGTAGACATTTATTCTTATAGTGAATCTTATTATATAATTTTTTATAATAAATCTCTTTGTTGGTTCTGTTTTTCTGAAGAACCCTAGATAATACAGACACAATGCACTCCAAAGTTTAATATAACAGTTGGCATAAGTAGGTGCTCAAATATGACAGTGGAGAAGAATGACATTTGGAATGCTCTGATTTCTGCTCATAATTTATTTACTAATTCGCTAAACTGTAAGACAATAACTCTACTGTGGCATCCTGGTGACCTCGTATGTATCTACATAGACCACACAGGCAAAGACATTAACCAGACTGACTCGGAGTCTTGGCAGAACGCTTTGTGATCTACCAGAACACCAAGGTTTTGGAAGTCCTTTGAGGACCTCGAATATGTCTTGCCTTATCCCCCTGAGAGGCTGTCAAGAGATGGTTTCTCATCACCTCCTGAGTTCTGATGTGATTTGAGGCTTCCTGTCTCACTCACTCCAGGTGCAGATTCTTCTGCTCAGCTCAGCATGGGATTGGCCCGGCAATGCCTATAGCAGTCATTGACCCCTTTTGTTTTGAGGTTGTCCTGTTTGGTGTGTGGGATGAAGACCTGGGTTCTGGTACCTTTGGCTGTTTACTCCTTCTTTCTGCATGTAAATTAACAAAACTGAATCTGAAAATGGTTCGTTTTATCTTGAGCAGCCAAATCAGTCCTGCTGCAGCTGTGGCCTTGCTTTCTCCGCAGTGCTTAACACAGACTGCTTTGAGCATCTTCTCTGTGTAGCACTGGGAACCCCGTGATGAGCAAGGTGGCCTTGGTCCCTGGTCCTGGGCCCAGATCTCTTTGTGCCAGTGATGATGACAGCCTTATTAGAGGTGGCACAGGATGACACACCTCTGACGAGCAAAGCAACTCCATTGGCCCTTCTCATTCTCTCAATTTGCCCTTAAACTCCCCCTTAGTACAGAGACTGCAGTGCGAGCCATCATGCTTTCATTCCGCCCTCCATGTGCCCAGAGGCCATGCTCTGGGATTAACAGTGAGCCTCAATGAACCTTCTGAGTCAGTTTTCAGATGGAGCTAAGAGTGGTCACCACAAGAGGATTCTTATGGAGGCTTCTGGGTCCAGGTCACCAATGGTGATTTAAGGGGCAGAAGGCCCCTAAAACAAGATAACTTTGTATCACTAATTGTAGGAGAGAAAACAGCTTCAGAAGTTACTTCTTATCCCCAAAACTTTGTTTCTGTCTTGTTAAGAGAACTTTAGAAGCCGTCTTGAAACAAGGATTTGAAGGAAGTGCTTTTTCCAAAGGCGGGCCCAGGATGCATCATCAGGGAAGTGGGGAAGTGAGACACGGAAGGGGTCAAGCCAATACGGGGTGCAGGTGAGCAGGCTCCACTGCAGGTGCCTGGGATGCTGGGGAGCAGGTTTCCGCTGCAGGCGACTGGGGCTGAATCCCATGGGAGGGCTCTAGGAAACAGTATGCAACATGCTGCAGGGTTAGCTGTGCCTGCTCCTGGACTGAGGAGGCCGGCGTGACTACTCACCACTAAGTCCTGTCTGTCATTGTCCACGGGCAGTTCCTGGGAGTGTTGGCTCCCTGGCATTTCTAGCCTTTCTCCATGGGCAGGGAGGCAGCTCTTTTGGGGAGGTGCATGTCCTCGATTATGGGGACTAGAATGGTGAGGGCCTTGGGGATGTGGGCAGGGAACCAACCCCATCAGCTCCCACCTTCTGCCTCCTACAAGTGTTTGCCTGTTGTGGAGCCAGCCTAAAGCAAACCTGATCAATGCAATCAGCTGGGGAAGCTAAATGCCCGAATGCCAGGACATGGTGCTGACCAGAGCGGATGCTGGCTTTAGACACCCTGCGTGGGTTCTCAGAAGTAGAACTTGTCAAGAGCCACTCTAAGGACACCTCTCACTTCAGAGAATGTCCAGTTTCCTATCAATGGTTTATTGAAAAAATGTGTGGGGAGAAAACATTTGAGGGCAGCATAGAGACTTGGAACCTATCAAAGAGACACAGTCTCCATTTCACAGTATCTTTATGGGGTGCCTGACTGGTGTCTTCAGAGTGTTTGTAAATCTGCCTTTGACTTTGATGTATTACTAGGCAGCACTTAAGATAAAATTGCTTGGGTCTGGTCTGTGGATGGAAAAGAGGAGAGGCTGGCCTGGCTGGTCCCATCTTAAGTAGTGCTTTTACATGCCTTGTTGGAACAATTTGTGGTCATCTTGGATCTGAGGCAAAGGAAAGGAAATGTTAAATACTCACAATGTCCTGCACAGCTTTGTGGACAGTTCTGGAACTCAGCTTGCCTTTGTGGAAAAGACCAGCGATTCCTTCCATGAGCATGCCTTTGACGGTTTGCTGAGATCTTCAAGGACCATTTGCATTTGATTCTCACAATAGGCAAAGGGTGTTCTATGAGCTAAATGTTTGCATCCCCCAGAACTGATATGTTGAAGCACTGGCCCTCAAGGTGATAGTATTAGGAGGCGGGGCCCTTGGGAGATGAGGTCTCGAGGGTGGAGTGTTCATGAAGGGGATTTGTAACCTTCTCACAGAAACCATGAAAGCTGTTTTCCCTTTCTGCCATGTGAGGGGACAGGGAGAGGACCCTGTCAGTGAAGAAGCAGGTTCTCATCTGATACCAAATCTGCTGGCACCTTGATCTTGGACGTCCCAGCATCCAGGACTGTGAGCAACACATTTCTGTTGTTTACAAGCTGCTCAGAAGGTGGTAAATTGTGATAGCAGGCCAAATGGACTGTGACAGGGTGTAAGTTGTTTTATCTCCATTTTACAGAAGAGGTAAACAGGCTCGGGATGGGGACAGGCCAAAACTGCCTCATGAATATTAGCAACCAGATACTGCCTGGCAGACAGTCCACACCAAGTAAATGTCTGAGTGGCTGTTGAGCTGAATCATTGTTTAGCTTTTGTCTTTCCACCACAGGAAGATCATGGATTGGCATTAGCAGGAAAACTTGCCAGGCAGCAGGAGGTTCCATTTGAAAACTCACCAGATGCCCTTGAGGCCTTTTTCCTTGTTATTGAGGACACTTAAGAAACACTTCTGGTGACAATTAGTCAGGCAAAAATAGATCCAGTTGTTCTGAAGATCAAGCTTAACATCTGTGCCATGCTTTAAAATGTCTTTCCAGGCACTCTCTCCTGCCCATAGATCTTGCTTGGGAAAGGAATGGGGCAAGTGGAAATGGCCATTTCTTAGATGAACACATCAGTGGCTGCTCCAGTCTGAGGTCTATACAGACCTAAGCTTTGAATCCAGTCACGTAAATCTAAGTCTCTTTAGGTGTTTAACACTTTTGCCTACATCTCTGTCTGTCCTGGGCCAGCCAGGCAGTCCCTTTGCCTTTGTGGAGTTAAGGGGCTGGGGCGTCACTTCACCTGTCTTGTGTCTGCACTCACACTTGCTCTCTCTCCTGCTCAGTCTCTCTTGACTATTGGGGTTCATTGACCTCAACATGATGCATGCCACTTAGTTCACATCTCTTTCAGCAGGTGTGTGTTCAGAGCTTGATGGATTACCACCAGGCTGGGCCAACAGGGTCGTTTTCAACTCAGCTAGCCCTAAAGGGCCAAAAAATTGTTGCAGTCCTCCCAGAGGCAACTCTGACCTGGTACGGTTCAGGGACAAGGCCACTCACCCACACTTGGGCAATTGCTCTTCTCGTGACCAGCCTCTTTCTCTGGGAATCACTCCATGGAGCCACCGTCTCTCCTAAGCTACAATGTTCTACAATGGTGCAAGAGGGGGAAAAAATAACAACAACATTTTGGGTATCAGCTGCTTTGAGAAGGCATGATTTATAATGATTTATTATAAAATGACAGTGTTTTAATGCTCTTTTTATTGGTTTTCTAACAGTCGTGGAAACTCCCTCAGGAGGATATAGTTAGAGTCTGGGGGAAACTTCCACACATATAGTGCTTAATCTACCTTCTCACTGGCTCCACATCTGTAGATTTCATAGGGGGTCTTCCTATGGTTTCTTGGGAATGGGCTGAAGGTCATCTTCTGTACTTAATATTTGATAATTTAAAGAACCGTAACGTTTAATTGTGTTTCAAGGTATCAAGATATCAAGATCCGAGAATAACCAAATCAAAATGGCCCCATGAAAACATTGCATGCGCTTCTCAGTCCCGTCTCTGAGTAGTCAGAGCCTCTGTCCACTTGCCCTGGATCGCAGGGCAACTCTGTAGCCAGACAGAACTTGTTCACACTCAGCTGCTCTTTAGAAGAACACCCCAAAGGCATTCAGAAAAAAACAGAAACTTTGAGGAGTTTTGCGTAATATCACATTGCCCCTCACATCTGAGCTCCACACACTTTCTAGAAGGTTTCAGGCCTATGCTTATGAGTTTTTTTTTTTTAATTTTCCTATAGTCAATGGAATTTTATGGAGGAAAACTATTAGAGGATTTAATTTAAAACTATTATTTTTGCATAAACCCACATCAGCTTATAAAGGTGGAGAGACACCCCTTGAATTCTTGAGCATAGAAAGCCAGTAGGTCCCATGACTCTCTGGAGGGGTGCTGGTTTACAGGGATTACCTATGTTATAAAAAGCAAATGACCTTCTTCTGTATCTCCTCCCATACTCGAATCCATTCTTTATATCCCAGGAAACTTCTCACTGCAGAATGAGCATGAGATCAGACCCTCCTGGTCTCGGGGAAACTCTTTTTTTCAGTTCAGTGATCTTAGGGAGGACCACTCTGCTATAGTGAGTGCACCATTCGGCTGGCCCCCACACCACATGTATCCACCCCTTGAGTCAAAGATTGTTTATAATTGTAAAGGTCCTGATATCTTGCATGATGCATCTCATAGAACAGGCACACGCTTGTTATTGGTTAAATGAACAAAACTCTATTATCCTAAATCATAGTGCACATTGCTGAAAACTTCCAGGCAGAGGCCATTCAGTCCATTCAGTGCTGGCTTGGGACTGAGCTTCAGTCCAGGGAGCTTCTGCAGTGACTTATTCATGAGTAGCAGAACGTGTACCCCTCCTGGGTCCAGGCTTCTAGTACTGCCATCACGCTGCAAGGCCGGGAATCTGCAGTGCTAGGTTATAAACACTGAGGATATTGTTGGTTATAGCAGGGGGGAATTCACAATTTTCCCTGCAAACCTTAAACCCCCACCCTTCTTTCTGTCTCTCTCTCTCTCTCTCTCTCACACACACACACACACACACACACCCCATCAATATAGACCCGTTTTTCACAATTATCAAATTTTAGCTCTTTGAGGGGAGAAATAATAAAAAAAAAATCGAAACCATTGGTTCTCAAATTTGAGAAGGCATCAGGATCCCCTTGAAGACTCCTTAGCAGATAGATGGGTGGGCCAGGCCCAGATGGCTCTTGGGCAGCCCCAGGACTTTCATTTCTAGTGTGTTCCCAGGTGATGCTGACACGGTTGTCCTGGGCACCACAGCAGAGGCCCACTGGAGTCAACCCACACAGCAGCATGAGGCTGCAAAACCTCAGCATCCCTTCCCACTGCACCAAAGGACTTGTTAGAGAAAGGCCAGCTCCTTAGAGTTTCTCAGATAGGAACAATTTGAATATCACCCATGGGTTACAGATGAGAATTCACATAAAATTGTTGTTTTTCCACAGGCATAGCAGCAAATCAGCCTTTCAGAATATTGCAGGATCAGCAGCAGAAGTCCCTTTGCCAAAGAAATGGACAAAAAAAAAGAAGGAAAGATGGAATGAGGGGAGCAACAACGGAGAACGGTGGAAGTGTTCTTCAGGTCTAAGTTTGGGTTCTAGAAACATCTGGCCAAATAACGTCTTTCATAACTAAAATGGAATATAAAGAAGCCATTTGACCTGCCTCAGTTGTCATGGTCATCATGACAAGCCACAGCAGTACAAATCAGCTTAACAATTTCAGAAACTGCCAGAAATGCTATTTGGACTAATTTTTATTTGAGAGTTGGCTAAAACTGGTCACATCCCAAAATACCTCAAGATAAACAACGTAACATTATCATATAAACCTATATTCACCAAATTAGGTTAAAATAAGCTCTTTTGTGAAGGTTGAATTTTTTATGAGGATTATTCCCAAAATATGTTTAGACACAAGCAGTTCAACTTTTCTTTTTTCCATATTTGATATCAATCAAACTAAATTTTTACGTGTTTAGAATTGTATTAATTGTATTCTTCAGTTACCTATAAAATTTAATTATCATGTCTTTATGGAAATTTTAATATCAGATATAGATTAAAGAATGGCATATTTAAAATGACGTTTTAATACTTTATAAGAAGCAACAGAAATTTGACTTCCAAAACACCTCTCAGTACTACCATTGGAGTACATCTATATTTTTCTGTCAGAATATGTTCCAAAGCAAACATAAGTAATCCTTATTTTCGTGATACATTGACGCTCAAAAGTTGTGTGTTCAGCATGTCTACAATTAAATTACCACACATTTGAAACAGCAGACTAAAACTGACGTAACATCTGGAAAAAATTGCTCTAATTACTAGGCCCTAAATTCATTTGACCTTGACACTCTCATCTGAATTTAAAAGTGTTTTAAATTCTTAGCCAATCAATTCAAGCCAGAACTGAATTCATGTGTTTTCAGAAAATGTTAAGCTAGAACAACGTAACTAGAATAGATTCCTGGTCAAACTTTGGTTTTGTTCAGGTATCCACTCATTTCCTAGGTGACCCAGAGGCCACAACTCACAACTCCACCTCTTCCTGTGGCTAGTCCAGGCTGTGCCGATCTTGTAGTCTTGAAGTCCTGGCAATGGGCGGGGGTGGGAGCTGACCCACTGCTGACCAACATGTCAAAAACAGATGGCTGTGGAGCCCTCTGGAAAAGCTTCCCTCATTCTTACGGAATCTTGTGAATGGATGGTCTGTTTCTGTCCTGTTCCCTGGATGTCAAATGTCTGGGTTTGAGACCCAGAACTCCTGAAACCATCTCACAACTACAAGAGGAGCAGATGCAGCCACTGAGGATGGCCAAGCAGAGGGAGGGAGGACTGTTCCTGCCAGCATCGCCAGTGGCTGAATCACTCAGCCCAGAGCCCTCACGGCACCCTAAATGTCCTCTTGACAGATGGAAAACGTTGTCTTACTGTTTGTGCCTGTGAGAAAAGTCCCTTTTGCTTGCAGTGAAGGCATCCTAGTTGATACAAATGAAATTTGAAAATTAGAGATTTCATGGAACCAATGTTTCCTTTGTTTCAGTTCATTTTCATGGCTCATCTTTTAAATAAACCCTCTATTGAATTGTTTTTAAGAAGATAGGCTGTATTAAAAATTACTCCTAAACTATTAGTTTTTCTAGATGGAAGCATATTCAAGTATCAGGTTTTCCTAAAATGAGTCACATGAGTATTTGGCTATTCAACCTGGGCCACATTTCTTTACAATTGATCTCATGTTTCCCTTAGTGCTATTTAAAGTGTCAAGTGAAAAAGGCAGTAAAATATGTGTCTTGGTGTTTATTCCTACAGACTGCTGGACTAAATTATTTATGGTAATTGAGGCCTAATGGGTTATAGGTTTTGTTAAAATTTGTGACATAATCATGTTACCACTCAGCCAGAATTCCCTGGTTTTGAACTTGGGGACTTGATTACTCTTTAACTGGACACATATCCCATGTCTTTCCTTTTGCTCACTGTGTCTCCTCTTTTTCTGTTTACATGCAGCATGAAGGATGAATTTATTTTACCTCCAGATATCTTACCATGACTTGCTTGCATCATAGCAACCCTATCTGGAGTGAGTGTGGAGTAACCAATCCCACAGGAGTATGGAGAAGTTTCTCCTAAGTTTGGAACTTTTTGAGACTCTCATAGATTTCAAATCTGTTGTCTCATTGTTAAACCACATACTCCCAATTTTGTTTAGAAACTATGGTCACAACAACATTTGGGGAGGAACACTCATCTAGTCTCATATTTAAACTTGAGACGGGTGGAGCAAGGTGGTAGAATAGAAGCCTACACCATTCGTCCCCTCTGCTGGAATATCAGATTTTAACAACTATCTGCACACGAAAGAGCACCATCACAAGAATCAAAAATCAGGTGAGCAATCACAGCTCCTGGTTTTAACCTCATATCATTAAAAGAGGTATTAAGGAAGATGGAACAGTCTTGAATTGCTGATGCCACACCTCTCCCATCCCCTGGCAGCAGAGATAATCTTTGCACTTTGGGGAGGGAGAGTGCAGTGACTGAGGGACTTTACATTGAACTCCATGCTGCCCTGTCATAGCTGAGAATAAAGCCATGCTGGGCTCCACCAGCACCCATGCATGGAGGGAGCATTTGGCCCAGCCCTGGCCAGAAGGGAATCACCCATCCCTGCTATTGAAACTTGAGTTTCTCAGCAAGCCTCACCACTGTGAGCTGAAGTGCACTGGAGTCCTGGATAAACTTGAAAGACAGCTCCTAGTGCTAAGCTGAGCTTAGAGCCAGTGAACTAGGGTGGCATGTGACCTAGGAAGACATCAGCTGACATGGCAAAGGGGGTATTGAAATCATCCCTCCTCCAACCCCAGGCAGTGCAGCCTGCAGCAACAGAAGTAGGTTTTTGTTTGTTTGTTTTTGTTTTTCTATCTGATTGAGGAGAGGAGAGAAAAGAGCAAAGAAGACTTTGTCTTGTATCTTGAATACCACCTCAGCCACAGTAGGATATGGCACAGGGCAGAATCATGAGGACCCCATTCCAGGTCCTAGCTCCTGGACATTTCTAGACACGCCCTGAGCCAAAAGGGAATCCACTGCCTTGAAGGGAAGAACCCAGCCCCTGCAGGATTCGTCATCTGCTGACTAAAGAGAGCCTGGGGCCCTGAATAACCACCAGTGATATCCAGGGATTATGCCATGGGCCTTGAACTCTGATATATGCTGGCTTCAGGTGAGACCCAGCACATTCCCAGTCATGGTGGCTATGGTGAAAGACTGCTTTTGTTTGAGAAAAGCAGAGAAAAAAGTAAAGGGGATTTTGTCTTGCACCTTAGATACCAGCTTGGCCATGGTAGGGTAGAGCAACAAGCAAGCACTTGGGGCCCCCAAGTCCAGGCCTAGGCTCTTGGACAGCATTTCTGGACCTGCCCTGGGCCAAAGAGGAGCCCACTGCCCTGAAGTTTGAGTCCCAGGCCTGGAAGCATTCACCACAAGCTGACAGAAGAGCCCTTGGGCTTTAAATGAATATAAGTGGTGGCCTAGAAGAACCCCCAAGGACCAGAGGTGCTGGTGGTCACAGGGAGAGGTTCCTCTGCCTGTGGAAAGAGGAGGGAATAGCAGGAGGGACTTTGTACTGTGGTATGAGTGCCAGTTTAGCTGCAATATAATAGAATGTCAGGTTACTGCTGAGGTTTTTGACTCTAATCTCTGGCTCCCAAACATCATCGCTGAACATGCCTGGAGCCTGGAGGAACTTGCTGTCCTGAAGGGAGGAGCCTTGGACAAGACCCAGTGCTGCACTGGCTTCAGGTCTGACCCAGAGGAGTCTCAGTGAGCCAGTGAACTAGGGATTCTTGCATTACCACACCCCTAGTTTCAGGTGACTCAGCACAGAGATAGAGATTGGTTTGGGAGAAAGTAAGGGAAAAGAACAAGAGTCTCTGCCTGGTAATGCAGAGAATTCCTTCAGATCTTATCCAAAACCAACAAGGCTATACCTCTCCTACTCTGCAAAAAAAATGGCAGTGTTATTGGGTTTGGGGCTCAAGTCCTTTCAAATACCTGGAAAGCCTTCCCAAGAAGGACAGACACAAATAAGCCCAGACTGTGAAACCGACGATAAATACCTAATTCTTCAATGCCCAGACACCAGTGAACATCTACAAGGCATCAACACCATCCAAAAAAAATATGATCTCGCCAAATGAACTAAATAAGGTACTAGAGACCCATTCTAGAGAAACCCTTTCAGACAGAGAATTTAAAATAGCGGTTTTGAGGAAACTCAAAGAAATTCAAGATAACACAGAGAAGGAATTCAGAATTTTATCAGATATATTTAACAAAGAGATTGAAATAGTTTAAAAGAATTAAGCAGAAATTCTAGAGTTGAAGAATGCAGTTGACATGCTGAAGAATACAATTGGCATGCTGAAGAATACATCAGAGTCTTTTAGTAGCAGAATTGATCAAGCAGAAGAAAGAATTAGAGAACTTGAAGACGGGCTATTTGAAAATACACAGTCAGAGGAGACAAAAGAAAAAAGAATAAAAATGAAGAAACATGCCTTCAAGATCTAGAAAACAACCTGAATGGGACAAACCTAAGAGTTATTGGCTTAGAGGAGGTAAAGAAAGAGATAGGTGCAAAAAGTTTATTCCAAGGGGTATTATCAGAGAACTTCCCAAACCTAGAGAAAGTTATCAACCTTCAGGTACAAGAAGGTTATAGAACACCAAACAGATTTAAGCCAAGAAAGACTATCTCAAGGCATTTAATAATCAAACTCCCAAAGGTCAAGGAGAAAGAAAGGATTCTGAAAGCAGTAAGATAAAAGAAACAACATACAATGGAGTGCCAATACATCTGGCAGCAGACTTTATTGTGGAAACTGTACAGACATGGAGAGAGTGGCAGGACATGTTTAAAGTGCTGAGGGAAAAAAAACACAAAAAACTTTTACCCTAGAAAAAAATATCTACCAAAAATGTTCTTCAAGAGTGAAGGAAAAACAAAAACCTTCCCAGACAAACAAAAACTGAGGGATTTCATCAACACCAGACCTATTCTACAAGAAGTGCCAAAGGGAGTTCTTCAATCTGAAAGAGAAGGATGTTAATGAACAAGAAGAAATAATCTAAAGGCACAAAACTCATTGGTAATATTAAGCACACAGAAAAGCACATAATAATACAACACTTTAATTGTGATGTATAAACTACTCAAGTAGAAAGGTTAAATGAACCAATCAAAAATAATAACTACAACTTTTCAAGATATAGATAATGCAATAAAACATAAAGAGAAACAAAATGTTAAAAAGTAGAGATGTAAAATTAAAGTGTAAGGATTTTATGAGTTTTCTTTTTGTGGATGTGTTTGTTTGCACATGCAATCAGTGTTAAATGATCATCAGTTTAATATAATGCGTCATATGATAGTATTTGCCAACATCATGGTAGTCTTAAATAAAAAAACATACAAAGGAAAAACAAAAAATAAAAAGCAAGAAATTAAAGTATATCTCCAGAGAAAATTACCTTCACTAAAAGGAAGACAGGAAGGAAAGAAAGAAGGAAGAGAAGACCACAAAACAACCAGAAAGTAGATAACGAAATGGGAGGAATAAGTCTCTACTTATCAATAATAACGTTGAATATAAATGGACTAAGCGCTCCAATCAAAAGACATAGAATGGCTGAATAGATGAAAAAACAAGATCTAATGTTCCATTTCCAGCAAAAAATACACTTCACTTATAAAGATATACATAGACTGAAAATAAAGGGACGGAAAACGATTTATCATGCCAATGGAAACCAAAAAAGAGCAGGAATCGCTATACTTACATCAGAAAACATAGGTTTGAAGACAAAAACTGTAAGGAGATACAAAGAAGGTTATTATGTAATGATAAAGGGGTCGATTCAGCGAGAGTATGTAACAATTGTAACTACATGTGCACCCAATACCAGAGCACCCAGATAATATTATTGTTAGAGCTAAAGAGAGAGATAGACTCCAGTACAATAATAGCTGGAGACTTCAACACCCCACTTCCAGCATTTGACAGATCTCCCAGACAGAAATCAATATGGAAACATTGGACTTAATCTGCACTATAGCATAAATGAACTTAATAGGTATTTACAGAACATTTTACTTAACAGCTACAGAATACACATTCTTCTCCTCAGCACATGGATCATTGTCAAGGATACCATACAGTAGGTCACAAAACAAACCTTAAAACATTCAAAAAAATTGAAATAATGTTGAGCATCTTCTCTGATCACAATGGAATAAAAGTACAAATCAATAACAAGAGGAATTTGGGACCCTATATAAACACATGGAAATTAAATAATGTGCTTCTGAATGATCAATATGTTAATGAAGAAATTACAGAAATTTAAAAATTTCTTGACACAAATGATAACAGAAACACAACATACCAAAACCTATTGTATATAGTGAAAGCATTACTAAGAGGGAAATGTATAGCTATAAGTGCCTACATCTAAAAAGAAGAATAACTTCAAATAAATAACCTGATGATGCATTTTAATGAACTAGAAAAGCAAACCAAATCCACAATTAAGAGAAGAAAAGAAATAATAAGGATCAGAACAGAAATAAATGAATTTGAAATGAAGAGAACAATACAAAAGACCAATGAAACAAAAAGTTAGTTTTATAAAGATAAACAAGGCCGGGCGCGGTGGCTCAAGCCTGTAATCCCAGCACTTTGGGAGGCCGAGACGGGTGGATCACGAGGTCGGGAGATCGAGACCATCCTGGGTAACACAGTGAAACCCCGTCTCTACTAAAAAATACAAAAAAACTAGCCGGGCGAGGTGGCGGGCGCCTGTAGTCCCAGCTACTCGGGAGGCTGAGGCAGGAGAATGGCCTGAACCCGGGAGGCGGAGCTTGCAGTGAGCTGAGATCCGGCCACTGCACTCCAGCAAGGGGGACAGAGTAAGACTCCGTCTCAAAAAAAAAAAAAAAAAAAAAAAAAAAAAGATAAACAAAATTGACAAATTTTAACCAGACTAAGAAAAAAAAGAGAGAAGATGCAAATAAATATAATTAGAGATGAAAAAGGAGACATTACAACTGATATTGCAAAACTTTAAAGAATCATTGGTGGCTACTATGAACAACTATTTGTCAATAAATTGGAAAATCTAGAAGAAAACTATAAATTTCTAGACACATACAACCTACCAAGGTCAAACCATGAACAAATCCAAAACCTGAAAAGGCTAACAGCAAGTAGTGAGATCAGTGCTATAATTAAGTCATCCAGTAAAGAAAAGCTTAGGAACTGATGCTTCACTGCTTCACTGCTAAATTCTTTCAAATATTAAAAAAAAAAAAAAAAGCAAAAAACCTAATACCAATCCTACGCAAGCTGTTCCATAAAATAGAGGAGGAGGGAATACTTCTAAATGCATTCTACAAGGCCAGTATTACCCTGATACCAAAACCAGACAAAAACACATTAAAACACACACACACACACACACAAACACACACACACACATACACACACAGAAAAAAAGAAAAAGAAAACTGCAAGTCAACATTTCTGACAAATATTGATGCAAAAATTCTCAACAAAACACTAGCATAATAAATCCAACCATACATTAAAAAGATCATTTATAATGACCAAATGATTTATCCCAGGGATGCAAGGATGGTTCAGTGAAAGTCAATCAATGTGATACATCATGTAGATAGAATGAAGGACAAAATCCATACGACCATTTCAACTGATGTTAAAAAAGCATTTCAACATCTCTTCATGATAAAAACCATCAAAAAACCTGGGTATAGAAGGAAAATACCTTAACATAATAAAGGCCATGTATGACAGACCCACAGCCAGTATTATACTGAATAGGGAAAAACTGAAAGCTTTTCCTCTTCAATGTAGAACATGACCAGGACACCCACTTTTACCACTGTTATTCAACATAGTACTGGAAGTCCTAGCCAGAGTAATCAGACAAGAGAAAGAAATAAAGGGCATGCCAATTGGAAAGGAAGAAGTCAAATTACCCTTGTTTGAATATGAAACATATTCCAAACTTCTATTTGGAAAAACTAAGATGCCACCAAAAAACTATTAGAACTGATAAACAAATTCAGTACAGTTGCAGGAAACAAAATCAACACACAAAAATCAACAGCATTTCTATATGCCAGCAATGAAAAATCTGAAAAAGAAATTTTAAAAAAGTAATCCATTTACAACAGACACAAATAAAATTAAACACCTAAGAGTTAACCAAAAAAGTGAAAGATTTCTACAATGAAAACTATAAGATACTGATGGAAGAAATGGAAGAGGACACCAAAAAATGGAAAGATATTCCATGTTCATGAATTGGAAGAATCAATGTCTATATTAAGCAAAGCAATCTATAGATTCAGTGCAATTTCTATGAAAATACCAGTGATATTCTTTACAGAAATAGAAAAAAAATCCTAGAATTTTTATGGAATCACACAAGATCCAGAATAGCCAAAGCTGTGCTGAGCAAAAAGAACAAAACTGGGGGAATCACATTTCCTGACTTAAAATTATACTACAGAACTATAGTAGCCCAAACATACTGGCATAAAAACAGACATGTAGACCAATGGAACAAAATAAAGAACCCGGAAGCAAACCTACACACCTACAAAAATGAGTGAACTAATTTTTGACAAAGATGCCAAGAGTATACACTGGGGAAAGGACAGCCTCTTCAATAAATGGTGCTGGGAAAACTGGATATACATATGCAAAAGAATGAAACTAGATGCGTACCTCTTGCCATATACAAAAATCTAATCAAAGTGAATTAAAGACTTAAATCTAAGACCTCAAACTATGAAACTACTACAAAAAACATTGGAGAAAGTTTCCAGAATGTTGGTCAGGGCAAAAATTTCTTAATACCCCACAAGCACAGGCAACCAAAGCAAAAACATGATTGAATAGGATCACATCAAGTTAAAAAGCTTCTGCACAGCAAAGGAAATAATCAACAAAGTGAGGAGACAATCCACAGAACGGGAGAAAATATTTGGGAGGGCAGGTTCTGATCACTTGGTCTCCATTTTCTTTTTTCTCCTTCCAAAGAATAAAATGAGACCCTCTCCACTCCTCAGACCAAGGTTCCAGCTCCTACTACCAAAGAAATTGTCAAATGGGGAGGCCACACCCTC
Organism: Macaca thibetana thibetana; assembly: GCF_024542745.1. Lineage (NCBI taxonomy): Eukaryota > Metazoa > Chordata > Mammalia > Primates > Cercopithecidae > Macaca > Macaca thibetana. The sequence continues at coordinate 91,663,456 of NC_065587.1, read as the reverse complement.
ATTATCAATATTCATTTGAATATTCATCATGATGTGAAATAACAATAATTCATTATGAGACAGGACATGAATAAAACAGCCTGCCTAGGTGGGTAAGAAGCAGAAATGACAATGGCCAACCCTCAAAAGCGTGGTGCTTGCCAGACCCTCTGTTTTTAAAAGGTTGGTCTCAGCCAGTTGGGGTAACAGATCCACTTCATTTGCCACAGTGATTGAGTCAGTTTGTCCTTATCAATGGGTCTGTGCCACTCCCTCCCATAAGGATGGCTGAAGGATGGGCATGAGTCCCACGTGGAGTCAGCAGGACAGAAAGGGACCTTCTCTGGAATTCTCCCAGGTCTTTGGCTGGTAAGTGGAGAAGCCAAGATCTGTCCAGGACAGTCTGACTCTGGAAGCTACATTTTTGGCTTCCGAGATGGAGATAAATGAAGGGGGAAGACAGGGAGGAAGAGTGTGAGCTGGCTTCATTTGGTGGAGCAACCAAATACATAGTTTCTTCTAGGGCTGTCTTCAGCTTCCAAACTCAGTCACCTCATACCACACCTTTTTGCAAGTTGTGATTTGAACTTAGCCACTGAGCTACGTCATTTGGGGAAAATGATTTATTTGTGGTGTTGACCTAAATAATAAGAAGAGAGAGGCTCACTAAAAAAAAGGTTATTTGAGAATAAAGCATTGCAATGGGGATATGTGTGCATAGTAAACCGTTTGCCTAATCAGGAAGGTAAAGGAAGACAAAGACTTTTTAAGGGGAAAAAACAATGAAGATTACATGATTGTTTTGAAATAATCATCCTTGGCTACAAAGATCACTAACAAGGGTGACACCAGTCCGAGGATGGACAGGCAGTTGCTGGTCAGATGTCTGTGCTGAAGTATTTTTGGGGTAAGACTGTAATGGCCTTTGGGGAAGGTTGTGTTTTTTTGCAGTCTTTTGTGATACTTTCGTTAATCAGGCGTGTGAGTATGAGAACCTTCCCTCTATGGCCTTCCCGAGCTCTATTTGTCAGTATTTTCTTGATGTCTCTCCGATAACTAGAGACCCTGGATTTTCCAGCAATTTCCCAATTCTTATTATTTATCCAACACTTTCATTATTCTCCATTACTCTCACTGATGCTTGTGGAAAATATAACCCCGTGGAAACCAATTAAGAGGTTTTCTGTGTAAATGACTGAAAACCACATGCAAACCAGTTTGAACAATAAAAGAGACATTGTTTTTAGAAACAATAAGAAACACCTAGAAAGCCCAGAGATCAGAAGGCCCTTCCACGTTGGTTTAACAACTGGATCTAAGACATCATCTGTCCTGCCAGCTTCATCCCACAGCCCGCTGGCTTCCTTCCCTGCAAGGTTGCAGCAGTTATAACCTTCACACTCACATACCTCACTGTCCAAAGAGGAGAGTCTCTTTTCCAGGGGCCGTGATCTCACGTCTCTTTGACCAAACTGGGTTATGTGTCCATTCTTGAACCAGGACTTATAGAGGGAACCACCATGGGAGAGGCAGAGTGGGATGGGATGGGTGTCCTCAAGGACTGAGACCAGTCAGGCCCCACCCCCAAAGCCTTCTCAAACAGGGGAGGGAAGAATGAATGTTGACGAGACAGAAAGTGACTTCCGCAAGGAGTGTACCCAGATCTGTGTACATGGAGCCATGCCCTATGGCAGAGTTTAATACAATATTCTCCTTTTGGTTTTTAAGATAGTCACTTTTGAGCTCACCGATTCTGAAGGGTCAGTGGTTTTTACTGCTCTGCATAAACCCTCACTTGCGCCCAGACACCCACACAGCCCCAGGCCTCTGCTCTTCCGTTGACTATCCCCTGGCTTGGAGATCTCATGGACTATCTCGGAGCAAACACACCCATCTTCAAGTGCACTTCTGCATTAAGGCAGGAGGAAAACAAAGAAATGGGAGACACAGAAGCCAACAAGCTAGAGTCCTATACACAAGAGCATGAAGGCAACGGGTGAGAGAGCCAGTGGAAATAAATCCTTCACTTCAATAGTTTTGAGGGGCTGGTCTGATTTCTAGGTCCTTCTCCCAGGGCATGTGGACTTGTATGTTTGACTGAAGTTCCATAAGCCAATGCTATCCCACATGCAAGGGTGACAGCCACCACTTAGCCATTACTGGCTAAAAGCAAGACATTTGTCTCTCAAGTCCGTGGCCTAAACAGTGACTATGCCCTTTGCCGCTAGGCACTGTCTCGGTGCTGGCAGGTAGACCCCAGGGCATCTGACTTGCCTACATAGAAGTCCATGAAACATTTTTCTCAGGGTCAGAGCTGTGACAGCTAGTCTTGGCTTCTCTCTCTATAAGAGCTCCCAAGGCTTCCCATGAAGCCACAGGTGAACGTGGTCTCAGGGATCCGGGTCTCAGCGGCCTGCTACACATATCACAACCATGAAAAGCACATTTTTCTGTAGGCTTATTTTGCTTCCAAAATTTTATCTCCAATTTTGAAAGTAATACATATTTGTTATAAAAAGCATAAAAAAACCAAAAAACTCTTTTAAACTCACAAAAAGTTTCTACCAAAATTTTACTGCATGTGATTTGTTTTTCTACCTTAGTAACAATACATGTTTTTTTCTTTCTCTACCTCCATTTTCATACACTTCATATGCACAGACATATCATTTTGTGAGTGCATTTTTGCCTGTTGTTTTTCAGTTTGCGTTTAGTCTGCACAGAACAGAACTCTCATGAACATTGCTTTACCGGCAGCATACTATTTCACTGTGTGAATGGACCATAATGAATTCGGCATCCTTTCTTAGGACACTTAGGTATTTGCAATTGTTTTCTATTTCATAAATATTTTTCCTTACATAATGCGGTCACTGCATTTCGGAATTTTTAAAAATAATTTTCTCCGGTATTGAATTATTATTATTATTATTATTTGAGACAGGGTCTTTCTCTATGTCCCAGGCTGGAGTACACTGGTGTGATCATGGTTCACTGTAGGCTTGGTCTCTTGAGCTTAAGTGATCCTTCCACCACAGCCTATTTTTTTGTAGAGACTATGCCACACTATGTTGTCCAGGTTGATCTCCTAGCCGTAAGCAATCCTCCTACCTCAACCTCCCAAAATGCCGGAATTATAGGCATGAGCCACTGTGCCCAGCCCCAGGTGTTAAATTGATGAAGTGGAAATTATTATTTAAAAATAGTTATTCATATATGTAGTAAGAGAGGAAGTGATGTTTCAGGGACTCTGAGCCTAGGAGAAAAGTCTTTCAGAGTCAATCAATCCCTGAGTTGAAAATTCACTAGACCAGATGTTTCCTGATGCTAATGCTTTTTAACAAAGTCATAAAAGTTTTTGAAGCTTATGCATTTAATATGTGTAAAACCTTTGGAAATTATCACAACTTACAATGTATGATTTGTGATTGGTCTTGTTTCTTTCTGGAGGATAGGATGAAGAATGAGGTCAGGCGACATCCTTCAGGTTGGTGGTGGCACCTTCACCCACAGTCCTCACATATGCCCCCCTGCCCTCCCCCGGCTCTGCCATGTGCATGCACACACTCACACACTCATACAATGCTGACACAACTCCACACACTTACACTGGTGAGGATTGCCAGGTAAAATCCTGGTATGAGATGCTCAGTTAAATTGAATTTCAGTTAAACGATGAATACTTTTTGAGTGTGGATATGTCCCATGCAAAATTTGGGACATTACTTATACTAAAAAACTATTTGTTGTTTATTGGAAATTCAAATTTAACTGAACATCCTTTTATTTGCTAAACCTGGAAACTCTACTATTCCCACAATCATACATACACCCAAACATGATCACACGACTCGCACGTATACACACTTTTCTTTGCACTGTATAGTGTTTATTTGCTTATTATAATATAAATGGGTACCCCAACCACTGAAATAAGAAGCAAATGTCATGGCAGTAGCTTGATATATACTTTAAATAAAATTAAAAGCAAATCTCATGTCTTACAGGTGACCATCTTAGAGCGCTAAAACAGATTCTATTGTGTCTGCAATTCTAGTGTCCAAAGTGAGTTCCAAATTCTAGTGGCACAGCGATTTTCCCCAAAGGGTCCAGCACACAGGCCAGTGTCAGATAGCTCATGTGATGTGGTCCTCAGCTCACTGCTCCCCCTCACCCTCGGCAGCTTCAGATCTCCCTGTAAGTGCTTCGCCTTGCACTTCCTAAATTCTGGACATGTTTATTTAACAGAAAAGGGTCTCAGTCCATCTGGGATTTGTTTGGAAGGGATATAGCCTCTTTGCTTTCTTTATAAAAGTAACCCCGAGTCTTTCTGTAAGTAGGCCAACTGTGAACTCAGCAGTGGGCCTCACCTTTTCCTGGGTGTGTTTCTGGAAGCAGTGTGTGGAGCCTGAGTGTTAACCATTTGCATGCATTGTGCCCCACGCACAGTCCTCTGCTCGGTCTCCTTTAAAATAAGCTCTACAGGGCTGCCTGCCCCTCTATTCTTTGTCCCCAGGGCCCTCAGGTTTGCTGAACAAGTAGGCAAGCTCAGCTTATCTTACGTGAATGAATGAATGAGTAAATGAACTGGAGATTGGATTCCAGCTCCTTTTAATCTGTTTGTAGTTTATAATTTTCACCACGAACCAGCGATGCTTTTATAGTCAGTGATCATTTAATTCAAACTAAGTGGGTCCACCACGACCAGGACATTCAAAACCATCTAAATTTTGTGTGTAATTCCAAGAATAACTTGAGAACTATTGTGCTTATTCCTCTTGGTATAAACTGCAGGTGTGTGGAATAGTAATAAACCAGGCCAAAGAGCAAAAGGACACCCCAAATATTCATATGCCACAACTCCCTTCAGTGAAATGAAGGAAATGAAAAAAAAAAAAAAAGAGCCACAGCCTGTGCAAGCTGGCGGTGGTTAGGGAACCAGTGACTCCTGGGTGTGCAGTGAAGGGGAAGTGAGCTCCTGGGGCTGCTGAGTCGGTGAAGGCGGTGTTGTGGTTTTCCTGCAGCCTTTCACACTCACATTGGCTAGTGCTAAAGGAAAATCCACTCCTTTACTTAGAGCTCATGGTTTCCTCCCATCCGCAGAAAGTGAGGCTCTGCGGATGTGGCTCAGGGAGAGGTGGTTGGCATCATGAGAAGCAGCAATCATTCAGCATCAGGCTTTTTCTTTCTTCCAAGGAGCGTGTAGAACTTTCTGCACACTTATTTCATTAGTCCTCTGAAGAGCCTGGGGGTGGGGGAAGTGCCAAGAAATGCTCTCCACGTCCTGCACAATTGAAAACAGATCTGCCCAGGGTACAAAGGCGACCGAGGCAGGGTGCCTTCACTCCTCTGCACACTGTGCCAGGTCTGTAATGTGACATCTTCGTGTCTTCATGCCAGAGCATGTGGCTTAGTTCAAACAAACACATCTACATACCTAACCGCTCTCTGAAATCCACATCTAAGTACATATTTGGCCCTTTCGACCCCCCAAGAGACTGCCTAACATGGGCCTGCTTTCTTGTAGGAAAGCCTATTGTCATGAGGTCAGAGACGTGGTTTCTGAGAAGAGGAGACAATTGTTTTATCTGAGGAGGAAGGATGTAAGGGGGAGCAGAGGACAAGTTGGCTTTTGTCTTTAATTGAGGATGTGTTTGCACAAACATACAGTGGAGTATCTACGCATCTATGGATAGGCTCGGGCCATTGCAATCATTTGTCATTTTGTAAAAATCAAAAAGGGGGCAACTATTCAAAGAGGCATAGCCTTAACTCCCCACCCCTTGAGTGGGGGCAGCACTTACGCACTTCCACAGAGCAGAATGTGGAAAGGGGGAAAGTAGCTTTGAAGCTGATAAAACCTACCACTCCCTGGCAAGAAGTCATGCCGATTATGTGCCTTCCATACGCTGTGAGGGTGTGATACTTCACTTCTGTGGTCTTCTCCCAAACCCCCAGTCCAACCATCAGAAATATGTCAGACAAACCCAGAAGGACGGACATTCCACACAATGCCTTACCAGGACTCCTCAAGACTATGATGGTCATCAAAACCAAGGGAAGTCTAAAACATGGTCACAGACCAAAAAAGCCTCAAGAAGCCGGAGGGGCCTGGTGTGGTGGCGCATGCCTGTAGTCCCAGCCACTTGGGAAGCCAAGTGGGGAGAATTGCTTGAGGCCAGGAATTTGAGGCTTCAGTGAGCCATGATTGCACCATTGCACTCCAGCCTGGGCAACAGAGCAAGACTCTGTCTCAAACAAAACAAGAGGCACAAAGACGAGATGTAATCTCGTATCATGGGTATGATCCTGGAACAGAGAAAGGACATGAAGGAAAAACTGTTGAAATCTGAATAACATATGGATTTAGTTAATAGTAAAGTGCTGATATTGGTTGCTAGTTGTAACAACAATGTACCCGGTAATGGAGCTGCTAACAATCAAAGAAACCGAAGAGGGACATCCAGGAACCTTCTGTGCTATCTTTGGAACTTTTCTGTAAACCTAATGCTATTCTAAAAAAAAAAAAAAGTTATTTAAATTACAATAATAAAAAGGGGTGGTCCTGAGCAGAAGGCATACAACACCTATGCTTGCAAGGAAGATTTTTAGAATGTGGTATACAATTAAAGTTCTTGAATTCTTTCCAGGTTTTCAGGGAAGCTGATTATTAAATAATGAAATTCTTCAAGGCAAAAAACATTTGCCTTATGCTAAGAAATATGAACAGAAATAACCGATACCAAAAGAATCTGAAATTCAGCCCCTCTGTTAGAATTTGTTATATAGGCTTGGATACCAGTAAGCTGAGGCCATTTTTTTAGTGGGTGGAAGGGACTGTGGGACTGTGCAGAGTAAATTCTATGTGAGCCTCTGATGAAACATGGCAGACTGACCCCAAACCTTTGTCTTCACTTCCTCTCCAAATGACTATGATGATGGTAAAGAAAGAAACAAAATATAATAAGGACAAAGAACATAAAGAAGAAGCCGTTCCTAGAATAATATTAATGTGGTTTGGCTATGTCTTCACTCAAATCTCTTCTTGAATTGTAGTTCCCATAATCCCCAAGTATCATGGGAGGGACCTGGGGGGAGGAAATTGAATCATGGAGGCAGTTTCCCCATGCTGTTCTCACAATATTGAGTGAGTTCCTAAAAGATCCGATGGTTTTATAAGCATCTGGCATTTCCCCTGCTGGCACTCATTCTCTCTTCTGCTGCCCTGTGAAGAGGTGCCTTCTGCCATGATCGCAAGTTTCCTGAGGCCTCCCCAGCCATGTAGAGCTGTGAGTCAATGAAACCTCTTTTCTTTAAAAATTACCCAGTCTTGGGTATTTCTTCGTAGCAGTGTGAGAATGAACTAACACAGATGCTTTAGAAGAGAAACAGCTAATATCTACAAATAGCCTCCTCCAAGGCTGAATATCTGCTAGTCTAAATTCTCTCCCTATAGGAATTTATGGATGAACTGGTGGTAACATGCCTAGGCAGAAAGGCAGAAAAAAACATAAACTAAGTGGCTATGGAGAAGAGTAGCCGCAAGAAGTCAGCTGGTGCATCCTATAGAAACCCACAATAGCCCTTGTTCCAAAGGCACGATACTACAAGGGCAGTGGTGAAGGACAGGCTGAGAGAGGATGCAGTGGGTGCCTCTCTGATCCCAGGTCTCCCTCTCCCCAAAAACAGGAGGTCAGTTTATTCTCTGGAGACAGTGAACCAAGCTATTTTAGGATTCTGTACACACAGAGGAGGGTGCAGACCAGCAGGAGGGTCGACTATAGAGGGATTCTTTGAAATTTTTCATCATGAACAATGGGGCCATTTTCCTGGCCCTTTCCTCTGACCTATTCCCAAAGACCTGCAGCCCAGCATGCACTTATCAAACCACGGGTTAGAGGATTCTTTTGAAGAGACAAACCCCATCATGCTTAACTTATCCACAGAAACAACTCCAGATAAGAACTGTTATGGGCTGAGCTGTGTCTTCTAAAATTCGTGAGTTGAAATCCTAACTCCCAGTACTTCAGAATTGGCATATTCAGAGATGGGGCCATTAAAGAGGTGATTAAGTTAAAATGAAGCCACGAGAAAAAGTGTTGAAATCCAACATGACTGGTGTCCTTATGAGAGGAGGAAATTTGGACATAGAGACACCAGATGTGCACTGAAGAACCATCGCCTGAAGACGCAGGGAGAAGGCAGCCATCTGTGAGCCAAGGAGGGAGGCCTCAGAAGAAATCTATCATGCTGGCACCTGGATCTCACATTTCCAGCTCCCAGAACTGTGAGAAAATAAGTTTTTGTCATTTAAGCTGCCCAGTCTGCGGGACTGTACTCTGGCAGCCCCAGCAGACCAACACAGGTATACTCTATGTGTACCAGTGAAGAGGCCAGCCATGCTGCCATGAAGTCCACTAGCTGACAGGCAAGCACATGAAGTTTCTGTTATGATCAGGGCTTGGCAAGAAATACAGATCGCAGTCTCAGAGGTGGGGAGAAAAGAGTTTAATGAGGAAGCTATTGGTAGAGGAAAGGTATGGTGAGAGAAACCGCAAGGGACCGTGAAGTCCCTGGGGTGAGCAGCAGAGCGGAGCTGTGATTATTTCCCAGAAGCGAAGAAAGGCTAAGGCTATCAGACAGGGACAACCACAGGGACTGTCATCTTCAAAAGAGGAATGCAGCCACTGCCAAATCACAGCTCAGTGGGGAGGGTTCTGGGACACGAATTCCGTAGACATTCTCTCCTCTCCATGTCTGACCTCCTGCCAGTGCCCCTCATTGGCTGAATCCACCAGAGTCCGGAGTGTAAAGAAGCTCTGGTGATGCTGCCACGCAGATCAGCCTCCAGGGCAGAGTAGAGCAGAAGAGGATGGAATCTGGAAGGGCAGGTACAAGATACACAGCTCACTCTCCATCCAGCTTTCCCGTTCCTCCATGTCCACTGTGAACAGATGGCTAAGGATGACCAGGTAGGTGGTCATCCTTAGCCAACACGAACGATAGACCAAAAACAGGTAACCACACAAACCCCAAACAAACACACACAAGGGAACAGGAAAAAAGATGACCCAAGGCAAGTTGTTCTGTTTTAAACATGTGATACTGTGCAAAACGGAAAAAATCAGATAAGATGAAGGAAGTCTGAGAAATAAAAAATGTGATAGCCAAAAGCTTAGTTTGTTCTAGCTGCTGTAACAAAATGTCAGAAACTGGGTGGCTATAAAAAACACAAATCTATTTCTCACAGCTCTGGAGGCTGGGAAATCCGAGATCAAGGCATCAGCACTTTTGGTGGCTGGCGAAGACCCTCTGTCTGGTTCACAGGCAGCATCTTCTTGCTGTGTCCTTCGTGGTGAAAATGGAGAGGTATCTCCCTTGGTTTTATTTGTTTGTTTGTTAGTTTTTTGGGTTTTTTAAGACAGAGTCTGCCTCTGTCGCCCAGGCTGGAGTGCAGTGGCACAATCTCGGCTCACTGCAACCTCCGCTTCCTGAGTTCAAGTGATTCTCCTTCCTCAGCCTCCCGAGTAGCTGGGATTACAAGCATGTGCCACCAGGCCCAGTTAATTTTTGTATTTTTAGTAGAGACGGGGTTTCACCGTGTTAGCCAGGATGGTCTCGATCTCCTGACCTCTTGATCTGCCCACCTCGGCCTCCCAAACTGTTTGGATTACAGGCATGAGCCGCTGTTCCTGGCCTCTCCCTTGGGTTTTTTTAAAATCAAGGACCCTAATATCATTCGTGAAATCACCTCCCAAAGACTTCGCCTTGTAATGTCATAAGCTTAAAAGTGAGGATTTCAACATAGGAATTTGGGGTGAGGGATGTATACATTATGACCGTATCAATATTGTAGAGAAAGATTAGAAGATTAAAGGACTCTTTGGGAAAGTAAAATAAATAGACAAAAAAGAAGCAGAAAAATAGAGAAAAGAAACCTAGAGGCATCTTCTCTTCTAGAAGATGCAACAGCTGACTGTTCAGAGTTCCAGGAAGGCTGAAAAACATAAAGGAAAAGAACCTGTCGAATAAGCAGTGGAACAATTCTCTACTCCCGAGGCATGTGTCTCCAGGTTAAAGGAGCCTTAAGAGTACCCCACAAAAGAAAGGAGAAACATACATATCAAGGACACCTTCATGACATTTTGGGATTCTAGAGAGAGAGAAAAAAAAAACATCCTGAAGGTTGAGAGTGACACAGAGAGAGCAGGAGGGAGAGAAGATCCCATTAAAAAAAATCAGAAGGTTGGCCGGGCGCGGTGGCTCAAGCCTGTAATCCCAGCACTTTGGGAGGCCGAGGCGGGCGGATCACAAGGTCAGGAGATCGAGACCACGGTGAAACCCCGTCTCTACTAAAAATACAAAAAATTAGCCGGGCGCGGTTGTGGGCGCCTGTAGTCCCAGCTACTCGGGAGGCTGAGGCAGGAGAATGGCGTGAACCCGGGAGGCGGAGCTTGCAGTGAGCCGAGATCGCGCCACTGCACTCCAGCCTGGGCGACAGAGCGAGACTCCGTCTCAAAAAAAAAAAAAAAAAAAAAAAAAAAAAAAAAAAAAAAAATCAGAAGGCAATGCTGGAAGGGAAGAAGTTAGTGCAACAAAACCTTCAGATTCTAAAGTGCATACTAGAATTCCATATCCAGTCAAATAATAAAGTATGAGGCAGAATCCAGATATCCAAAAATATCAGGTGTCTGCTTCCAGGAAGATAGAATAGACGGACTATCTATCTATCCCTATCCATCCTGCTAAAAGCAACTGAAATCTGGGACATTGTTTGCAAAGCAAACGTAAGAAGCCTCTGAAAGGTGAAGAGAAAGAGGCAGATGGGCCAGGAACCCCGACCTAGTGGTAAGTCCCAGGACTCTCTTTTTGATTCATATTCCAGAGTCAGAGCTAAAGAAGTGAGCCACCCAGAAATACCAACAGGCTCAGGCAAGAAAGGCCCCCCTCAAAACCTGCTCTCTCTGGCCAGAGAACTAAGCCTCGGCAAGACACAAAACCTTCAGGCGCACTGTCAGTGAGAATGTAAATTGTACAACCTCTATGAAGAATAGTGTGGAGATATGGCAAAGAACTAAAAATAGAATTACCCTTTGATCCGGCAGTCCCGCTACTGGGTATCTACCCAGAGGAAAAGAAATCATTGTATAAAAATGATACCTGCACTCATATGTTATCACAGCGCTATTCGCAATAACAGTAATATAGAATCAATTTAAGTGTTCATCAGCAGATGATTGGATAAAGACAATGTGGTACACATATATGATGGAATACTACTCAGCCAAAAAAAAATGAAGTCATGTCTTTTGAAGCAACATGGATGGAACTGAAGGCCATTATCTTAAGTGAAATAACACAGAAACAAAATCAAACACCACATGTTTTCATTTATAAGTGGGAACTAAATAATGTATAAACTAGGACAAATTGTGAAATGATGGACATTGGAGACTCAGGAGGGTAGGGAATGGGAGGCAGGTGTGTGATGAGAAATTACTTAATGGGTATAGTACACATTATTTGGGTGATGGGTGTCCTAAAAGCCCAGACGTCACAACTATGCAATATATTGACATAACAAAATTATACTTATACTTAAGTTTATACAAATTTAAAAAAGAAAACCTGTAAGCAACATCTGCTTTACTCCATCTAAACACCACAGAAAATCTGTGGCCCCATCTCCATCCGCCAACGCCAGATGGGGTGCCTAGACCACCAGGCTAATGAGGAGCCCAGCCCCCACAATGAATGGGGCACCGTCAGAGAAGACTAAGTAGGGAGCCAAGATTTCCATTCCTGCCAGCCTGTGAAAGTCCCCCACTCCCATGTTACCAGGAAGACCATGTAGGGAGCCTGGACTTTTTGTGGATGCTCATCAAATTGGGAAAGTTTTCTTCTATTCCTATTTTTCTGAGAGTTTAATCATAATGAGTGTTGAATTTTGTCAAATGCTTCCCCTACCCCTTGATATGACCATGTGATTTTTATTTAGTATGTTAACATGGTAGATTATATTCATTTTTAGATATTAAAGCAGCCTTGCACTCCTGGGAAAAAAAATCTCACTTGATCATGGTATATAGTTTTCTATTGCGGAATTCTATTTACTAATATTTTGTATGGATTATTGCATCCATATTTATTAGGGATATTGGTCCTTGGGACTTTTTAGTACTATCTGTCTGGTTTTGGTATCCGAGTAATTCTACAATAACAAAATTAACTGGCACAGCATCCTTTCTGCCCTATTCTTTTGGTCAAGTCATCAGAGCCAGGTTCAAGGGAAGAGCATGTAGAGTACAGAGAACTTTGGGGTCACATATAAAGCCACCATAAAATTCATTTAGGCCTTCTGAATTATGACTCAAAAGGTATTATTTCAGGAACAATTTAATGGTGAAATAATGCTGTGCTTTCAGAACATCACAGGCTAAACTTTTGGGTAGGGGCAGAAGGAAGGGAACCATCTGCCTTTGTGGCTTGTCTGCATTGTTTCTCTGGGAAATGTGTTTTGAATTCCTAAAACAATGTGCAAACAAGCTTTTGTAAGTCAACCCTTTGTTTGCTGTATGATGTTTCTTAATTCTGAAATGTAAAAAGCCAGTGAGGGTAAGTTGTATAAGGTGACTGGCAGGACCGGCTGGAGCCGAAAAGGAATTGGGTAAGAAAATAGTGGCAATGGTTGCACAGGTTATTAAAAGTGCCTGAAATCTGTTGTCCTGAAAGCCAAGGGTGATCTCTTACTGGATGATTGCCATTCTTAGACAAGGGACAGCAGATCCAAGGGTGTTGCTTCCTCTCAGGTCCTCAGAGCTAGTGTCTTGGGGGACAGTGATTGTTTTCCTGGTGAGCCACAGTTTTCAGTTCTTTCATAGCTTTAGTCAACAGAAAAGCAGCCCTACGCTTTCCCACAAGCTAGTTGAGAGTTGTGGAACTCCACATTTCTGGATGTGCACAACCTCCCTGTTGTACCTCTTGCTTAGACTGACGCCAGCCACTCTTGTTACAAGTTTGCTTTACACTTAAACCCCCTCTCACAATATTTCCTGCCGGGAGGGATGGTGAACCTAGCGGGGACTGTGATCTCTACAATTTTAGGACCTCCTTTAAAGGATAGTCTGTCCATTAAAAGAACCATCTAGATTTCTACTATGTGTGCCAAGTTTCTTAGTTTGCTTGTGTTGTCTCAATTTCTCCATTTGTAGAACTTCTTCTTTATGGACTTCCATCACAGAAGCTAACACCACAGACAAGTTCCCTTCCCCACTGAGAGTGGGCTCACCCATGCTGGGGACTCCCTGATTATCTGACCATTGATAGTTTGCCTCCTCTCATTGTCTTCCAATTGTCTCTTAATATGTTAAATATTTCCTTTGTTCCCCTAGAGGCTCAGTTAACTTTGTTCCTCTGCCTACCACCACCTCTGGGTTCTGGAACAGGGTATCTAGGACCAAATTCTGTCATAGATGGCAGCACATGTGACAATGCCATCCTCATGTCAGCATGTCAGGTGAGGCCAGTTTGGGCACTTGGGCCTATGGGAAAACCCAGACGAAACCAGTATGGATAGGGTATTGGTACAAGTAGCTCCACACCCACCTGCTCACTCTCCTCCCAGTTCCTGTAGTCCTTGAATAAGTTATCCACTCTAAAGCTTTGATATGCCTTTAATTGGTAACTGACAGTTGACCGAATTGTGAGGTGCTTAAAAAGGAGACAGGTTGTGGTACAGATAGACTGCAGTCAGTCACAAGATGTGTCTGGAATATGGGGATTTTTGTGCCATGGACCTCTTTGGCAGTCTGCTGGAGCCTAAGAAACCTTTCTCAGAAGAAAGCTGATAAGTGCTGAAAATCAAATATGTGTGATTCAAAGAAAAAACACTAAACTTTGTAAGTATAGTCAAAGCTATGTGGTTTTAGCTATTAACAGGTCCTAGCAGCAGGAGTGATAACTTCTATAATTTCAGAGTAGTAGGGAACATAAATGTTATTTGAAGATATATTTACCTGTTTGAAATGAGATGAAAATATCTTCAATTTCTACTGGAGATAAAATCATAGGTCCTGATAATAAAACTCTAGCTTGTTACCTCCATTCATGGTAGAAGGAGATTCCAAAATTCAGTTACAGGCTAGTGGAAATAAAGATGTAATTTCTTCTTAACCAGATTTCTGTCCTAAGACCTCAAGGTAGAGATCCCATCCCCATTCCTAACAGAGTTCTCCCTAAGATGAGAAGGACATTTTGTTTGGGAAATGGATCTTTGGCTCTGCAAAAGAGTCATCCAGGCTGCTCAGACGTATGGGGGAGCTGTTGATCATATTAAGTTGAGAAGGTTTTCTTACTGCTCCGGGACGCCTGAATTCAAGTTCCTGGTGACTTGGGACAGAGGAAGGAGAGGCAAGGTAGACGCTTTGTGAGACGGATTTGGACAAAGGCTTAGGTTAAGTGTTTGTGAGTATGTATGCATGAAGTGGGAATGGCCTGTGCCCAGGGGAAACAATGGTGCCTGCTCAGATTTAAGGTCGCTCCATTTTACCTATCATCCTCTGCTCTTCCAAAGTTCTATGCAAGGGTCCCTTGTTAGGTGCTAAGAAATGGTGAAGAAGGGACAGTGTCAGTGCTTGAAGGAAATGAGAAGTGGATAAGCCAACAGGGAAACAAGGGAAGACCTAACACCTCCCCTCCCCGACAGCTTTTTAAAAAGCCCACGTGGAAACTCAAAGCTATGGAGGAGGATTCAATCACAAGATGTCCCAAGCTCCAGGCCCAGCTACCCTTGGGAATGTTTGGTTCATCATGGCTTGACATGTATGTGACACTTAGTATGTCAAATATATAGTGAATACCATATAACAAAGTTTATTAACTACCAAAAGGTAAATTCCAAGAAGAAAAGAGTGACATAAATTTTGTTCCTTTCAGCTCATGGGGTGAGTAGAACAGGTGATTCTAGAGAGATGAAGAACTTGTTTTCTGAGTGGTCCAACTTTGATTTTCCAAGTTAATTATTCAGAGTCCTGAACAAAGCAGGTAAAGAAGAGCAACTCTGACTAAGTTCAGAGGGGCCTCTGGACCAGCATTCCTGTGCCTGTACCTTTATAAAGCCCAGGCAGAGGCACACTGCCTCTTCCAGCTCCAAGGAATGGATCCATAATAATGACTGGGCCATGGATCAACAGGCAGCACAGCCTACGATCCTGGATTAGCCCTCCTGCCCATCCCCAGAATTCCCATAAGCTCTTTATCCAGGCAGGAACAGAGCCCTAGGCATGTTCCCAAGGACTCAGACACCTGGGCTCCCACGCATGCCCAGGTACTCCCCCAGCTTGAAGAGCCAGCACCAGTGACCTGGAATTTTTTTCAGAATTATCTTTGAAAATTTTGCTACCCTCTTCTGGGCCCTTTATATTGAAGCTTTTTAGTGGCTTTTCTTTGGACTTATCCAAAATTGACCCTCTTTTGTGGCCCTTTGGATGACTTACAATGAGGGGGCAGCAGTGAGTCAACTGCCTCAACTGCAGCCTGCTTCCAAATGGCTGTTTACTGTTCTTCCAATTACCTGTAGGTTGAAGAATTTGGACTAGATTCTATTATTTTTAGAGGATATTCTTATAACTCCTACTCGAAGATTTGAGACAGTATATCATTTATTCATCGCTATGCTAATTACAAGGGACTGTTTCACTGGAGGATTTTATCAAACATTCAAAGTCAAGGTAACACCAGTTTCATATATCACTTCCAAAAAAGAAAAAAGCGTGTTCTAGAACCAACAGGTTCATATGCGTGCTGTGCAGTTGACCAATTACACTGAGACAGTAGGGTTTGCAGAGAAAGTTTAATGATCATAGTACATCAAATGAGGAGATGGGAGGAGACCCTCAAATGCATCTCCCTGAGGAGTTGTGAGCTGGGGTTTTTAAGGGGACTGTGGAGGGTGAGGGGTTGGAAAATTAGGGTTGTTGATTGGATGAGGTATGGGAGATGAAATCATCAGGATGTGGAAATTGTTCTTTTGAGTCAGCTCCTCGTGGGGTCCTTAAGAACAGCTGAGTCAGTAGCTGCATCAGTATACAGGACCTGAAGCATTCTCCCAAAGGGAAAATGTAACTTGAACATCATGAAATGCTATCTATAGAGCAGTTAACAGAAACTACAGGGTCTACATGACTGCAGCACAACAGAAACCATGCAGCTCTGAAGAAGCGGGTCAGAGAGTGGCTGACCTCACGATGAACGCTGAGTAGGCTGCAAGCTGGACTTATTTTGTTTCTCCCCTCTCCTCTTCCCTCATTATCAAGTTTATATGAACTGTTTCAGGCAGGCCACACTTCCCAAAGGATTTGAGGAAGCCAGTATTACCTGGAGATCAAAGCTAGAAAGAGAGCACAAACACAAAAGAAAACTAAGTTCTTGAGAGATGTTAGTCTATAGATATAAAAATGCTCACAACACTAACAAATGCAACTCAACAGTGCACAAAGAATAATATCCCATGATCAAGTGGTATTTATTCTAGTTATGTAAGGTTGTTTTTAATGTTTTAAAATCAGCTGGGTGTGGTGGCTCACGCCTGTAATCCCAGCACTTTGGGAGGCTGATGCAGGCAGATCACTTGAGGTCAGGAGTCCAAGACCAGGCTGATCAGCAGAGGGAAACCCCGTCTCTACTAAAAATACAAAAATTAACTGAGCATGGTGGCACACGCCTGTAATCCCAGCTACTTCAGAGGCTGAGGCAGGAGAATCACTTAAATGCAGGAAATGGAGGCTGCAGTGAGCCAAGATTATGCCACAGCACTCCAGCCTGGGCAACAGAGTGAGACTCCATTTTTAAAAAATTTTTTCCATAAGTTATTGGGGTACAGGTGATATTTGGTTACATGAGTAAGTTTTTTAGTGGTATTTGTGAGATTTTGGTACACCTATCACCCGAGCAGTATACACTGCACCATATTTGTAGTCTTTCATCCCTCGCCCCCATCCCACACTTTCCCCCAAGTCCCCAAAGTCCACTGTATCTTTCTTATGTCTCTGCATCCTCATAGCTTAGCTTCCATATATCAGTGAGAACATACAATGTTTGGTTTTCCATTTCTGACTTACATTACTTAGAATAATAGTCTCCAATCTCATCCAGGTCACTGCAAATGCTGTTAATTCATCCTTTTTATGGCCACATAGTATTCCATTTTATGTATATACTACGGTTTCTGTATCCACTCATTGATTAATGGGCATTTGGATTGGTTCCGTGATTTTGCAATTGCGAATTGTGCTGTGATAAACATGATGTGCAAGTATCTTTTTGAAATAATGACTTCTCTTCCTCTGGGTAGATACTCAGTAGTGGGATTGCTGGATCAAATGGTAGTTCTATTTTTAGTTCTTTAAGGAATCTCCACACTGTTTTCCATAGCGGCTGTGCTAGTTTACATTCCCACCAGCAGTATAGAAGTGTTCCCTGTTCACTGCATCCATGCCAATATCTACTGTTTTTTTTTTGACATTTTTATTATAGCCATTCTTGCAGGAGTAAGGTGGTATCACATTGTGCTTTTGATTTGCATTTCCCTGATCGTTAGTGATGCTGAGCATTTTTTCATATGTTTGTTGGCCATTTGTATATCTTCTTTTGAGATTGTCTATTCATGTCCTTAGCTCACTTTTTGATGGGATTTTTTTTTCTTACTGATTTTTTGAGTTCGTTATAGTTTCTGGATATTAGTCCTTTGTCAGATGTATAGATTGTGAAGATTTTTTCCCACTCTGTGGGTTGTCTGTTTACTCTGCTGACTGTTCCTTTTGCTGTGCAGAAGCTCTTTAGTTTAATTAGGTTCCAGCTATTTATCTTTGTTTTTATTGCATTTGCTTTTGGGTTCTTGGTCATGAAATCCTTGCCTAAGCCAATGTCTAGAAGGGATTTTCCAATGTTATCTTCTGGAATTTTTATAGTTTCAGGTCTTAGGTTTAAGTCTTTAATCCATCTTGAGTTGATTTTTGTATAAGGTGAGAGATAAGGATCCAGCTTCATTCTCCTACATGTGGCTAGCCAATTATCCCAGCACCACTTGTAGAAAAGAGTGCCTTTTCCCCACTTTATGTTTTTGTTTGCTTTGCTGAAGATCAATTGGCTGTAAGTATTTGGGTTTATTTCCAGGTTTTCTGCTCTGTTTCATTGGTCTATGTGCCTATTTTTATACCAGTACCATGCTGTTTTGGTGACTATGGCCTTATAGTATAGTTTGAAATCAGGTAGTGTGATGTCTCCAGATTTGTTCTTTTCACTTAGTCTTGCTTTGACTCTGCAGGCTCCTTTTTAGTTCCAAATGAATTTTAGAATTGTTTTTTTCTAATTCTGGTAAGAATGATGGTGGTATTCTGATGGGGATTATGTTTAAGATTTGTAGATTGCTTTTGGCAATATGCATTTTCACAATATTGATTCTACCCATCCATGAGCATGGGATGTGTTTCCATTCATTTGTGTCATCAGTGATTTCTTGCAGCAGTGTTTTGTAGTTTTCCTTGTAGAGGTCTTTTGACTCCTTTGTTAGGTATATTCCTAAGTATTTTATTTTATTTTTGCAGCTATTGTAAAAGGGGTTGAGTTCTTGATTTGATTCTCTGCTTGGTTGCTGTTGGTGAATAGAAGAGCTACTGATTTGTGTACATTAATCTTGTATCTGGAAACACTGCTGAATTCTTTTATCAGTTCTAAGAGCTTTCTGGTGGAGTCTTTAGGGTCTTCAAGGTAAACAATCATATCATCAGCAAACAGTGACAGTTTGACTTCCTCTTTACTGATTTGGATGCCCTTTCTTTCTTTCTTTTTGTCTGATTGTTCTGACTAGGACTTCAGCACTATGTTGAAGAAGAGTGGTGAGAGTAGGTATCCTTCTCTTGTTCCAGTTCTTAGAGGGAATGCTTTCAACTTTCCCTATTCAGTGTTATGTTGGCTGTGGGTTTGTCATAGATGGCTTTTATTATATTGAAGTATGTCCCTTGTATGTTGATTTTGCTGAGAGTTTTAATCATAAAGTGATGCTGGATTTTGTTGAATGATTTTTCTGCATCTATTGAGATGATCATGTGATTTTTGCTTTTAATTCTGTTTATGTGGTGTATCATATTTATTGACTTGTTTATGTGAAACCATCCCTGTATCTCTGGTATGAAACCCATTTGATGATGGTGGATTATCATTTTGATATGTTGTTGGATTCAGTTAGCTAGCATTTTGTTAAGGATTTTAGTATCTATGTTCATCAGAGATATTAATCTGTAGTTTTCTTTTTTGGTTATATTTTTTCCTGGTTTTGGTATTACGGTGATGGTGATGTCATCAAATGAATTAAGGGTTCCTTCTTTCTCTATCTTGTGGAATAGTATCAAAATGACTGGTACCCATTCTTCTTTGAATGTCTGGTAGAATTCTGCTGTGAGTCAGTCCTGGACTTTTTTTGTTGGTAATTTTTAAATTACCATTTCAATCTTGCTGCTTGTTCTTGGTCAGTTCAGGGTATCTAATTCTTACTGATTTAAGCTAAGAGAGTTGTATTTTTCCAGGGATTTATCCATCTCTTCTAGGTTTTCTAGTTTATGTGCATAAAGTTGTTAATAGTGGCCTTAAATGATCTTTTGTATTTCAGTGGTGTCAGTTGTAATATCTCCTATTTCATTTCTTAATGAGGTTATTTGGATTTTCTTTCTTCTGTACTTTGTTAATCTTGCTAATGGTCTATCAATTTTATTTACCTTTTCAAAGAAGCAGCTTTTTGTTTCATTGATCTTTTGGATTTATTTTTGTTTGTTTCCATTTCATTTAGTTCTGCTCTGATCTTGGTAATTTCCTTTATTCTGCTAGGTTTGGATTTGGTTCATTCTTGTTTCTGTAGTTCCTTAAGGTGTTACCTTAGATTGTTTGTGTTCTTTCAGACTTTGATGCTGGTGTTTAGGGCTATGAACTTTCCTCTTAGCACCATCTTTGCTGTATCCCAGAGGTTTTGATAGGTTGTGTCATTTTTGTCATTCAGTTTGAAGAATTTTTAAATTTCCATCTTGACTTCTTTTTTGGACCAATGTTGATTCAGGAGCAGGTTATTTAATTTCCATGTATTTGCATGGTTTTGAGGGCTCCTTTTGGAGTTGATTTCCAGTTTTATTCCACTGTGGTCTGAGAGAGTGCTTGATGTAATTTCAATTTTCTTAAATTTATTGAGGCTTGTTTTATGCCTTCTCATATGGTCTATCTTGGAGAAAGCTCCATATGCTGTTGAATAGAATGTGTATTCTGCAGTTGTTGGATGGAATGTTCTGTATATAGCTGTTAAGTCCATTTGTTCCAAGGCATACTATAAATCCATTGTTTCTTTGTTGACTTTCTCTCTTGATGACCTGTCTAGTGCTGTCAGTGTAGTATTGAAGTCCCCCACTATTATTGTGTTGCTGTCTTTGCTGTCTATTTTATTTCTTAGGTCTATTAGTAGTTGTTTGATACATTTGGGAGCTCCAGTGTTAGGCATATGTATGTTTGAGATTGTAATATTTTCCTGTTGTACAAGGCCTTTTACCATTATATACTGTCTCTCTTTTAACCACTGTTGCTTTAAAATCTGTTTTGTCTGATATAAGAATAGCTACTTCTGATATAAGAATAGCCAGGCGCGGTGGCTCAAGCCTGTAATCTCAGCACTTTGGGAGGCCGAGACGGGCGGATCACAAGGTCAGGAGATCGAGACCATCCTGGTTAACCCGGTGAAACCCCATCTCTACTAAAAAATACAAAAAAAAAACTAGTCAGGCGAGGTGGCGGGTGCCTGTAGTCCCAGCTACTTGGGAGGCTGAGGCAGGAGAATGGCGTAAACCGGAAAGGTGGAGCTTGCAGTGAGTTGAGATCCGGCCACTGCACTCCAGTTTGGGCGACAGAGCGAGACTCCGTCTCAAAAAAAAAAAAAAAAAAAAAAAAAAAAGAATAGCTACTTTTAGTGTGCATTTGCATGAAATGCTTTTTTCAACCCCTTTACTTTAAGTTTATGTGAGTCCTTATGTGTTACGTGTGTCTCCTGAAGGAGCAGATAATTGGTTGGTGAGTTCTTATCCATTCTGCAGTTCTGTATCTTTTAAGTGGAGCATTTAGGCCATTTACATTCATTGTTAGTATTGAAATGTGTGTTACCATTGCTTTCTGATGCTTTTTGTTGCCTGTGTACTTTTGTGTTTTTTTTGTTTTTGCTTTTTAACTTGTATTTTTGTTTCATAGGTCCTATGTGACTTATGCTTTAAAGAGGTTCTGTTTTGATGTGTTTCCAGGATTTGTTTCATGGAGAGTTCCTTTTAGCAGGTCTTGTAGTGGTGGTTTGGTAATGGTGAATTCTGTCAGAATTTTTTGTCTTAAAGTGACTGTATCTTTCCTTCATACATGATGGTTAGTTTTGCTGGATACAAACTTCTCGGCTGATAATTCTTTTGTTTGAGGAGGCTGAAGATAGGTCCCCAATCCCTTCTAGCTTGTAGAGTTTCTGCTGAGAAATCTGCTGTGAATCTGATAGGTTTTCCTTTATAGGTTACCTGGTGCTTCTGTCTCATAGCTCTTAAGATTCTTTCCTCCATCTTAACTTTGGATAACCTGATGGCAATGTACGTAGGCAATAATCTTTTTTTTTTTTTTTTTTTTTTTTTTTTTTTTTTTTTTTTTTTGAGACGGAGTCTCGCTCTGTCGCCCAGGCTGGAGTGCAATGGCCGGATCTCAGCTCACTGCAAGCAAGCTCCGCCTCCCGGGTTCACGCCATTCTCCTGCCTCAGCCTCCCGAGTAGCTGGGACTACAGGTGCCCGCCACCTCGCCCGGCTAGTTTTTTGTATTTTTTTTTTAAGTAGAGACGAGGTTTCACCGGGTTAGCCAGGATGGTCTCGATCTCCTGACCTCGTGATCCACCCGTCTCGGCCTCCCAAAGTGCTGGGATTACAGGCTTGAGCCACCGCGCCCGGCCGGCAATAATCTTTTTTACAATGAATTTCCCAGGTGTTTTTTCTGCTTCTTGTGTTTGGATGTCTAGGTCTCTTGTAAGGCCAGGGAAGTTTTCCTTGATTATTCCCCCAATTATGTTTTCCAGACTTTTAGAATTCTCTTCTTCCTCTGGTATAATGAGTTTTCTTAGGTTTGGTTGTTTAACATAATCCCAGACTTCTGGGAGGCTTTGCTCATATATTCTGATTCTTTGTTCATTGTCTTAGTTGGATTGGATTAATTTGAAGA
Organism: Macaca thibetana thibetana; assembly: GCF_024542745.1. Taxonomy (NCBI): domain Eukaryota; kingdom Metazoa; phylum Chordata; class Mammalia; order Primates; family Cercopithecidae; genus Macaca; species Macaca thibetana. The sequence continues at coordinate 91,641,210 of NC_065587.1, read as the reverse complement.
CGCTGTGTTTGAGTTCTGAATTTCTTTCTTCTACTTATTCAATTCTATCCTGGAGACTTTCCAGACCATTTCTAAAAGTGTGTCCAATGTTTCCTGAATTTTTGATTGTCTTTTCTTTAAGCTATTTATTTCCATAAATATTCCTCCTTTCACTTCTTGTTTCTTTTCTTTTCTCTCTCTCTCTGTTTTTTTCTTTGCATTGGGTTTTGCCTTTCTCTAGTGCTTCTCTGATTAGTTTAATAACTAAACTCCTGAAATCTGTTTCAGGTAAATCAGGGATTTCTTCTGGTTTTGGATCCTTTGCTGGTGAACTACTGTGATTTTTTGGGGGGTGTTTAAGAGCCTTGTTTTGTCATATTACTAGGGTTGGTTTTCTGGTTCGTATCATTTGGGTAGCCTCTGTCAGAGGGAAGGTCTAGGGCTAGAGGCTGTTGTTCAGATTCTTTTGTCCCACGGGGTGTTCCCTTGATATAGTACTCTTCCCCTTTTCCTATGGATGTGGTTTCCTGTGAGCTGAACTAAGGTGATTGTTGTCTCTCTTCTGGGTCTGGCCTCCCAGCAAGTCTACCCAGCTCTCAGCTAGTACAGGGACTTGTCTGCACAGAGTCCTGTGATGTGAACTGTCTATGAGGCTCTCGGCCGAGGGTACCACTGCCTGTTCTGGTGGAGGTGATGGAGGGTGCAGTGGACTCTGAAGTTCCTTAGCTTTGGTGGTTCAATGCTCTATTTTTTTTCTGGTTGGCGTCCTGCCAGGAGGTGGTGCTTTCCGGAAAGCATCACCTGTAATAGTGTGAAGAGGGACTGGTGGTGTGCGGGGAACTAGAACTCCCAAGATTATATGCCCTTTGTCTTCCACTACCAGGGTGGATAGGGAAGCACCATCAGGTGGGGCGGGGCCAGGGATGTCTGAGCTCCGACTCTCCTTAGGCAAGTCTTGCTGCAGCTGCTGTTGGGAGTTCGGGTGAGATTACCAGGTCACTGGAGTTGTGTACCTAGGAGGATTAAGGCTGCCTTTGCTAAGTCATGCAGGTTGGCAGGGAAATGGGGGGAAGCCGGAAGTCACAGGCCTCACCCAGCTCCCACACAAACTGAAGGGCTGATCTGACTCCCACTGTGCACCCCCCAACAGCCCCAAGTCTGTTTCCTGGCAGAGAGTGAGATGGGCTTGAAAACTTTCCTGAAGCTATCTGCCTCCCATCTGCGAGATAAAAGGGCTTTAGTTCTTCCCTGGCCTGTGAAGTCTGCATGCCCGATCATGCCCTCCCCCGAGTTCTATCCAGGAGGCTTCTCACACCTTTCAAATTGTTACAAAGTTCAGTTAGAAAATTCCTTCTCCCTGTAGAGTTTTACCCCCTGCTCCTCTGGTCACCCTCCCGATGGATCCCGGGGGTGCCAGGTTGAATGGACTGCTTGGGGACCTAGTGAGCTCCCAGGGCCTTTCCACTCCTTACTCTACCTCTCCAGTTTGCTTGGCTCTCTAACGTGACTCAGATCTAGGTAACGTTGGAAACTTCTCCTGCAAAAAGACTTGCAGCTTCTCCACTGGGGGTGTGTGTTCAGGAGAGGAGGTCTCCCTTTCACACTTTGGCTGTTGGGGCACTTACAGTATTTGGGGTGTCTCTCTAGTCCTGCAGGAGAAGTTTGCTTCCTTCAGAGGGTCTGTGGGTCCTCTTGGGATTGCTGGTTTGTTCTTGCAGTCAGCCTGAAGCTAAAATTCACAATGCAAACTTCTGGATGCTGCTCTGTCCAGAGCTGCAATCTAGTCCTGCCTCCCATCTGCCATGATCCCCTGAATCCTGAGAGTCCATCTTTAAATACATTTTTAAAAAATCAATTAATATAATCCACCATATCAACAGACTGAGAAAAACAGACCCAGGAAAGCATCTGATAACATTCAACTTTCACTAGTGATACAAACTCCCAGCACACGAGGAAGAGAGAGAAACTGTCTGAGCTTTGTGAAGAAAACACAAAATCTATAGCTGATCTGTAGTCTATAATCTATAACCCCATCTGTGCTTTCCTTGAGGCCTTTCTGGTCACTACTTTGATGCCTGTGTTTATCTGTGCCCAGGAGCTCTGTGGCATCTTGCATAAGGAATGACATCATCTTTGCATCTGGACCGACTGGTGTAGGTAGTACATTAGGATGATGCATCCCAGTTTTCTCATGACATGAGGAGCAATTTCACAAAGTTTTGAGTATTTCTTACGTTACTATGGAAAGAGAAAGCTGGAGGTAGGGTTTTCTTATCAGGGTTCCTTTTTATAAACCTACCTGTGGGATTCTGCCTTGGCTGGTCTGTGTTAGAAGGAAACCTGTGTGGTGGGTGCAGTTTGGCAAGTGTTAACCATGGTCTGGAAGCCCACCTGGCAGTGGTGAGACGAACATGAGGCATTGAAAGAATGAGTAAATAATCCTCTATATTTCCTGCTGTCTTTACAATGACCATAAAGGCAATGGTGGAGAGCAATGAAATTATTAAGATATATATATCTTCCTAGGAAACCTGGTGAATTTAAGAGTGTTCTACAAACCAGCCCAAAAATCTGAGGAATTTGAGAAGCTGAACAAGAGGCTTGCAAATCCAATTTCTCAAAAAAAAAAAAAAAAAAAAAAAAAGGGACTGACAAACAGAAGCCATGTCTGTGTCTCAGGTGGCAGTGAGAAAATATGGTAGATTCCCCACGCCATCACTGCCAGACCCAAGGCTTATATACCTTAAGGAAGGAATGATTCAGAAGGGTTGTGTAGGACATTTGAAGTATAATAACGTTAAGGTTCTTTGATCCAAGGGCAGGATTTATAATAAGCAGTTGCTCTTACACAAAGAATGATAGGTAAGTCAGAAATCCTAGCGGCTTCCTGAAACAGGGGTTAATCAAAAGTCAACACGACAGATCAGCATCCAAAATGCATTCTTTGGCCTCCACACTCTACCCCCTATTTGCTCTTACAATATCATCTATCCTCTTCTTCCACAGTGGTCCCTGAACCTTTAGGGAGGGTACCTGATATTGTATAGATTTACCAGCAGTACACTGGCAACAACGAGCTGTTCATGCAGAAGGGGCCCCCTTCAACCAGAGCATTTACCATGACCTAGGTAATAGGCATATTCAGTGGGTGAATATTCAGCTCATCATAAAGTCAGTCCTTGCCTGTGAAGCATAACAGCTTCTTCATCTGTTGTGCTCCACTTGGCATTTATTGAGTGAACTGGACAGTTCCCCTTCTCAAGGTAAGCAGACAGTTTTATCCAGTGGCTTTTATCTGGTCTACCATGCTGGCTGTTCTCTTGGGAATACCTGTGTATCTGGATTATATATATAGATATATATACCCATCTGTGGTTGTTGAATAGTGAGCCGTGGGTCCTGCATCAACCCAAACATGCTCTTCCACTCTGCAGCACTTAAAAATCAAAGGCATTCACAATCCATTTTAGTAAAGGTTCCTCAGCAAGTTGATGAAACCCATCTATAAAATGGAACACTCCTTCACACTATACCCTCTGGTTTCAACAGTTACTTGTTTTTGCCTATCCCCCACATAGACTACCTTCACAGTAACAATAAATCTGAGAGGTACTTTTGTTTCTGGCATAATTTTCTCTGTGGGTAGCTTTGAAGTTAGTGACCTGAGCTCACACAGGCCCAAATTTGAGCTGGGTCCATCCTCAAGGCCCAACCCAGCACATTCTTTTTACTTTCATTTCAGCTATGATAGATAATAACCAGGAGATTGAGTATTTTATGTTTTACTATTAGTTTGCATCTCCTTATGAATCTAGTGACTCTGTTCCCTGGGGGTTCGATCCATCTTCTAAGTTCCACTGGTAACTTTTATCCTTAGTAACTGAATGGAATTCAACTATAGCTTCATACCATGGTGACCACATGGCCACCCAAGAATCAAAGGTTTCTCATTTCCCACCGTTTTATCATTCCTTTCCATCCATTTAGTTTCATCATTTTTCTCCTTTGTTTTGAAACAACTTTTAAATAGCCTCTAAACAAAATGACTTTTTCTTTAATTGAAAATTGTATCTTCATGTTCTATAAACACATTTGAAACATAAAGTTTAATATATGTTATATATGTTAATCATATTAATCATATATGTAAGTGAAAAATAAAATTCAAGGAACTATAACCAACTGATGGACCCTTCCCCTGGGGCAAGGACATTCTAAAGTTAATTTGAAAAACTAATTCAGGACATAATGGGAAGTAAGGCGTTGGACTGCCTCATTATACCCTTCTCCTTTTGGAATTCAGGCACAGCTGACCAGCATTTACATTACTACAGATGTTTTTTATCTTAATAGAGATGGGGTCCCACTCTGTTGCTCAGGCTGGTCTCAAACTCCTGGGCTCAAGTGATCCTCTTGCTTCAGTCTCCCAAATAAAACAGATCTTAAGACTGGCAAAGCAGACTCTTTGTAGAAGTAAGACACCAAATTCCAACCTGACTCTACTATCACATGACAGATGGCTGGCCCTGAAAGAAATGGAAGGTTTTTTATCCCAAATTATATTTGACATATTTTGAAATGGCCCTGCAAAGTTGTCTCTTGCGGGGAAAATGTACATCCTGTAGAGAATCTCCATTCCTTTCCAGGTCTCTTCCCAGGTTCAGGAGAGAATTAACTAAGAGTCTGGCACCTTTTTTGTCTTATCAGAGTTCTGAAACCAGCCACCTGGACGCTTCATCTGCATGATTAACCTTGGTCTTCACAATCCCTTATCTTATCCCAGACATTCCCTTCTATTGATTCCAGGTCTTTAGATGGTGGTTTAAGTGCAAAGACAAAGATGCCTTTACAAATGGAGATTTCCTTTAAAGACGTGCATTTATTTCACAAAGAGTTATAAAGGCGGATCTAGTTTGATACTAGTTTGTTTCTTCATTAGATTACTGGATTTAGGGTAGAGCCTGTTAGGGAACAGGGCTAAGAAAGCATGCAGTTTTTAGGGCCTAACTCATGCTTTTTTCTGCCCTCAGCCACCCCAACATAGGAAAAGGGTGATTCAGAAGGGATGTGTGGGACAATTGAAGCACAATAGCATACGGGTTGTTGGACCCAAGAGCAAGATTTATAGTCAGGACCTATTCTTATGCAACAAACAATAGATAAACTGGAAATCTCAGAGGCTTCCTTGAATCGGGGTTAATCAGAAGCCAACCTGGTGGCTGAGCATCTAAGATGGAGCTTGTGAATGAAGCCTCCACAAACAGAATTCCCTCAGGGAGGAGGATGGAGGACTTGCATCCTAAGGCTTATAAAGTTAGCTGAAAAGATAGGTGCCCATATTATTGCAAAACTAGAAAAAGCTTTTCATGAAACATCTAGCACAGATGAAAGACCAACATCAAGAGGAATTTTCCTTAAAGCTCCGAAAACTCTAGGCTTACTGACAAGCACTGAGAAGTTAAAAGCACAACTCCTGCCAATTCAGAGCTGAATGAGTCAAAGCAAATACATAAAAAACTCAAAGAACGAGGAAGAAATAGCTAGACTTGAAGTTGGGGTTTAAGTTTTTGCAAAAGGGAACTTTAACCTCAAAAAGCCTGTGAGTAGTAAGAAACTTCTCAGCAAAATAAAATTTGTGCAGAAAGACTTAAGACTATAAGCCCACCGACAACCCACCAGTCTTGGCAGTCCCTGACCACACCCTGAGATGTAAAGCTTTGGTTCTGTGCTCAGAATTCCAGAGCGTTAGCTGATGATAAGATGATTAGATCAAGTTAAGTCATTCCTGAGATGAGTGAGCACTCTATGGAGACCGTTCCTGAGGGACTCAAAAAGGGACAACAACACCTGTCTCATCAGGTGAGGTTGAACGAAGAGGATCAGAGATGTCAAAGCATCAGCAACAGATTGATAAACTGGAACATGTCCTCACACAGATGCAGGCATTGTCCTTCTCAGGAAGAACTCACCGACCACACAGCAGCAACAGCATCCTTCACAGTTGGCTTGCAGCTCAGAGGTCCTCAAACTCAGAATGACTGAAAAGAGGTATGTAACCTTTATAGTTTAACTCTGCAGGCAAGCTAACTGTGAAGAAGCTGGGTGTAGTTCATTCAGCGTCGGGAGAAAGAAGCCAACTCATTTTCTATAAGACATGTGCACATACAGCTTCAACTAGATAGTGTCAAATATTAGAAAAATCAGAAATGAGGCTGGGTGTAGGGGCTCATGCTTATAATCTCAGCACTTTGAGAGGCCAAGGTGGGAGGATCACTTGGGGTTGGGAGTTTGAGACCAGCCTGGGCAACATAGCAAGATGCCATGTCTGAAAAAAAATTTAAAGAAGTTACCTGGGTGTGGTGGTGCATGCCTATAGTCCCAGCTATTCAGGAGGCTGAGGCAGGAGGATCACTTGAGCCCAGGAGTTGGAGGCTGCAGTGAGCTGTGATTGCAGTACTGCACTCCAGCCTGGGTGACAGAGAGGACCCCATCTTTAAAAAAGTATTTTGGTGGAAGATCTTCAGGGGAGTTTTGTGCTTACTTACAAGAAGGAATGGCATTTGACATAGACCGACTTTCCAAAAACCTGAAAACTGCAAAGAGAAGAATAAAACTCTGAAATCTGATCTGTATGATTTGATGTATGGGATGAGCTTTGGAGGCAGAAAAAAATGCAATAATAAGCCTGTGTGAAAATAAAGAAGTCCACTGTAAAGAATTCTTATGTGTTCTGTAGGATGTACAGCAAGAGAAATGGGAAGAAACAAGTATTAACAGTGGATGGCAAGAGTAAAAACACAAGAAGAAAGTCCCTTTTTTCATGGAAAAGGTCACTAGATATCTGGAGAAGTCTAGAAATACTAACAGGGTGGTTATAGCTGACCTTATGGAGCCAGATCCAGGAACCAAGATCATCCGTCCATGAGTAAATAGAAATGGACAGTGAAGCAAGACCTGGAGGATGTGAGCCTCAAACTTGCACCTGCGCTCCAGCTGACAGAGCAAGTGAGCTCCGGGAGATAGGATGTAGAGATTCTGGAAGTGGAAGGAACCTTTAAGCGAACTCTGAGGACACAGAGCTCTGTGAAGATCTGGCTCATGCCAAGAGCACCTGAACGTGTTTCCTGGAGGCTCTGGAAGACACTTGGGCTCTGCCAGCCTGCCAGGAAAAAGGGAGGCACCCAGTACAGTTCCAGGAACTGTTGTGCTACAAGTATGGCACATGCTATACTATAAGACAGATGTCTCAGTCCGTGCAGGCTTCTGTAACAGGATTCTATAAACCAAGGGGCTTACAAACAGAAATATGTCACAGTTCTGAACACAATTCTGGAGGCTGGGAAGTCCAAGATCAAGGCACAGGCAGATTCAATGTGTGGTGAGGGCTGTTTTCTGGTTCATAGACAGCTCTTCTATCTGTGTCCTCACATGGTAGAGAGAAACAACTCGAGACTTTCATCAGGACACTAATCCTGTTCATGAGGGACCCACCCGCCTGACCTCATCTAGTCCTAATCACCTCCATAAGACCCCACCTCCTAATACCATCATATTAGAAGATAGGGTTTTACCATCTGAATTTTGGGAGGACACGTTTTCAGGCCATAACGGAGACCATGGATCACGAGAAGAGTAACTTCACAGTGAAACAAGGCAAGCATGTTGTGATCTCCCTGGTGAGTGTCCTGGGGGTCCTGATACCACCTTCTGGAAAACACATTTGGCAAAACTCCTGGAAACACAGGAACAAGAGAGATGAAAGTGTCTAAGGTTTCATCGCAACCCCATTTCAGACCTCAAAGAGAGAAATCCAAGTCCCCGAAGTCTTCAGAATGAAGCAATTGTTATGTGAAACGCTGTGCAGACACCTGGAGGCTGAGTGGTTCAAGGAGAAGAATGAGCTCCTGCCAGGTCAGCTAGATGGCATTAAAAGACAGAAGGACAACAATGATGGAATCCCTGACAGGCTGAAGTGCAAGGAAGCAATGACCTTACACAGACTTGAAAAAGTCCTGCAGCTGAAGAAATGCTGAAGGTGGCTACCTTCAGACCGAGGTGATGGGCTGCCTCGCATATCATGGGAGGCAAAGGCATGGGGATTGGGAGGCTCAGGCACTACAAACAAATGGGCCTGTAAAAGCAGGTCCTGAGAAATGTCTGCAGGGAGATTAAGTGAGAGAGGCCAGATCAGGAAGTTAGGAGGACCAAGACCTGCAGCAGACAATTCTGCAAGTGACAAGGGCAGAAAAGTGTCCCAAAATGTGTCCTCACAAGGAAAACAAAGAAAGCATCCAGAGAATCCCAGGCAGCTTCCT